>NC_142606.1:9187774-9507857 GCF_041222555.1 Hakea prostrata
TATGACAGTCTACTTGTACTTCCATTAATGTTGTTTTATAGGTAATAGATGGAAAGACTCTTGAGAATTTTTTATCTATTCCTTCCTTGAGTTTACATGCACAGATAATGGTTCACATGTTCCCTTGACTTTATGTTGACGATACATCATGCGCGTGGATTGTGTGCTATGACATCCAAATGTGCACACACTTTCTCACCCATGTGATCATGCCAACACATGGAAGCATTCATACTTTTGAGTTGCTTGACTATCTTACAGGTTGGAGAAACAAAGCTTGAGAATGCTGCCTCATGGGCCATAAAACAAAGTTCAGGTAATTTTGCCTCATCCAAAGCATAGTATCAGTATTCCATTCTTCCGTAAGGAAATGTTGATGTCTGTGGCTACATTTTTTTTGCAAATAGTCAAAGCCCTTAGGAAAGTTGAACTCGTTACCTCTTACTGTGTTGATAACCCTTAACAGTTCAAGCTTTTAGAATAAGCAATCATGACATGTATCAGATCCAAGAGGTCTGGTATTTGTCTTAGAGTTTATTTAATAAGGGTTTTTTCGGCATTACCTTAGTATCTTGTTTGTCATAAGTTATAATTTTGATTTGTTAGCTTTTTAACTGTCTAGAGAGGCATCCGTAATTCTCCAATTATGTTAGTAAATCAAATGGAGGAGAAGAATCCACTCCCTCCAATATTCGGTTGCAAATCTTCATCTCTTCTCACCTTCAACCTTCTCCTCTACTCTCTTGAATTAATAATCCTTACACCATTACCCTCTTGGTATTATGGCATCACCCTGAAATCTGGTTTGGGATTCTTGCTACAAGCTCTTTGCCTTTCAAGAAAAGTGCTTCAATGTGAAAACAATGATGTGATCAGTTTGTGGAAGCACAATGATGGTGTAGAGTTTGTGTGGTACGGGTGCTTTAGTAGTTAATTCCCTTTTTTTTCTTTCACCTTTTATCTCCTGGGGGCATGTGTAACTTTTTTTTAATATTATTGAAGTAATATTGGTGGTTGGGGATGACTGGAGCAGAACCTTTTTCTTGAATTGACAACATTGCATCATCTTCTTGTCTTCTCCTCTCCTTCTTTGACCTTATACTTTCACCTTTTCTCTTGCGCTTCTTAACTTCCAACTAGGTATCAGAGCATCCTTTGTTGGTTTGAGAGTTAAGTTACATTCTTGCTCCTTTCTTTTTTGGGTTCCATCTATCTTTGGAACCATTAGTTGTAAAGGGCTCCCAGGAAAGGAACCATTGTGTAAATGTTCGAAGAAAGCTTGCAAGGAGCATGAATGAAGACTATGGAGACATCAAAGTAGGATTTTCGTTAAGAAATTGGCAGTTGGAGCTGGAGCTCAAGTCAATTTCAAATAAGCACCAAGTTTTCTTTTTCATTTTATTTCTTTGGATAGGTAAGGGCGGGGAAGGTACCAACGAGGAGGCTCAGCCTCTAGATCTCCTGGTGAGCATAGGCTTCAGGAGCACCACAGCTGAGCAACAAGTTACCACCAGTTCTGGAATCATATTATCTTTTCTCCTTTATATGAGGTCTATTTGGATTGAGACCACGTTTCTTAGAGTTGCCTTAACAAGTTACCAGCTGGTGAAAGTTATCCATCATAGCTCAGCTGGTGAAAGCTATCCATCTCACCTTTAACTCAAACTAAACTGTAGAAAATGGGAAGCAGAACAGCTTACCACCGGCAGTGCATTTCCTGTCCTCTTATTTGGGATCCAGTGGAAGTGCCATAGTGGTTATTCTTCTACTGAGTCGTACTAGGTCCTCTAAAAGTCTGTCCTCTGCAAACCAACTTCTCAAACCAAAACCGTGGATGCACCCAAGAGGGGGTGTATTTGCAAAAATTCTGGAGAGGAAGGGGGGGGGGGAGGGAGAGAGAGCAATAGTAGGAGTGGGTCTGCTCTATGTGTCCATTGCTTCCTTCTCCTGGTTCTTGTATATAGGCAACCCAGAGGAGAAGTTAGAGTGTGATTTGGTGTTCGATTTAGAAGTCCTAGTTTAACTCAAATAATAGAGAAGTAGAATCCAAAAGGGAATTGATAATTTATTTAATGAATTAAATGCATTAATTAATTAATTAATTATCTACATACATATTCCATAAAAACCCTTGTTTAATTATGTATTTGCACATACCCCCACAAATTATATAATTACAAACAAAACTGTCCAAAGTGGTGCCAATTTTACAATTTGATTATGCATTTCGACTCCATCTCAAATATCTCTCATACCGGTAGTGGATACTACATTGGGTGGCACTTCCTCTCGCAGTCCCATATTCTTATTTCCATAACACTGGCTCTTGCACTTCAACTTTGGACATTGATAATCCGATTAATAAGTGTATGTATCACAGTGACAAGCATCCCCTCAAGTATAAGGTCAAGGTGATGCATATCTGTTCCTTTGTCAATTGTCACAACCAGAAGAACTACGTGTAGGAGTTGAAAAAAAGAAGGTAAAATTCTTCACCAAATGCACACAAGTATGCCTATCACCATTTTTAAGATGTCTCCACTATGACTAGGCATACCAAATGTGATGACCATATGATAACCGCCGCCCATCCAAAACCCTAGTCATGACTTCCAATTCAGTCTAACACAATGGATACACTTAGCTAACAACAATGTCATAACAAATATGAATGAATTAAATCAAGAACACAAATGTGTGATTGCAAAATGAACCAGGCCCAAACATGCCCTAGTGGATTAGGTGGACTCATACATCCAAAAATCCTTACCAACTTGAGGTGAGCTAGCAGATTGATTGCCTCTGCAATGGCTGGTGGAACCGTACCTCAATCTGATAGAGGGCCTACACGAAGCATAAAAGCACTCTTCCAATTCACTTCATTAGTGGGAATCATTCCCATGAGTCTGTTCACATGATCTGAAACTGACTCCAAAGTACTATGATCAAAATCATTGCAACATTATATTCTCATGATCTCCCATTTGAAATCACTTGTTTCAATCATCAAGCCCCTCCAATTTATTTTAAATTAATGATTGATACCTGAAGATACAAAGTACTCATGGAAGACCAACTTGATTTCGTCCTTTGCTTGAGAATAATGTCGAACACTTTTCTTGATTATCACATACTTGGCCATTTTCTGGATTTCCGTCCCATCACGGTGCTGGTATCCCCCCAAAAAATGCCTTAATGACTTGGGGCTATAGCTGTCGCAATAGTTCAAAAACTTGAGAATCTCAACCATCCTAAGATGAGATGACATATGAGATAGAAAGAGAAAAAAACAAGTTCTAATGATCCGACTGAAATCTCAATGATTTCGAGAACCTTAACAAAATCTTGTTTTAATAGCTAGACTGAAATCCCTGATTTTGAGAAACCTTAGCAAAATCTTGGTGAAGCCTCAAATATTTAGAGAATCTCAACCTCCTTATTATGCAATTGCAACTCATAGCATAGTATTGTTGTACTAGGGTGTTTAGACGTGGAAGACTAGGTAAGTAAGGCATCTGACTTGTCCACTATTCGTTATATTTAGGTTGGGTATCTATGTAATATGCATCGTTAACAGTTCACTGTATCATGTGGCTTGCAGTAAAAACTTCAGGTGTGTGACTATTTCTTTTTAATTTTGTATCATTAAACATATATTGTATATCATGTCTCATAGCACTTGAACGAGGTGTAGAATAGGCAATTTTACCAGCTAAGGATGCAAAACCAAAAAAAAAAATCCCAAAAAATGATGAGGGTTTTGTTATCTTTTCCTCTTCTTTTTTTTTCTTTTCTTCCTAAGCCTCATACAAGCTTCCTTAACGTTTTGGAGCCAACTATGGCCATTTTCCCACCAAAACATTATTTCAAAGTAAAAACATAGATGCACAAAGTTGCTGAGATTTTTGAAAGCTCAACCTAGTCGCAACGGCTATATGCATGACCAGCCATGATGTATGATGCGGAGTGTTGGGCTGTTAATAAGCATCATATAGGTAAACTCATTGTAGCATAAATGAGGATGTTAAGATGGATAAGTGGCGAAACTAGGAAAGATAGGGTAAGGAATGATCATTTTAGAGCTGGTTTTAGTGTAGCTTCAATAAGTGATAAGCTACGAGAAAGTTGTTTAAGGTGGCATGACCATGTACAATGGAGGCCTGTAAATGCCCCCTGTATGAAGAAGTGATTTAATCCAGATTGAAGGAATTAGAAGAACTAGGGGCAAACCTAAGATAACCTTAAGAGAAGTGGTGAGAAAGGATACATATAGCTTAGGACTTGTATCTAGTATAGCCTCAATTAGAGTAGTTTGGAAGGTAAGAATTTATGTAGCCGACCCCATTTAGTTGGGGAAGGCTTGTTCTTGTTGATGTTGTTGTAATAAAATAATATTAAAAAAACCCAAGAAGGGAAGGCTATGTGAAATGAGTTTTTAAACCATGGCTCTCACAAACAAAAGCCTTTACAAGCATCCTGTTGCTTGGGGCTAGGCCAAGCTGCTTGCTCTGCTTGTGGCTAGCTTCCATCTTGCAGCCGGAGCTGTGTAGGCTTCATGGCCCTATGTTGTGTGGCTGCATTGACATGGGCAGCTGTGCCATGTGTTCCATGGTGTCCACTTTGGGGCCACCATTGAATCCATTAATGCTACATCATGTGACTCATCGACAACAACATAAATCATGCCATGAACTCCTCATACATCCGTGCTACGAACCAACATGCATGCACAAGGTTGTCAAAGCGACCAAAGCGATGGAGGGCTTCCCAAGTACTAAAGCGACAAAGTACCAATAAAGCGATGACTAAGCGGTCAAAGCATTCTAGTGTTAAATGCTAGGAATTTAATGTAACTTTTGATATTTAGATCAAATATAAAAAAATTAAATATGAAAAACTTTGCAAACTTAATGAAAAGTTCATTCATATAATCACTAATCAGTATATAAGATTGGAAAATATAACATAGTCATTAACTTCAAATATAACAAAATCAAAGTCACAAGTCAAACTTCGAAGTTTAACAACCAAATTATCAAAAACACTAAACAACCCTACTCGTAGACAAAAAGCAACTCAGACACCTGCTGAATAACTTAGGCATTATGCATTCACTTCCAGTTGATAACCAAGAAAATAAACATAAAAATAAATAAATATAACCAAATCAGAATCTTAGAGAAGAAACGCTATTTCAGAATCAATAAGATGTGATAGTGGGTTTATTGTTGGTAACTAAAGATGCGATATACTGATATTGGTTTTACCATAGAAGTATTATTTCAGAATCTCAATGAAGAAAACAGAATTTTTATAAAAAGGATTTTTTTTTTTAAAATATAAAAAAAAAAGCACCAAAAGCGGTGGCTGGGCGTCCAAAGCGCCCACTCGGATGCTTAAACAACACTTTAAGCAACAAAGCAACAAAGCAACCGCTTTATTGACTTCAAAAAAAAACGATGGTCACTTTGACTGGGCAGGGACCACCCGGACGCTTAAGCGACACCTTGACAACTATGTGCATGCATGACCCCCCCCCCCTAACATGTATCATATGCATAACATGCATGATGTCTTGTATCATGTATCACATTGTGGCACATCATACCGTGTGGCTGGTATGCATTAGCATTACCATGGCATATGTCATATTATGACGTCATGCCATTATGTATTCTTATATGCATGCTATATGTATCATAAGCACTATGCACACATTGCATCATGCAATATATATTGATCGCATGCTGCTGAACAAATCATCATATGCCACTGGCACTAGAATGCCTCCAAATGTGTGTGACACCTCTTTGGGAAATTTTAACAAAGGCTTGTGTTGATCATATGAAAATTGGTAATATCCCTTATTTGAAATCAGGTCAACATAACTGTAGTTGTGTTGGAAATTAGAGTCAACGCTCTCTTCTTCCCGGTTCAAAATTCCTGCTAATTCTTCCATTTGGACTGCCCAAATTTGCCCTGAAGCTGACACTCATCTGCCCTGACACTGCTAAGTAACCGTAATGCTCAGCCAAGTCACTCTGTGAACACTGTCAGCCTATCATATCACTGTACTGCCATTGCCACAAGTCTGCCTCTGCACTGATGCACCTGTACACACTTGCACTGCCATTGCACTCTGCACTGTGCCATCTCAGACATCATACCATCAGTGAAACTGAGAGAATAGATGCCTAGTGTGTTGACACCAACTTCCATATCCCCAACATATCTTGTCAATGGATGTTAGTGATAGATCTGCTTCCTTTGGGGGGGGGGGTTTAATTAATGCATCAATAGAGAATTCGTCAACTGATTTCTTCTGCATTCAACAGCTGATGATTTTTATTTCATATTCCAAATCCTCTACTGGAGAATACATCTGTTACTTTTGCATTCCCTTGATTATTATTGAGTGTTTTTTCTGGTGCAGTTGCAGTCCCCAATAAGGAATTAGACTACTGCGTTCCTCCTATCAGTATCAATGCAAGTCAATATCATGGTTCCATGTCCCAACAGAAAGATGTTACTGACACTAACTGTTGGTCTAGTATGGGAGGCCAAGGATTTAAGATAAGAGGAAAGACATATTTGAAGGATAATTCTAAGGTAGTTCACTCTTTCCTTCCTGTTATTTTCATTATATCAGTGAGAGAAAATTACGAACTATTGTAGCTTATTATAAAATGGAATCTCTCAGATTTCTTTTTCTTTGTCATTTTGTTTCATGACCAGTAAATGAATATATATATATATTTGTGTTTTTGGTGATTAAAAAAAAGTCATAAGCAGAGAAGGAGATGACAGCGGAAAAAGAACAAACAGAAAAAATAAAATACAAAAGATAACCAATGCCAGGGGGGAACTGCAGGAGGCAATGATAAGACTGTTTCTGTTCTGCTATAATGCCCCAGTATTCGAAAACCGGAAAGTGTATATATATTATTTCCTAGTGGTATATTTGTAAATTGAAATTTTACACTTCAGGGGCACTTCCAGAAATTTTCAATTATTCTTTCTTCAGTATCATTATGTGAAACATTTGGTCCTGGTTATAAACTCGCAACACAGTATTGAATGGTATTATGGTAAGCAACATAGCAATCAAAGAGTGGTTTAGTTTATCTTAATTTGATATATGAATTGGCAGACAATTAAAATGTTTGCTTGGTCATTGTGACTCTAGTTTATAAGAGTTAGATGCAGCATCATTTGCTATGGAGCTCCGTTGTAATGCTGGGTATAAATGTAGGATTGTCTCTAGGATATTGTCTTGTAATACCCCCCCCCCCCCCAATCAGTAGATTCTACTTTTTTTGTACTCATCTACTAATATAAAGAAAGTGTGATTGTGTCTCTCTGACACAATCCAGGATTCTCAGAATATTGGTCATAGTATCAAAGCCAATAGTTTAAGGTGTTGGTTGAGTTCTACTAGGAGTTCAACTCTATTAGAGTTTGTGTTCATGTAAATTTCTATTTCTTGTTACCTAAGTAAGGATATTTATGTAATAGTGTTCTTTTCACTTTATTATAAATAAAGGGCTTGAGATCACACTGATCACAGTAAGCCATTCTATCAACGTTGTGTTTCTCAACATGGCATCAAAGCCTAAGTTCGATTAGGAAGAAAAAAAAAAAGAAGCAAAAATCTCTCTCGCTGACGAAGACCTACCTCCTCCTTCTGATCTTTCAGAAAAACCATCGCAATTCTCTAATTTTTTCAAACCCATTGCAATTCTTCAGTTGAGCCTCGAGCCGAATCGGGAAGAACAAGAACAGAAAAACAGGGAAAAAGAGAAGAAGCTGCTCCTGCTGGCAGTTTTTCAGTTCTTCCTCGAGCCGATTCGGGAAGAACAATAACAGAAAATAAAAGAGGAAAGCAGAAGAGAAGAAGCTGCTCCTGCCTTGCAGCACTACCGCTGCTCCTGCCTTGCTGCACTACTGCTGCTCCTGCAATACAGTGAGTTATTTCCTCTGCCTTCCTCTACTTTTTTCCCGCTGCACTACCGCTGCTCCTGTGTTGCTGCACTACTGCTGCTTCTGCCTTTAATCGAACCAAAATCTGGTTTTTTCCTCCTCCCTGCAATTGCCCACAGAACAAACACAAATATGATGTTTGAGGGGTTTAGTTTGTAAATTTACATTCTTTCAGGGGTATGTTGGTAAATTTACATTTTAGGTACCTATTTACAAATTTTCAAGGACTTGTGTGTAAATTTGTATAGTTTCAAGGAGCTAATTGCAATTTTACAAAATTTCAGGGACCTGTTGCAAATTTACACAGTCTCAAGGACTTGTGTGTAAATTTGCATAGCCAGGGACTTAATCATAAATTCAAATTTGTCAGGGGCTTACTTGTAATTTAAAAGAAGAAGAAGAAGAAGAAGAAAACAAACAAACAAACAAGATTTTTCTTATATGCACATTTTGAATCGTGGTTTGGCTATTACATTTTGCGACGTTTCAGTTATTGTTGAAGGGTGACGATTGAAGAACTACAACCAATTTTTTCAACATGGCAACTACCGATGGTACTACTGCTCCCATTGGCTTGATCAAAGAAGGGTATATTCCTATCCCAAAGCAAGTATGTCATAGATTTATTATTAGAAGTGGGAATGTTGAGGTGTAAAGCAGTTGATACCCCTATTGAAGCTGGAGCTAAACTTAAAGAAAAATAGGGAGAACCAATGGACAAAGGAAGATACCAAAGGCTGGTAGGGAAGCTTATTTACTTGTCCCACACTAGACCAAACATCGCTTATGCCATGGGGATAGTGAGCCAATTTATGCATGATCCATATTTAGCTCATTTGAAGGGAACTCTTGAAAAAGGAATACTTTTGTCACCCACTGATAATCTAAGAGTAGAAGCATACACTGATGCAGACTGGGCTGGATCTCCAGACAGGAAGTCTATTTCAGGTTATTGTACCTTTGTTGGAGATAATCTAGTTACTTGGAGAAGTAGGAAACAGAATATGGTAGCTTTATCCAATGTCGAAGCTGAATATAGAGCTATGGTTCGTGGAGTTTGTGAGCTATGATGGTTGAAAAGCTTGCTACAAGATATTGGATTCCAAGTTCCAAACCCTATGATGCTATATTGTGACAACAAGGTTGCTATTAGTATTGCTAATAGTCCGGTGCAACATGATCGAACTAAGCACATTGAAAATGACAGGTTTTTTGTCAAAGGAAAGCTAGAACAAGTGCTTATCTGCATGCCTTTTGTGAGGTCTGGAGACCAAGTGGCAGATGTTTTCACTAAAGGTTTGAAAGAAGGAGATTTCCTTCCTATTGTAGGCAAGTTGGGCATGACTAATATCTATGCCTCAAGGGGGAGTGTTGGTTGAGTTCTACTAGGAGTTCAACTCTATTAGAGTTTGTGTTCATGTAAATTTCTATTTCTTGTTACCCAAGTAAAGCTATTTATGTGATAGTGTTCTTTTCACTCTATCATAAATAAAGGGCTAGAGATCACACTGATCACATTAAGCCATTCTACCAACGTTGTGTTTCTCAACATAAGTGTTTGATACCATAGATGTTTGAGAAAAATACCTGCCCTAAACCTACTTTCATTCCTCGTCTCTTCTTTCAGTAGCACCACAGCCACCTCCCTCTATGCTCACCACCACCTCTTCCCTCTTACGGCTCAACACCGCCACCCTACAGTGAGGCCTCCTAGGGCTCCGCCTCCCTCACATATTGCCTTTTCTCTTCCGCCTATTCTCTGATCGCCCTTTTAGGTTGTTGTCTGCCTTTTTTTGGCTTATTTTCCTTGGTGGTGTGCACTTTTTCTCGCACCAAGTGTCCTTTTTACCCATCTATGGTGCAAATCCTTCCATAACTCAGAATTTTGTTTCCCATATTTTTTCGATTCAGAAAACATGTCTACAAGATCTACCGGGTGTCTAGATGATAGAATGTCTACTTTAGGTTATTGTACCATTATAGGTGGAAAGTTGGTTACTTAGAGAAGTAAAAGGCAAACTATTGTAGCCAAATCTAGTGCTGAAGGTGAATTTAGAATATTGGCTGGTCGTGGTATATATGCATTACTTTGGTTAAAGTGGTTGCTTCACGATCAATGTGTAGATGCAAACGTTCCCATGCAGCTATATTCAGATAGTAAGTCAGCAATTAGCATTTCTCACAGCCTTGTTCATCATGACAGAACTAAGCATGCGAAGATTGACCAACATTTCATCAAAGAAGACTGAGTCTGGTCTTATTAGCATTTCTTTTGTTTCTTCAGGGAGTCATCTGGCTAATATATTTACTACAAGTCATAGTACCAAAGTTTTTTGTCCTACTGTTGGCAAGTTGAGCATGATTGGTATCTCTGCACCTACATGAGGGGGGTGTTGTATTCTGTGTAAAAGAGTAGAGTTGTCCCAAGGTATTATTTTAGAAAATCCCACATTAGGTATTTCTATTTTTCTTGTACTCATCTATTAATACAAATAAAGAATGGCTTTGTCTCTCTGACATAAGTCAAGCTCTCAGGATATTCATCATACAGTTATGGTGCTATTGTCGATAGCAGGCATATTTGACATTCATTCACCAACTTGAGGGGGGGGGTGTTGTAATATAGATTCAGCAGTATTTTTTTGTGGGGGTATTATTGTCCTTGTATGTATTGTAGAATGTTCTCTAGAGTATTATAATTAAAGATGGGCTGCACTTTTAAACTCACAAGCCATTATTCCTATTCTCAACAGAATTAATGGATTTCTAGTTATTGAAAATATATTTCACTCAGAATAAAAGAAAAGTTACTGAACTCCACTTCCATTTTCAAAGTGTCAACTCTACAAAAAAATGGGCTAGTAAGTAAATCTATCATGACTCATGAGGGATACATTGTTGACAACCTCTTGTTTGCAATTTTTGGTAGAGTTTTTTCATTAATTATTTTGTACATCTACGGTAATATATGCTATGCAAACTTTGTCCTAGCCTTCTTGGTTCATTTTCATGCAACAACTATGAAAGATGACACTGTGATGCTTCATTCTTAGATCTAGGGGTGGCAGTGCCAGACACAACTCTCACAACCTTCCAGCCAAACCCGACATCTGTTCTCAGTGGGTTAATTTTCCATTACCAGGTTTATATGGTTGCTTTTTATTGTGTCAGGTTATAGATTATTGATCTTTTTAATTGGAGTGCCGTGCTTGAATTGAATCATGTTGTTTATACTTGTGTCTTCTGATATCTTTTATCTATTGAATTATGGTGTTCTTCTTTCTCCTTTTTTCTTTCGGTAGGCCGTTGTTTTATGAAGTCCTATTATTTGTTTTATTTTATTTTTTTGGGAGGATATAAAATTAAAATCGATATTAAAATTTCTCATGTCTATGACAACACTCAAACATATTTTCTTTGGCTCATTTAGAAAATTTTCAGATTGGATTTTTTTTTTTTTTTTTTTTGGCTGTCAGCTGAGTAAATCTACCACTTTGTTTACCTTTAGGTAACAGGAGGAGATCCTCTATTAAAGCTCTTAGCAGTTGACTGGTTCAAGTCTGAAACCTGCATTGACAGGGTTGCACTGCATCCCAAATGCATTGTTCAGGTAAAGTGCATGTTACTCTGAATTCTCCATATATTTGCCCCATTTCAATTGCAAATCAGTCTTATGTCTGTGAGGACCAGCAAAATTGAAATTCTACGGAAAGGACCAAATGCTTAAGTTGGTTTCCTTTTCTTTTTTTCTGGGATAAGTGAAATAATCATTAACCAAGCACCCCAAAGGGGAAAGAGAATGTGCAAGAGGGAGAAACTAGAAAGGGGAAGAGAGAAGGAGGGGGGGCAATTATAGAGGAAGGTGGAAGTTAAACTCAGAAAACAACAATAGTTTTGTTCCTTGGGACAACTGGGGAAATAGACTGGAGTCTGAAAGAAAAATCAAAGCAGATGGCAGCCAAATAACATCTAAAGATTTAGATTTGGAGGTCCATCTTCTCAAATTACACTCCCACCACAGGTGAGAGATCAACACATTGAGCACCAACTTACCTACCATGTCACATAAGGAGGAACCTGCAAAGTGTCTCAAGAACCATTCCCAATCCCGAGAGAAACCCAAGGAGCATCTGTCCAAATGGAGGCAATGGCAGTTGCCCACAAGAAGCGAGAAAAGGTGGCCCACATCTTCGGGGTTGTTCCGACAGAGGATACAGTTGGGGCTAACATTGAGGTGCCGGTTGAGAAGGAAAGACTGGGTGGGGAGGCACTGGGTGAGAGCTCTTCAGGTGGTGTAAGAGTGCCGGGGATGCGGCCTCTAAACTAAACCAAGTTGGTTTCCTTTAGGGTTGAGTGATGGTAGCTTATATTGTGGTTGTCTATGTGACATGAATTAAGACATGTTCTGGGTCTCCAATAGAGATTTCTTGTTCTTATCTGTTTTTATTCATTCACCTTCCTCATTTATTTGGAAATATTGTTTTTCATCAGTACTATGGGATTGAACCTCCGGCAATACACAACCTCCGTCTCAGTGCGACAACCTGCAGTATGATTCAAGGGAATTTGATACTCCTGTAATGCATATATAAACTAGATAGCAAGGAAACGTAACTGCAGTGGTGTAGAGGCTCCTCTTATTGTCCTTATTAAACCTAGGTGAAGGCTACTCTTCACATGGCAATGCTGATTGCTCAATAGACCACTTCCATTTTTCAGGAAATTCAAGTTTTTATGATTTAATAGATGAACTGCAGAAAGCAGAAGGCATGACTGAGCATCTCTTACTTAAAGTAGATCACATTAATCTATTACCCTTGGTTGATTGTCACTTCAAGTAGATCATTGTTAATCTCCCTGGAGCTGTCTGCGACTTAGCTGGTACCTTTTCCTAGAGAGAGATGCACATAAGTGTGGAGTTGATGATGTAAAAATGTATTGGCTTTGCCTTGTACAAGTGAGTTTTGAGGGACATGTTGGTTGAATGATATTTAAATTTGATTTGAACGTTATGATATTCTTTTCAGAATGATGAGCTTCTTTCTTCATTAAATATTATTCCGAAGATTAAAATCCATGACTGAAATTCTCTTCTCATTTTCAGTCAGAAGCTGGGAAAGAACTGCCATTCATATTGGTCATTAATTTAGAGGTATCTGTCTTTTGGTCTTCTCTTCTGCTTTTTGTCATTACAAATGAGGCTGGTAAATTCTAGGTATATGTGCCAATCACCAATACTATAAACCAGCAAAGGAAGATTGTTATTATCCTCTAAAATTCCACGTTTTTACTTTATGTCTTGTTCTTATATCATTCCTCTGTCTAGTAGTTCCTTCATGAAATTAATATTAAAGTTTACAAGTGTCACACAACTAATGCATTTGAAGGATTCTGATCGATAATTCATTGGAATTATCTTATACTATACTTTATGGTTCTGAAGCAAAAGAAACCCATTTTTAAATGGAAGTCTAGATGAAAGTTTACTGATCCATTTAGTACCCATAGAAGCCCTGATGCTGACTATCCCTTGTAATTCCAAGCATATAGCCATGTATGTTAATTAAATGAAATAATTCTTGCAATGAACAATCTTTTAGAGCATAATTAAGTGTTATCATGGAAGATGCTTCTGCACCTAGGATTGAATTCTGCCTTTCCCACCATACCTAGTGTTGAAAGTATCAAGCATGACCTAGAACTATTTGTAATAATGCATGATACGCTATGTGCTTGGTAAAGTGTAAGCCACTTCATACCACAGACTTCCTTCTTCTTCTTTTTTTCTTTTTTTTCTTTTTTTAAATAGAAAATACCAGACAACTTGAAAACTTATCTTTAACTAATAATAATTAACCATGGACAAACTTGCCAAGCCTAGAGGAGAAGAACAGAAGGAATTGGAAGGAGTAAACATTAATTGCTTGTCATTCTCTCTGCCCTTGAATCACCTATGGATTTCAAAGTGGTGCTCTAGGTTGTGTGCAGTATTACTTTTCGACAGTTTCAGTGGTCACAGCTAGACAAAGGTCAGATGGAGTAGTTATATCACCTATCTGAGTTGGGTTATTTTAACTATGCACTTCAACTTAGCTAGCATAAATAAATAGATAGCAAGAGTTACATCATCACACATAAGTTTATGATGCATGAAGTACTCCCTGACAGCTTCATCCAATGCTTTCCTTCCTTCCACTATCTTTCTCATGCTCTTCACAGTAGTGTTTGGGTTCCATCAAAGGTAGAGAGCATGTAGAGATTGTTTAGTGTGGAATGACCTACTCCTTTCTTCCTAAGCTTTTAGTAAGAATCAAAACCATAGATTATTTTTAAAAATTCAGTGAGGGATATCAAGGTGAATCACAATTTAGAGGAGTTCTTATTTTAATTTTCTTATGTTTTTCCATCCCCAATTTATTTTGCTTGCTTGAATACCCTATGCTGCCTTGTCAGTCCTTTCGACCCCATTCTTACTTTCTAAGACTGCCTTCATGTTATGATCTACAAGTCCCAGTGTAGCTATTTAGATAGAAACTATTCGTTGGTTGTTTTATGCATGGATATCTACAATGGTGCTAACAGCCACATGGCTGTCCTGTTGTCTATCTTAAGGCAGGCTGTTTTAGTAATATTAATGTGAGCTTAGCTGTTCACACAGGAAATTATATTTTGATTGTATTGTTTTAGGTTCCAGCGAAACCAAACTACAGTTTAGTTCTCTACTATGGTGCTGACCGGCCCATAAGGAAAGAATCTTTATTAGGTAGATTTGTTGATGGGACTGACACATTCCGGAATGCAAGATTTAAACTTATTCCAAGTATTGTACAGGTATGTTGTATTTTAAATTATTTATACAAAAGAAGAAAATGTAATACTTAACTATCGTATGGATCAAAAGCTGGGGAGATTGACTTTCTTATGTTTTATTTCCAATATCATGCAGGGATATTGGATGGTCAAGCGCGCTGTTGGGACAAAAGCTTGCCTGTTGGGGAAAGCAGTGGCATGCAAGTACCTCAGAGAAGATAATTATTTGGAGGTAACTCTCACCTCCATTTACATCCAGCATCTAGTTCAGTACCTGCTGACTCGGTGTTAGTGATTATGCATGTTTTATGTTTTGTTTATATGATAGTGCTGCTTGTTCTCGTGGTGCTCAAATTGTTCAATTTTTAATATTTGAGTCATTGTCTAGTGGTCTGAATATTAATGATGGTTTAGTAATTGGAAAAAATTTCTTAAGTATCTATCTGGTCGAAGCCCTGATTACGACAATGTTGTTGCACCCAACTTGAATGACTAGGTTCAAGGCATTGACTAGTATGCTAAACCGTCAGACCACACAATCCAAGATCGCATTGCTTTGGGCCAATTCATGTCTGCGCCATAGATTTCAATATCAATGACATAAAGAGAATCCATAAATTATTGGCAACAGAAAGAAATTAAATTACATGAAGAAATGATTAAGGTTCTCACAACTTATATCAGAGTATTGCCTACGTTCTTATTACATTCAAAGTGCTGTTACATGGAGTCACAACTAAATAAGTCAGTAACATCCATGATTAAATATAGATAACTAAGTCTTTAGTGCCTGAAAACAACAATCATCACACACCCAACAAGAGTCATCTGCTTCTGCCTCTTATGCTAACCAAGCATACTCCTCTAGAGTTGGGAGTATTACGTGCGACAATATTTAAAACAAATATTCCTCAAGCAATAAGCTCACCAACATAAGCTTAGTGAGCGTAAAAGCAAAATCTGTAACACTTCACATCTCTACATGTGTCGATAAAACCATCAGAGCAAATAAACATGCAAGTGAACGGCAAAACAAAAGTACACAGTCTATGAAAAGCATGATTGAGTTATTAGAAAATAAAACAACACAACCTAGCAGTTTATCACTAAGTCAATGCTAATTTGGTACTACTATGAGTCTACAACAGATTAGGTAGGATCAAACCTGTCCTCTCCCTGTGCAATGAGGTGCAGCGGATCATAAACCCTGGTTGCCCTGGAAGCCATTTGGATCAACACCTGACAACCCTTTAGATTATCCTGTGTTATTGCCCACACGTGGGGCACACTCACAACAAGCCCACGTGTTTTTGGAAAGGTTAATCAACATCGTAAGTACCCCGGACAATGATCTCACCAATAGTACTTGCATTTTAAGGATTAGCCAACGCCCCAGCTGCTGTTGGTAAGGGTAGTAGTACCGGATATGTTTACTTAACTAAATATGCATGACTCACATGATATTATGACCTATTACAATTATACATGCAGCCCACACCACATGCACTGTTGTAATAAGTGAAGCATAGAATCAATATTAGATCCACTGATGTGAACCAAAATTCTACCCCTGGCTGAAACCTTGGAGTGGACCCCAAGGCCACTCCAAAGTGGTGCGCCTTGGGCTGGCCAAACCCTCTTGGAGGAGTATTTTGGTCCATCAAGCCCTAATTAGTTGATGGTTTTATTTTTCTGTCTTTTTTTTATATATTTTTTTTGGGGATAATTATTGTTGCCTCCTTGCTATAGCTTAATTACTAAAAGGAACCTGCTCTTTATGAAATTATTGTTGCCCCCTCAATTCTAACATTGTTAAGAGACTGTTATAGTTGAATGTTTAATGTCTATTTCGTCCTTCTAAAATTAAGAAGTCAAAACACAATACTATCCTCATTTAGAAAACAACCAATTTTAGAGTTGTTTTCTTATTATTTTGAATTCCAAAAATAGACTATCTAAATTATTATTTTTTGCGCTAAGAAAAAGAACTTCTTGAAATTGATGGCGCCAAATTAGATGGCAAATAAATGAAAACATAATGGAAGTAAGAATTTCTTAAAATTGATAACATCAAATTGGAAAGTAAATAACAAAAACTAAAAAATAACACCAATTGAAAAGTAAATACAAAAAGACTAAAAAAATAAGGAGCTACCAAATTAGGGTTAATTTTTCCTAATTATTAACGTAATAATATAATTTAATATAAAGTGTAAATAATTAGAATAAAACCTTAGGGTTATTTTGGAATTTTTAAATAAATAAAAATTGCCACATTATCACTTAACTAACGGAGTTTAAAGGTAGGGGGCAAATGTAATTTATAGGTAAAGTCTAAGGTTGGATTAGTAATTTCACAAAGCATAGGGAATAAAGTAGTAATTAAGCTATAATACAGGGGGACAACAGTAATTATCCTTTTTTATTTTTATTTTTCATAAGAGTCTTAGTTAGAAGTCCAATTTAAGTCAAAGATGTGTTCTTGAGTCTTTGGGATTCTTCTTTAAAGATAGACTTTTATTACTCTTTATTTACAAAAAGAGTTCCTTTAGTATTTAAGTCTAAGGGGGAATCTATTTTCTAGAAGATTCCATTATATCTTTTATTATTTATTTGGACAGTTGAGATTAATTGTGATGGGATCCTAATCTACAAGCGAATCTTACTTAAGTTTAGAGTCTTTTAGTAGGCTATAAACAGCCTATTCTTTCTTTCTAATTGTTAAGTCTGATTATTTGAAAGATTAATTGAGTTGAGAATCGTGGTTCCTGTCAAGGGGGCCACAATTAAGTAAAAATTTGAGATTTTTCTTCAAAGATCAGCACCTACTTTCTGTCTAGCACCCTTCTTCCAGTCTACCATCATCTTCAAGAAACCACAGCAGCCTAAGTACAGCAGGCCCCCATCCCATCCCCTTCCCTCACCTCCTGTACCCGTTGCACCCCTTCCCCACCCCCTCCCCTGCCTGCTTAAGACCTTAAACCCCTACCCCTTGTTGTTGCATCCCTGGCAGCAGCTTCCCAACCCCTGACAGCACCAGCCCCCTGCGATCCTTCCTGCTCACTCCCCCATCCCTCCCCTACCCTGCTGCCCTCTCTTTCCCCTCTCTTTCTTCATCGCACCCTCCCCTCCCCTCTTCTCTATCTTGCGGCATATCTAAAAACAGAAAAGAAAAAAGAAAGAAAGAAAAAGGAGAAGAAGAAGAATGAAAAGAAAAGAAAAGAAAGAAGAACGCAAAAGATCCAAGGAAGATTGCCCGAGATCCATCCCATAAAGAATTTGTTAAGCCTCAAACTTAATCCCCTTCCATCCCATCTAGTTTTGTTAAACCCATACCTTTCCCATAACCTCTGCATTTAGATCCCCATCTTTACTTAACAATGTTATCCATCTCATATTATTTTGTTTCATCCCATATCAATTTGGGTATCTCAAACTATCCCTTGGGAGCTTGGCAACAACACATATCAATCCTAACTTGTCTCTAGGGCATTCCCATAAATTCTTTAGAGATCCACAAACATCCCATAATATTTTAGATTTATTTGCTTGAAGATTATACGCAAACCCTTAATTTTAGGGAATCAATTCAAGAAACCCTAACCCTAAAATCGAGTTTTCATTATTTGGTATCAGAGCTGCAGTTTCCAAGAATTCCTAGTACCCCTATATTGGACCAATAGGTTTAGAGTTATAGATGAAGAAGTAGTAGCCAAAGCATGAAGAACCAACTACGGACTACTTCTAGTCTCACCATAGTATGCACAGAGGGATAAGGCAACCACACAGACCTCCAAAGATGTACAAGTTGGGAACATATGGCATCAATGACCTGTAGGTATTCTATAAGTGGCTCTATGATCTTGATCGTTATTTGGATTGACATTATTATTTAAAGAATGGCAAGATGGGGTTTGCTTATAATCAGCTGGTTGGATATGCCCAAGAACCGTGGAACCACAAAAGGACGAATGAGGTACAAAGGTAATGAGCCTAACATTGGGGAAGAGATGTCAAAAGCTTTGAATAACCTATTGTTCCCACTAGAGCACCAAACCAAGCAACACCAACAATTGAGAATTCCCATCATCACTCTCCGTCCACTTTGGTAGAGCTCATTAGTTCTTAATGCATTTGTGATTATCATTAAGAGCTACACACCCATCAGAGTACTGTCCATAGGAGGGATCCACCACCCACCAATCCTCCCTCAAATTTTTCACAACCTCCTGGGACAAACTACAAGAGGACATGACCTTGCCAGAGGCTGCCCTCAAAGAAGAGGAGACTGAGTCTCCCAAATCCACCTACTAATTCCTCCAGAAGAAGTACAATGTCCACCTCAAGAAGCAGCCCCAGAAAAACTCTTTGATGAAGGAGGACACTTAGATAGCCACTAGGATCCTCATGAGATGGCCCTCTAGAGTAATGACAAAGGAGCTCCAAAGAGACCACAAGGTCAAAATCGTGGAAAATCAAGAGGAGACCTTAGCACTTGAAGACAAGGACATAACAGATGCAGAGAATGCCTCTAGAAAGTACAGGGACATGGTCAAAGCAACAGCACCAGCTGAGGACATGCTTAAGAAATTAAGTTCTCTACTTGAAGATCACCATGCCCTTGATATTGAAATTAAAAAGTTGCTGCCCACAAATTTCAGACTAGCACCAGCCTCCATTCCACGCTATACTAGCCCCACTATTGGACTCGAAGGGCACCTTGGAGGAACCATATTAGTAGTACACAGCGGAAGCGTGGTGGACCAAAAGGACTATAGGGGCATCATTGATGACTTTAGCCTTGGACCTTAAATCTTCAGCATACCCCCTTAGTTCTTTGAGAAGAAGGCTCCTAGAGTAGAAGACTACATCTCCTTGTCCTATCACTTTTCTAGAGTTTTGTCTTGGAGCTGTACTGGCAGCATCACACTTACTACTCCCCCCCCCCCCCCCAACTTCAAGATGCAAGGACAAGTTCATACCTAACATCTTCAAATAATCAAACCAAGAGCATTTGTTCAGCACGTTCATCAAAAGATGAATGCTTTCAAGAAGGGGAGAACTAATGTGAACCAAAATTCTACTGCTGGCTGAAACCCTAGAGTGGGCCGCAAGGGCACTCCAAAGTGGCGCACCTAGGGCTGGCTGAACCCTTTTAGAGGGGCATTTTGGTCTTTTACCCTAATTAGTTGTTGATTTTATTTTTTAGAATTTTCTTTTTATTTTCCACCAGAGTCTTAGTCAATTAGGAGTCCAATTTAAGTCTAAGATGTGTTCTAGAGTCTTTGGGATTCTTCTCTAAAGATAAACGTTATTAGTCTTTATTTACAAGAAGAGTTCCTTTAGTTTTTAGGGTCAAATTGTCTTGTTAGGGTATTGCGTTAGGATATTTTCATTATAACAACCAAATCAGGGATTGTCTATTTCTTCCTTTAAAAGTTACTATTATAAATAAAACCTGTTATGTCACTCAAACATAAGTCAGCATTTCTCAAATCATTCAACATTGATCCTCATGTCTAAGAAACCCTAAACCTCCATCGCAGGGCATCTTCCTCCTTTAGTCCGTCCGCCGCCTTCTACCCAACGATAGCCACCACCACCATCATAGGTCATCGCCACACCCTCTCTCATCTAGCGATAACCCCTAGAGGTATCACAACCCTTCTGCAATCCCTATAGGGCTATCGCCTCCTACTGCCAGCACCCTAATACACAGTTGTAGCCTTTAAGGCCATTGTTGATCCTTGCGAAGGCCCCTAGAGGTGTCGCTTTCCTGTTTTAACCCCTCTAACACCATTGCCCCTCCTTTTTGCCCCTTTTCCATCTTTTGAAACCTTTTTTCTACCTCTATGGCTCTTCTCCCTTGGTGGTGACCATGTTTCTCCTGCCAAGGGATCCTTGTTCCTATTGACGTTGTGATCTAATTTTAGGAATCAATTTTTTTCTTTGGTTCCGTGTGATGGATGATTCAATTACTAGGAGACTCCCATTTCTTCTATTCCCCAAGATTGTGATTTCTCCCAATTTCAGATGACCACTGTTATACTTATTAGGACCAATTATCTTCGCTGGTCTCGATCTGTTTCTCTTACTGTTGGTGCTCATGGTCTTACTAGCCATCCTCATGGGACTTCTATTAAGCCATCTTCTCCTGGTATGCGCAAGACAAGCGGAAGACTGATGAGTGCTTAGTTATGGGATATTGAACCCAAGCATTGCAAAAAGCTATCTTCTTCTTACTAATGCTGCCACAATCTGAAAAGTTGCTGAGGAGACTTATTCAAAGGTGGGAACGATGCATAGTGGTTTGAGATTTGGCAAAGTAAAGGTAGTATAGGTTAGTAAGGACTAAGTAGGTAGATAGAGGTAACCAAGTAAATAGGTATTAGTGTAGACTGTAGAATACCATCTTAGGATAAACATCTCCTCAAATAATACTCTTCAAAAGACTTGAGTGATATAGATTAGGGCTCCAATCTCCCCCTCGTGTGTTGCATTACATGTGGATAAATAATGATGACAAATTACTAATATCTCAAAGTCTGTGTTGAGGAACTACATACTTGAAAGAACTATGTTACATAATGGACATAGGTGCAAGAACTTCCAGCCATTATAGTTGAAAAGTTCTGAACCACCAGCATTAACTCAAACAAGACAGTTGCAAAAATAGTACTCATAAGTCATAACATGACAACTTTGTAGTAAGGGAAGCACCAACCAATATTAGAGGAAGAGTCGTAGTATGTTCCAGATATCCAAAAGTACCAAACTAACTCGGAGAAAATTATTGCAGAACTAATGATCATTAATATAATATTCCATCTACCAGATGAATAACACCATTGAAGTCGATTCTGGTAGATAGAGGAGCAGGGAAATAGGAGGCTGCAGTCGATTCAGGTAAGTAGGACAAAAAAAATTCCAAAGTGTTAGTTCACCCAAAACAATTAATGGCAGCAAGCAAAGTTATTAAAGCGGCAAAGCAACCAAAGCGATTAGGGCTCCATCTTGGCAATTAGGCGACTAAGCGGCGATTAGGCGACTAAGCGGCGCTTAGGCGGCAATAAAGCGACCAAAGTGGTTTAGTCAATATTTTTAATATAACTACTTTTTAATACAAATACTTTTTATAATAAACTAAAGTACTAAACAAACATTCAACAATCACATTCATAAAAATAAAAAAATAAAAAAATTCAAGAATCACAATTATGAAAAATTATCCAAAAAAATATTAAAAACATAACTTCATCTCATCAAGCATCATAAGATTCATAACAATAATTATGTAGTATGTACTATATCAATAATCAATGTGAAAAATGAAAATGAAAGTAGTAATTTACATTCTTACTTACCTCTATGATAGTGTGACGATAAATAAGTGTCTTGTACTCTTGTGCATAGATCAATAATCATAATTAATGTATCCATTTTTCCCTCTTTTTAACCAAATAGTGCCGACATGATAAATTAATAGATCTCATTATTCCGATTTCCAAGTCATTGTTTGTTTAATGATTCATTGATTATCAATGTTGAATATGGCTCATGCTTCACATTCTGTTGCCGACAAACACTTTGGGCCTTGAAGTTTATTTGCAAATTGGGCCTCGATTCCGAAATGGCTCACATATTTAAATTTATATACGGCACTGTAGAATAAATTATAATTTAAAAAAAAATTTTAAAAAAAAGGAAAAATAATATACACAAATCACAAAATGTAAAAAAAAAAGGGTTACTTTAGCATCTAGGCGGCAATATGGCACAAAAGGAGGCAAAGCGGTAGTGCCTAAGCAAATAAGCGGCAAGAAATCAGCACATTAGTTAAGCGGTCAGCGGTAACAATTTAAGCAGTTCAAAAATCGCTTTGCTGCCTAGGCGGACGCTTTGATAACCATGGCAGCAAGAGGGACACAATACAGAACCAGCAGAAAATTTTAATAAAACTGGGGCAGCAGTTTTATATCTTGCAGCAGAATCCAGTACAATATCAGCAGTATTTTTCAGAACACAAAACCTTAATGACCAAGGGACAGCAGCCGATGCAGTAGCTGGTATAGTATTTTTCAGAACCCAAAGAAAAAATGGCACATCATTAAGGGAAGCAGCAGCAGGAAAATAGTTCAATCAACGGATTTTTATTTATCAAACGATAGGGAACTGCAGTTGATTCTGATAAATAGAAAACGACATGATAAACCCAATGGTAGCACACACAAATATATGCAGAAAATTGTAGCAATGATAGGAGCAGCAGTAGATATATCAATACCTTAGCAGTGGTTGGCAGTAGTTGCAGAAAAAAAGGGAAAGGTCTTCACCAATATAAGGACAGCAGGCTGTCTAGTTTATAGACTAAACTAACTTATACGCCAAAACAAACATCCCAAAGGATCACGATGGGACTGACAGATCTCATGAAATAAGAGTTGAAACAGTGATAGGTGGCTGCAAACCAAGTAAAAAAACAGAAGAAAAATTGAGCATTCAAGAGAGAAGAAGGCAGTCCCTAGGCTGATTAAACTTGCTCTGATACCATGTTAAAACTTTAGCATTTGTAATCAGCCTAGGGACTGAAAAGAAATTCAAAAAGAAAAAGAATAGAAGAAGGGAGAGAGCTTGAATGTGTATTTTGGCTCTCCCCTGATACTTTATTTATAATGTAAAATCAAGTCTTAGTTTAGGAAAGCTTCCTAAACTAAGTTACAGCAAAAGGGAAAATTGCATATTACATAGAATCCCAAATCTACTAAAAAGGAAACTATCCTAGGGAGATTACTTGTCAACCAAGCAACAAGAAAATTAGAAAGTAACTAAAATAGAAACCTAAGCTAAAATAGAAACTCTTACTATCCAAAACTTGTGCAGCTAAGACTGCTTCTCCAAATAGAAACTTGTGCACCAAGGCTGTTGGAAATTCCCAACAACAATCACATAACATGCAATACAATCAAATATGAGTAATAGACTCGATCTGAATGTATTTTCGTAAAATTACACATTCTCGAAGTATAAAGTCACATTCACATTGAGCAATTTCAATTGATAATGAAGTAAAACTCTAAAACTAGGTTAAAATATGCATAATACAACTAAAACATGAGCACATACGTCAACATATATTAATTTGAAAAACCGTTGAACAAGTTTTGGTCATACATTTTCAAGAAGTAGTTTAGAAAGAAAAAAAGGGGTCATCTCTAACTGAAGAGAAATCTTGAATCTTGGTATTGGGAGCTTCAGTTCACTGTTTCCATGTGTTTGCTGACATTATTGTCAGAGGAATCCGTAAAATGGCATCTAGACTCTGGGAAATCCCCTCCAAGAGAGGTTTCTAGTCAAAATAAAAGAAGAATTTTGACTAGTCCTATCAAGACTTCGCTTTTTATGCATATTCTTTTCCCTACATGCATGCCCTTTTAAATGCTGAGATTTCAACATAAGGTTAGAATTTCGAAAAAACCTGGTCAAGTTTTGATTCTATCATGGGTTTTGTTTTGGTTCACTTGAAGTTCTTGAAATCCTCGAAATCTCACCAAGATTTCAGCAAGGTTTCATATCATGGGTTCATCACTAAGCATCTAATAACTACAGACTGATCTGTTCTCACCTTTATGAATCAATATAATCCTCTGTTCAAATCCCATTGAATTCCTTGCTGAGCCCATTGTGTAGCTTCCCTAAACAGAAGTTTCTGGATCATCTTAAGACTCAGAAACTCCAGATTGTGATTTCCTTCAAATAACAGTGGTGCTGAATCTTGCTTCTAATTACAGATTCCATTCAATTTTCTCGTGATTTAGGAACCCAACTGCAACAATTTCCATTTGATTTCATTCATCAGAAGCAATTTCCCATCTCTTTTTTCTTTTTCTTCTTTCTGCTTCTCTTCCTCAGGTTCCAGAATTTCAGTATATGATTTCATCTCAATCCATGGGTTGAATTGTTAATTTCACAGAAACAGAGCACCAGCTCTTCCTTTCTTTCTTTTTGCTCTTCTCCTCCTCCTTTTCTTTTCTTCCTCTTCATAAGATTTGATCATTCGTGCATGAGTGCAGGTATAATGAGGTTCTCAACATGCATACAGGATATGAAAGAAACTGGAAATTACTCTTGAGGCAAGCAAAAATGGCTATAGGAGTTATTTAGAACCTTCTAGTCAAGTGGTTGATTTGCTTTTGGGTTGGGACTTTGATTTGCTTTTGGATTGGGACTAAGGGGTTCATAGTCTTGGTATATGTGGTGAATGTTGGTCTTCCGTCAGACATTCTTTTTTCTTGTTTACTTTGGGGATTCCTTCTACTTTCATGTCTCACTTTGAGCATGTATGTGTCAGTTTGTTTATTCAATGAATTATCTGTTGCAAGTTCAATAAACGCAGCACACATACAGAGACTTGATGCATTGCTGCTCATTATCTGGTGCAGTTGTAAATCTTGAGACTTACTACTTTCTACTAGGCTTGTGCTTTTGAGATAAAATTTTATTTGCCACCATGATTTTGCTACAAAATTGAGAAACGTAGCATTCTTACTAATTGCTTGAGACCAGGATACGCTCCGTAATTGTATATTAGTAAAGAAAATCCATCCATGCAGATCGATGTGGACATTGGCTCATCGTCTGTTGCAAGGAGTGTCATTGGGTTGGTCCTTGGATACGTCACAAGCTTAGTAGTGGATCTTGCAATTTTGATCGAGGTTTGGTTCCTTCTAATTTCTGTATTTGGCAAAAGTTCTCTCATTCGTTTGTCAGTAATGTTGCTTGTGGTGCAGCATGCAAACCTAGTTGTCAATTTTTTTGTTGCTACACATGTTTGTAACCTGCATTGCTCTGTGAAGTCAACAATTAAAACCACCTGGTTTTGCAGGCTAAGGAAGAAGATGAGCTGCCTGAGTACATTCTTGGTACTATTCAGTTAAACCGTGTGAGGCTTGATTCTGCTATACCTTTTGAGGTTTGAGGTTCTCACATGACCATTGTCATTGTTCTTCTTTTCCATTCTTTGGGATTTATTTCAATGGGGGTTCTATTATGAAGCCTGTGATGAATCTCCCATGGTTTATTAGTTGGCCCAACCATGAATATTCACAACTATTTGAAAAGAAACTGCATCAAAAACATTTCTTGCACTATCATAGCATGGAAAAGATAAAACGTGATCTAGTTTGTAATCTCATTGCCTTTCATAAGAATGAGTTTCTGTTGTTCCTGGGTTGACATTGAGAGTGGGGTGAATCAGTCACAAGTTTCTCCCAAATTTTGCCCTTGCCACTGTTCTCTATTCCCCATTGAGGATTCCCAATATGATGGTACTCAATAAGCACACTGCTGCCTAGTGTTATCTCATACACAACCACTGTACCGTGGACAAACACTCACAACTGCATGCTGGTCCTCCACTAATCTCACATACAATTGTATCACATCTGCACTACAGCCACCTAGTGGCCAGGCCTATCAGACTGTAAATACGACATGGCACTTGACTTAAGAGTACACAGGACTTATTTGCTTTGGCAAGTTGCCCACACGCAAGTGAGTAATGGTCATATTGACTCATCACTAGTTTCACCCTTGATATACAAAGACAGTATCTTCACCCTTTTACCTTCAATATATCTAGGAGACTACACCACAGAAGAGCGATTTAGCGGTCCTGCACCCACCGGACAGAAAATGCATGTAAGATTGGGCTTAGAGATGATCCCTACAACAAAACCCCTTCTAGCCTAGGTACTTATTACTAGGGCTTGCATATGTATCTGGATACAAGGAAACGTAACTGAAACAAGCAACTTAAACACTCACAACACCTGCTTGAATCAACTCCTAGAACCCAGAAAGCTTAATGGCTAAGGAATCTAGGAGAAGGTTCCCTGGGAGTCAAACCTTTCTCCTCCTTCCCTCTCTTATTTTCTTCTTCTTCCTTGTTTATTTCTGTCTTCATTTTCTTGCTTGGCGTTTTCGCAAAAGCCTTGAATGCCATAACACTTTATTATCTTTTCCTTTTCCTTATCTTCTATTCTTCCTCACTTGCAAAAGCAAACAGTCTTCAATAGTAGCATGCACGCAGCCACCTTCTCTTTTCTTCTTTTCTTCCAGGGTCCCCCCCCCCTTTTTTGGTATACGCCTCTTCTATATCAACATGAATTTATAGCCAGCGTTCTCTAAAATTGCTGGGTAAGGTTGCATGGCAAAATTGCCTCGTAATTCTGCTTGTGCAGAAGCCTTCAGCACCTGGTCTCCCCCCCCCTTTTTCTTTGGCATGCCTCTCTCTCTCTCTCTCGATGGGAAGGTGGATGAGGTTGTATGTTTGAATCTTCTGTATTAGTACTAATAGCCTCCTTTTTTTTTTCTTGTATTCATGCTCAAAATTTGATCCCATGTAGATAATCTACAAAATCTTTCTAGTCTGATACTTGGTTAGGTTGGACAAGATCTTCAGCAGGTCAGCCATCCTTGTGCTTTGTCATTTTATGCTCAGCCTCTTTGAGGTCGGCCATTCTGTGCTTGGCCATCTTTGAAGTCAGCCATTTTGTGCTCAATTATTTAATCTCTGTTTCACATAAATGATCGTATCTTTCTTGTCTGGTCTCTGTTTGACCCCAACCGGTGGCATTGGTAAGAAGACTGAAGAATTATATTTCATGAGGACAGCTTCAACCTGATGAAGTGCATATCGCCCAGAAAGTGAATTTAAACCTAGACTGGTGTGCAACTACTGTTGTCTTCAACTAGTCCAGCATGCCTGAAGATTATGCCATAACTGCCCATTCTGACATCAGTTTGACCTTGTTCTAATTTTCTCATTGACTGTCCTAAAAATCTCACTCATGTTTGGAGCTTCTCCATATTCTGACTGGAAGGTATCCCAAAAACTCCACAAATCGGTTGCACCTTCACGAAATGACCTAGCTGTCATGGTTATGTAGCTTCTGATGTCTTGCTGTTGTCTGTCGGACTTGTCTCTACTTGAAATTGCTTGGGTGATGTGCATTAAATGTGCAGTACCGTGCTGCATACAATCGAGATTGAAATTAGGATTGAGATTTCGACCTCAACAGTTCGTTTCACAAAAGTTGCTCTGAACACTTGTGCAAAACGAGAGATCAAAATCTCGACACTAGTTTCGATCTCGACCGTACACAGCACGGTGCTACACCTGCATTCCTCCATTTTGCTTCTTTTATGGGCAATTATATGGAACCTCTATAACTTCTTTATTCTGACCTCAAATTGGATGATTCCAAATGCACTGGAAGGAATAAAGAAGCACTATAGCTCTCCAGTATTGTTTCCTTTTCAAATGTAGATACTTGGGGTGTCCAAGTTGGCTCAAGGTTGATTCCTTCATGCGTTCCCTACTCCAACTGCTGGCATATGTAGCCAAATACAAAATAACATTATAAACAACTGTCCCACCCGAGTTTGAACCCTCAAATCCACTGCCATGCTTCCATGTGTTTGGACTCACAGCGAGTTAATCCTCTGTTGAGCGTACTACGCCAGGATGCACTTTGTTATTTGGTTCAGGTTACGTTGACAAGATGTGACAACAAAGCAATCTACCTAGACCCAACCAAATTAGAATCAGCTAAGAGAACAAAATGTAACAATTCTCTTGGTTTCAGAGACTCAACTTGGCTAATTTGGAGACTTTTAACTAAACTCCTCCAGCTGTATTAACTATTAAGTTCATTTTATCACCAGATTGGCTCCGTGTCCAGGTCAGAAGGAAAAAGAATAAGTGACGCTTAGAAAGGTTAAATTGTTGTATCAAACCGTAGTTTGTAAGGCAAAGGCTGGCTTTATTGAGATTAAAACTAAACACGTGGCAAATCTGGGTCATTTCCTAGCTATTCAATGGCTAAAATAACCACATCATCCTTCCGCGTGGCATAATTAATTGAGTAGCGCAGCAAGGCAGGTCAGCCAGCCAACCAAGTGCGGCAAAATACAACTGATGAAATATGTGTGGCCGCTATCCATGTAATTCTTCAGCATTACAGAATTTACCGTTTAGTTTCAACATCTAGTATTGATTTTGCAGGAGTTTGGATAAAATTTCTGATCATTGGGTTTTTCTTCACCCATGGAGAAGCCACGATGTGATCTTTTGAGTAGATTTCGTGTGCCATTTTTTTTACCCGGTAGAAGATTCATGTGCCATTGACTCCAGCCTTTGTCGTGTAGATGCCTTTCCCTTAATATGAGCATTAATTAGCAAGAAGTAAACAGACTAGATTTGTCGTGTAGATGCCTTTCCCACAATATCCATGTTATCAGCATTTACGAGTGACACTTAAAAGTCATTAACCCAGCTCAAAACATTTTGGTCCTGGAGTCAATTGGGATTATTTTTTCAGAACCCGTGCACCATCTGCTGCTTGGTTTTGCCACTATCCCATATTCCCTCCCATTGCAATTCCTGGGCTTTCTCCTCGTCATGTCACTCCCAAATCTTGCAAAAAAATTAGATTTCATATCATACTATTATACTGTCATATCATACTATTAAGTACAAACGAAATAGTTATGGTTATTTACATTTTATAAGTATGAATTGAATTAATATTAACATCCCTTCCACCATCAAAAAATATTAATTACATCCCTTTTATTTAAGATCACAGTTAATTTTATTTTTTTTTGAAAGATCTCAGTCATCCGGTTGGCAACTTGATGCACCAATAAGTATATACAATATCCTCAGAGGAGCTTTTCAAATGGTATGCCAATTTCCATAACGTGTTTGCAGTTCCTCTTGAACACCAACGACTTCAGGGAGTTGGCTGTCTTTAACCTAGGTTTATACATTTTACCCACACTTTCAGGCATAGACTCCAGGCGATTGTTTAGATTTTATCCTTACTAAATCGTACATATCCATGGAAACAAGGTTTAAGACTAATAAAGTAATATAACAAATGGTATGAACAATTTTTCCATAACATGTTATGCAAGTTTCTCTTTTGATACACCAACGATAATTGATAGAGTTGAGACTGCGGTAATGATACTTTCTTTAAGATATTAATCTAGCTTTATACATTTTTACCTCGAAGATTGGAAAACCTTTTCATGACATATGGTGCACTCCATGTGCGATTGTTTAGGGATTTAAAATGTATCTTTACTAATTCGTTTACAATAATGTAGACCTAAGGAGACTCAAAGTTTACCCTAGAGGAAAAAGACTAAAGAGACACTAAGGTTGAGCTAGACTTTAAATTAGGGTGGTCCAACCATCTTGCATCCAGATTTGGTCGGTGGGCTGGTAGAGAATATTATAGTTTTATTCAACCACTATGATTTTTCTCTTTTATTATTATATATGTTGTTTTTTCTTGAAAATCAACCACCACATGGCCACACTTAAACACTAACGGCGGTATCCTTATTCTATTTGCACGTGAGATTATTCTTTGCTTTAATTAACGGCGGTATCCTTATTCTATTTGCACGTGAGATTATTCTTTGCTTTGTTTGTTAAATTTAAAGTTGTGTATGGAAAATATACATTTTCTCATGAGATTCTAAAGCATCACTTGGTTGGTTCAATGGAGGTGGGAAAATGGATAGACAACCTCATTATGTTAAAAAACTTGTTTGCCAATGTGGCATATTAATTTTCTATTTCACTTGTTTTGAAAAGTTTTACCGGGTTTTTTCATGCTATCCACTTAAGTTGAGTCCAAAATCTAGGTTGCCCTTTTATGTAGCCAATATTATATGTTGTTTGCACTAGTGAACAAATATTACAAAAACCCCCCAATGTTATTTTTTGACTGATTTTCTTAAGTTTTTAAATTTTAAAATGTGTTAAGACATAAGTACCCTTACCCATATAAATGATTAAAATATTATTCTCACTCACTAGGTCGACCATCTTCTTTCTACACTTCTCCGAAAATCTCACCACCACTTCTTCCCTAAACCGGCAACCACCCCCCACCTCCCCCTCACCATTGCTCCACTCATCTTCTACTAGTTCCAACGACTTCTTTGCGTTATCTAAACCCGAAACTTAAAACATGAAACACTAAAAGCAGCAAGAGAGATAGAAAAAGTAGCAGGACATTAGGGCAGGTCTATCTTCTGGTCACAAGAGCTGCAAAGAGCAGCCTTGTCGGCTATTAGGAGAGAATGGTTGTTGCACCTAACAAATGTAGCAAACTGTTCGCATAATTTTGTTCCATATCTCATTCCTTCCCTCTTCGCTTCAACATCATCATTAGAATCAGCGACTAAGAGACACAAAGGACTATCACTGATAAGTATAAAATAATACCCAATTGGGTCGAGTCATGGTCAAGACCTGGTTTGAGAATTAAACCCAAAGGTATCGTAAGCATGAAGAAACCCAACAGTTACAAAAAGTGTCTTGATCTAGTTAAACTTGGGATAAATGATTGTGTTCTATATGAAAACTATAACTAACTCATACTGAGAGAGAGAAATCCTATGATTGGATGTCTATGAAAGAGGATTGCGAATTGATCAAATATTCAAGAATGGGAGGTTAAACCCCATATAAACTAAAGTATCTCACAAGACAAGGGGTATTTGAGTCATTTTCCTCCATTGTCGTCTTTTAATTAGGCTTTGTAACTTACCAAAGTTCTATGGCAATTCATTGATTGACTTAATCTTTGGATGTGACTTCCCCACCGCTGAGTAGGCCCACTTCTAATGATAATTTTACAGAAACTTGAGAATGGAACAATTTTTTAACGCATTAATCTCCAAGACAACAATGAAGATTTTTTTTAAATTTTTTTGGGTAATCAGACAACAATGAAGATTGAGTAAACCGAAAGGAAGATTATATTGTTGTTGTTGTTGGTTGGTGATTTATTAGTAAGGTTGGTTACTGGTATTTTTGGATTAAAATGAGTATTCATTCTCTGGTGTTCATCGAAAAGAATGATAAAAAAAAGATGGATTAATGGATAATGAAGAGAGACCAAACTCCAAAGGAAGAGGCGATTCGAGAAGCGGTGGTTAACTGCTTACCGTGACCACAAAAAAAATTAGACGGAAATGAAGGTGGTTTTCCATTGTGACACTGCTTTATGTTTTTCCTGATTTTGGTTAAAGATTGCCAGCGACAGCTGAAAGAGAACAACGGAACTTGTGGTACTATGTACTCATCAGGGACTAAACCAACATGAAGCTTTGTCACTGCTCTCTCCTTCGCCACGAGTTCCCAATGTGGGGTCCACAGTCCACAATCCACAATCATTTGCATTTATCAACTTACTTCTCAGACAAGGCATTGAAAAGAAACCGTTGTACTCCCTCAGCAGGAAGAGCAGCAGCAGGTGAGGGTTTAAATCTTTTGTGATATTTCAAGCTGTACATAATATTGATCAATGTGAGCAATTTTGAGTTTGGGTCCAACTTAAATGTACAATATAAAAAAAAACTTGAATTTTGCATGTTTAATGGAATTTTGTTAAAAAGTGTGGGATAAAATAAATAGAGTAAATTTCACTAACACCTTCAAACGGAGGCCTTAAAGCACTAGTACCCACTTTATGTTTAAAAAATATTGAGACCTCAAAATTTGATTTTTATTAGATATATTTATTAAATTTGTCACTGAAAGCAATTAAATCACTGTTTATTTAAAAAAAATATTCCCTATAATAATCAGTGTTTGAAATGTTTTAAGTGACAAATTTGACAAATATATCCAATGAAAATCAAATTTTGGGGTCTCTATGTTTTTTAAACATAAAGTGGGGATGTCAATGCTTTAGGCCTTCATTTTGGGTGTTAGTGCAATTTGTTCAAATAAATATAAAATTCACATTTCTAATATTTCTATGTTCAAAATTCTTTCTTTCATTTTTATATTTCTTCACCCCCATTACATGTAGTCATAGGTCTATATATTTATCTTTTTACCCCTTTTCAATATAATAAACAAAGGGTATTTTTTATCCGAACCCCATGAGGTTTGGTCTATGTTATTTTTAATCCAAAAAAACTGAGACTTTGCATTTGTCTCCTTGTGCTATAGAAAGAAATAAATTTAAGGACAAATTTCGTTGATATGACCAATTTGCCTTTATTCTCTCTTTTTTTATTTATAATAATTTTCATCTGAACCCCCTAAAGTTTGGTTTATGTCATTTTTATTCTAAAAAATTTGAGATTTTGCATTTGTCTCTCTTGTGTTATAGAAAAAGTAAATTTAATGATAAATTATCACTTTTATAACCAATTTGCCCCTTTTTTTAATTAAAATTTTGTACATACACACCCCCACCTGCCATGAATCGTGACTCCCCTATTAGTGAAAAATTATAAAAAAATCATAAAATTCAAATAAATTTTAAAATTGACCAAAATACCCTTATATGTTAAAATGACTCAAGTACCCTTAACTTAAACCCTATTTGCAAAGTAAAATTTTAGTCAAAATGGATGAAGAGATTTCCCCTTCACCCATCTTCTTCATTTTCCATTTGTTCAACTCAATGAAGGAGCAAACACCCATCTCTCCATTTAAGATTAATATTTGCAAATAGGGTTTAAGCTAATGGGCAATTGAGTCATTCTAACATATAAAGGAATTTTGGTCATATTTTAAAATTTGTTTGAATTATATTTTCTATAATTTATGGATTAAAATGGAAGTCGCGATTTTCATGGTAGGTGGGGGTGTGTATGTAACAAATTTAAATTAAAAAAAAAAATAGGGGTAAATTGGTCATAAAAGTGATAATTTGTCATTAAATTAACTTTTTTTTGTATGAAAATTAATTTTTTTTCTATAATACAGAAGGAAACATGCAAAGTTTCAATTTTTTAAGATTAAAAAAAGACATAAACCAAATCTTAGGAATCTAGATGAAGAAAAGAAAGAAAGGAAGAAAGGCAAATTGGTCATAGAAACGATGATTTGTCCTTAAATTAATTTTTTATATACTACAAGTGAGACCGATGCAAGTCTCAATTTTTCTCAACAAAAAATGACATTGACCAATCCTAAGATTTGGATAAAAATGACCTAAAAACAAATATGAATTTCGTTCTCTACTTATACCTTATACCCAAATAAAAAAAGAAAAAAAAAAAAAAAAAAATCCGTGCCTTTACCCAAACGGCAAAAGAGAATAAGAATTTCCGTCCGTGGGCCCCACCGACTCATCGTAGCCCGTGGCCATCCAAGTAAGTGTCGTCACGTATTCCAATTTCCAACCATTTGATATCTTAAAATACGAATCTCGTTCTTGCGTAAGTCCTAGATTCTTTTCGCCAGTAAGATGTCACAGCAAATATTTTTTCCTTTTCTCAAAACGTAAAGTATTAATGTAGTTTGAAATACAATTACGCGGCTTGAGTCGCTTGACCTTCAGGGCCACTTGCAAAGCGCACTTTCCACCCGCCGCACCTTTTGTCAGTACCGGCAGAGCGAGCGATGTAGTAGTATTGTACTGCGTTCTTGATGAACAAGAAAAAAAAGAGATTCTGGAAAATTTCCACTTTACTCCATCACTAAACTTTCAGCAAGGAAGGTTCTGAGCGCTGAGCACTAAATGCATGGCTGAGGATCATTGCAGAGAGGAAGAAGCTAGCAGCACGGAGTGTACTCAACCAAACGAGTATTGTGTGCCGAACGGTGAAATTCCTCCCTCCATGACTGATGAAGCCCTAACAAGTTCGAATGTCAATAACACAACGAAAGACCCAAGGATTATCGCCAGAAAGTGAGTTTCCTAACTAACTCATGCTTATTCTTTCTGTATGGTTAAATGTTCTTGTCACATTTCTCCGGATTATGTGCTTATTTATTACTGAGTTCTGCTACGGTATATGTATAACCAGATATCAGTTGGAACTTTGTAAGAAAGCTGTAGAGGAGAATGTGATTGTCTACTTGGGGACTGGTGCCGGGAAAACTCACATCGCCGTCCTACTTATTTACGAGTTGCGTCACCTGATCAAGAAACCTCAGAAGAATATATGTGTTTTTCTTGCACCAACGGTACCACTGGTTCGACAGGTGATGTGAATTTCATACATGATTTTGGTTTCCTCTGTTTCATCTTTGGACCTGTTTAAAACGAAGATCCAGAAAACTTAAATATGAACGTATTACTGTCTCGTCTATCAGTGAACTCTTTGGTGCTTTTTCTTTTCAAATCAACGACTTTACCTTTGTAGAAAGACAATGTACATAAGCCTATTTCTGTCTCTAAATATGGTTGAAGGGCTATTGCGCAAAATGGAAGACCCTAATTCTTTAATCGTATCTACTTCAGATTATTTATTTGAAATATAATGTGGTGCATGGACCTGTTGCATTAAATATGTGAGTTGTTGGCAAAGGATGATAGTAATGATGGATGGTAGAAACCTTGAGTTTTGGGATTTTCATGTATAATTTTATCTCAAGTGATTCTACAGCATTGTCACCCTTTGGTATGTGGTAGTCAACTTGTGTTGGAATGTTAAATTGATTTGAATTGATTTGTATATGTGAGATTCAAAATGTTTTGTGTTACACAAAGAAGGGTTAGAGGTGATGTTATTCCATATTGGATACCTAAATAGATAATGGGTGGTCTATGGAAAAACTTGTTTGAATGGCTAACAAACAAGCCTTAAGGGAATAGACATGGTTTCGTATGACTCAATTCATGTATGGGATTATATTGGAAGATGCACAATGGTGTTATCTATCTCTTCTTCAACTTCTACAAGGATATTATATACTGCCCCAATCAGATAAGTTTTATTTTGATTGATTTATAGTCTTATACTTACTGCCCATATGTTAATTCCAACAACTCGTCACCACCAAAAGTGTATTCTTCCAACTCTTTCTCTTATACCCTTCTCTGTGACTGCTTATGGATGTTTGCCATAATTGGCACCTATTAATATCCTTCATGGAACTTCTGGGTACCCACTCTTTTCTCTGGATTCAGGATGAAGAATGAAATTGTATCCAAGTGCCTCTTTTTATTATTCCTGTGTGGCTGTAATATAATGCAAATGCTTCTTGAAATTGGGTTGTGGAGCTTCCTCAGGTACAGCATTCTCTCTCTCTCTCTCTCTCTCCATCTAGACGAACAATGGCATTGATTATGAGTACCTACTTCTATTATACCCATGGGGCTGTAAAGAACTGCAGATTCTTTTCGAAGTTGGCTGTAAAAAATGACTCTATCTCTCTGACAAAAGTCAGGTTCTCAGAATATTTGTCAGTTATTGTAAAAACTTAAGATGAGATACTGTTCATAGGAATGTAGTTATTGCATTGCATCCTATGATACAAGAACCGTCGTTGGATCTTATTATGAGAATTTGTTTTCTGTTTGCCCTGTTCTATGCTTGCATGTGCGTTTTTGTCCTTCAATTTGTGGTACTGTATTTTATTTTCAGGTTTTTTTTTTAATGAAGCAAGTGAATCTGCTTCTTCAATAACCTGTCACAACAATTTCCCTTATACTAATTATATGTTATTTTCCCCGTAACCTATATAAATAGTTTCTCTTGCGCTTTTTTCTTTCTTTTTCCAGTAAGTACTGGCTTATTTTTTGCAGTTTTATACATACTGCACATTTTTCTTGTCCATTTATGCTTCATTGGTGAGTTTCTGCACAAATACTTTGGGTCCTCCCCCCCCCCCTTCCCTTTTCATGCTAGGCTAATTTATTAATTAGTAATTTCAAGTTGTGTGTGGCTAGATAGTGATCCTTCCCTTTATTTACTTATAGCTATTTAGGTTTAATAGTTGCAACTTTTATCTTTGGTTTCTCTTTCAGCAAGCCAGTGTCATACAGGGGTCCATTGATTTTAAGGTTGGGAGTTATTATGGAAGTTCTAAGCAGTTGAGAAAACATGCTGAATGGGACAAAGAGATCGAAGACTATGAGGTTGGCATGATTCTTAAATAACATTTCCTTTGTCCTGTATTCTGCATTATTTGTGAAGATTGAAATTTAGCTGCATTTGTCAACTTCTTTGAAACTGATACTCTTCTCTGGGGATTAGTTAAAGAGGTTGATGCACGTCTCAGACACTTGGAAGGCACTGACAATAGGTTAGTGGTGCTAGGGTGATGGACCAAAACTGAGAGACTAGAATATAAGTGCAAAAAACTGTGCAGTGGACTTCAAATTCCCTATTAAAAGTTTGTTTTTGATGACAATTATGCAAATAGTGCTCTGACATAATCTGTCAGTGCTGCAATATTTGCTCCAATTCCATCCTTCTTGTGATACTCTATTTCAAACAAAACAAAGCGCAAATCTTAAGAAATTTCGATTCTATTTTGTCCCATGATGATAATAGCAACATTACGCCCTGAAAACACTACTATAATGATTAAAGGAGAAGGGAGAAGTTTGAATAAGTGAGTCATTGTATGGTAGGAGAAGATTTAAGGATTGAAACCGTGAAGTAAAAAGTTTGAGGCACACAAAATGTGACATAAAATCTGGATCAGTTTCTGACTGTAGTAGTTGTACACTTGTACCTTGGAAAGTACTACTGTTGCCACTTATATGGAGCATCAGTGCTGCTGTTCTACGTATGGCTGAATTGTTTCTCAGTCCCAAAAACATCCTTTCTTGTCATGCACAACATAAACAAAAGATGTATGACAAAGAAATATGAAATAAGTTATATATTTAAGTTGATTTCTTTTGGGAATGATTTCCCTTTCAAACAAATGTCATAATTTATGTATTTTCACGATTTTACATAAAACAAAATGGTGGGGGTTCTGTTGACACCCTGTGTATACTGTATAGTCTTTTATAGTTTTATGCTGTTGTCCTTGTTAGCTTCTGAATTTCATCTTCACATGATGTCTTTAATTTCGTGAAAATTTGTGTCTTTTATCCTGTATCTTACATTTTGAAACTTTGATCACTACTATAAAGTTAAATGGTTGAGGGATGGCTGCAATTTGTATAATTGTATCATGCGTATTCTGGAATATGGCCTCCTTGTGAAGTAGGGGTAAGCCCACAAGTCTTCGTACATTTGCCCCTCCCAGATCCTTCTCATGCACCAGGATGCTTTTTGTGTTCTGGTAAGACAATTTAATTACAGTACAAAACAGAAGAGGAATAACTAAATATCTTAGTTATTTGCTGAAAGAAACTGCTGTATAATCCTGCCGATGTTCAACCTTGAAGGAGACAAGGAGAGAAGCTGAAATTGTTTACTTGCCTCCATTTCACTTGATCTAACCCTTTAGAAGAGAGTTGCTAGTTCCTGAAGCTTGCTGAAGAAGTAAGATGTAGCTACTCATGACACTTGGTTGATTTCTAAGACTTGCGTGACCTTTTAGTAGGATAAATGGATTGAAAAACCATTAGTTTGAATTTTTTACCTAGTTGCCTTTGGTTTTCTTCTACTTACTGTGACAAAAGCTGTATAGGTACTTGTTATGACCCCTCAAATACTAGTGCACAATTTGCACCATTGCTTCATCAGAATGGAACAAATTGCTCTTTTGATATTTGACGAGTGTCATCATGCACAAGCACAAAGCAGTCATCCTTATGCACAAATCATGAAGGTACGCCGACTTCCCAACCTATTTACTTTCTTTCTTGACTCCTTGTAACAAAAGACCTGTTAACGATCTTGTAGTTCTATGAACCTCATGCATTGAAGCGTCCTCGTATATTTGGCATGACTGCGTCTCCGGTTGTGGGAAAAGGTAATACAACAATCTCTTATCTGTTATATATCAGAGTAGCTTTTTTTCTAGGGGTGGGGTTACAAATAGCCTAAAATTCCTTGAGAAAAGATGTTGGGATATTGCTGCTAAACTAACACATCACAACATTGGCTACAACAAGCAGTATGGCCAAAGTGGACCAAAGCCCAAAGAAAGACTAGACTGCAAGGTATGCCTCCCCAAACAACTTCAGTATGCAAGTACCCCCTGGCCAACTTATGCGCTGAGAGATTGCAAACAAATTCAGGTAAAGCTAAGATCTAGAGTCACTTAGCCCTAGTAAACCTACATGTCAGAAAAATCAAAACTAAGCCAGAACTTAGAAATATAAGCTGTATGGCCAAATCAGATTGGTTGGAGTTCGATCAAGCACCTTATGTGATGCAGATCCAGCCACAAATTAGGTTCTTTTTCAGTTAAACATATCAGATTTTGAATGAATTAAAAAACAGCATTGACGGAAAACTTGAGTCATGGGAAAAGCCCCATGGCCTGGATTTTGTGAGTTTCTTAGAGGTTGTATGGAAAACATTTTGTGCCCAGATTGGTAAATGGGCGAGAATCACTTTTTCTTGTGACTGTGCCCATTTCTCATTTCTGGCTGTTGAAATCTTGTATGGTTGTAACAGAATGGGCACAAAATCTTGTATGGTATACATGAAATGGGCACTTTTTATTTTTTAATTTTTAAATAAACCCAACTAAAAAAAGTTGAACGCATCTATTTAAACTTAAACAAACTGCATACAATGTGGTTAAACCCTGTTTATAAATTTAAACAAATTCATCTAATGAACATGCCGCTAGCTGTGTTGAACTGTGCCTTGTTCGTAAAGGCTGCATATCTGTGGAAAATATTCATCATCTTGGCAAATTTGACTTCTCATTCCTTCTATTTTCCTTGCAACCAAAACATAGCACTGGGTTTGAAAAGGCAAAATCCAGATAAGAAGAAGAATCTTGATGGGATCGAACCACCAAGATTCTTGCTGCTTCATCCTATCTTCTGCAGCTCATATGTGTGGTGAAATAGGTCTTCTCTATTAATCTACCATCCTCAAGACATACACCACAGGCTCAGGCATCTTCACAACTATCTTCACATTATTCTAGAAGGTGTCATTGAGTATGGTCAATTGTGCTCTCTTACCTTCTATGGTTGAAGAATCTTCCCAGTTAAATCACTGCTCTGATGCAAATATGCTCCTAAGGCCAATCTTCTTACTGTCAAAGCTTTGTAGTGCAATCCAATTGGTAGCAAATCTGGTTATGCCTGACCTCATTAGGTCACCCTGACTCCTGTCTCTCATCATCTTTAGTGTGTAGGTGTGGTTATAGATGAAGGTGCTAACTTTTCGGGCTTGCTCCACGGTCTTCTTCACAATCCTGGCATGACCCATGTCCTTTAGCATTAGGTCACTGTAATGAGTAGCACATGGAGTCCAAAAGAGCTTATATCTGTCTAAATAAAAATGTCTAAATTAGTAATGATTTATTGAACCATCAAGTCATCAACATAAAGTCATAAGCGTATATGTAATGTGTATTTAAAAATTAAATTAGTGCTAGAAGTATAAGTATGTTTTGATACCTGGGGTTCTCCATCGTCTTCAACCTAGCTTTCTTGTAGTTGGAGCCATTATCAGTCACAATTTGGATCACATTCTCCACTCCAACCTTCTTCACCACTTGCTTAAAAAAATTTGTAGATGTATTTTACATCCTTCTTCTCATTGGATGCATTTATTGACTTGAGGAACACTGTCCTCCCATCATAGTTCAACATGAAATTGATGATGGGCTGTCTAGCGGGACTAGTCCAACTATTAGCCATCATAGTCACTCCATAATGAGCCCACATTGGTTTCAATCCATAAATGTACTCATTCAAGTCCTGTTTATGCCTAGATGGATACACATTATATATCTCATTGGGGTAAGCCCTTGTACACCACTCCCAACCTGGTCTATCTCCTTAATCATATGCCTGTAGTAGGGCCTTTGGGTTGTATGTGCTGGAATACTATGGTACATAGCCCATTTAGAGAAATCCATACCCACTTTCTCATTCACACTCTCTCACAAATGCTTCAACTTCCTTTGCTTTTGCTCTGACCTCCTAAATAGGGCCGGATCATTACAAAGAATCTCAAGATCCGGATTTGTAGCATCTGCTGATGAAGCTCAGCTTCGTGTTGGTAAGAATCTCCTCCCTCACACTCTGGCTTCTCCTCATAATGACTTGGGAGCTATCTGTGCCTCCTATACCTACGGCCAAGGTTTAAAGTATCCCACGATACCATACGATACTAGCCGATACGTATCCATATTTGACCCAACCGATACGATACATCTCGATACGTCTCTCCATTGAATTACACTAGAATACATTAGCCAGAGCGATACAATACTCGATACAGGACGATACGTCTCTTAAAATCACTTGACCGATACGATACTCGATACCGATACTTTAAACCTTGCCTACGGCTCTTTAGAGGACCCACAAACTATAGCTCTTTGCTGCCTCCTCATCTTATCAATCCTCATCTGCTCCCTACTCATCATCATCACCCTCCTAATTTGTGCAGGCTCTAAGTCAAGCTCACATTCATACTTTCCTGGCTCCTCTCGATCAAAGTCCTACTCTCCTAGATTTAGGAGCTTATCTAGACAAGCATCCTCGAACTCTTCTCTCTGTGTTCTCCTCTTGTTGCTCTGTTGGTTTCTAGTAGCCAAGTATTGTGCCATTGCCTTCCTCACCATTGAGGGCACCTTGGTGCATTTTGTGACATTTTAGTCCCCTCCAGCTATATGAACCTTCAGTCTAGTGGCCCCACCTCTTCCTATTTGTTTTTTGCAGTAATTACTCTCACTCTTCTTCCTATCAATTGTCAGTGGCCTCTCGTGTTGCCAAGCTATGTCTGACATATTTGAAGAGAGTGCTTGATACAGGAAATACACAGTAAGTATCTTAAAAAGCTCCACAATATGCTCAAAAATTACATACATGCTTTTAATAATAATCTCTTATTTTTAAATATAAAACAAAAATTAATTAGTATTTAAATAATTTAAAAAACAGGTAAAATACACACTAAGTATCTTAGAAAGCTCCACAACATGCTCCAAAAATTACATACGTGCTTCCACTAATACTCTCCTATTTTTAAATATAAAACAAAAATTAATTAGTATTTTTTTAATATTTAATTAAAAAAATTATTTTAATATCTTTGAAATAATAAAAATAGATAATGAACAACAAAAAAATTGATTCAACTCCATCATAGCAATATGATGTCTCACATACATTAATTTGAAGCTCATACATCTACTATACATATACATTTTTAGCAATATACATGATTTATAAAATAAGTTTTAATAACAGAAAAAAATACTTGGAAGAATAAAAAATTAATTTTGACACCACAAATCATAGATCAACACTCCAGTAAACATACGTAAATTTGGAAGCAATCCAAGTAGATTTAAGGTATAAACAAAACAAAAATAAAAAAATGGAAAAGTTGGTTACTTACCTTGCAAGATTTGAGAAAACCCGCCAATGGAGGGACCAAATCTAGTGTTTGAATGAAATGGAGTTCTATAAGTTAGGTGAAATGAGGGATGAAAGCAAGAAAAACCAAATTTTTTTTCTTCGAAACTAGGCAAAATCTAGGGGGGGCGAAACTGGAAAGATTCAAAATTCTGGGTTTTTCGCTTGAAACAGGTGACTTTGTTAGTCAGGCAAGTAATGTTTTGGCCGATACCTATTGATATCGAAATTTCGGTACATTTCGGCCAAAACATTGGACTTTAGGGAAATATTTGTAATTTTGTTTCTTTTTCAAATTTTCCCAAATTTTATACCATGATGTCTTCATAGTTTCATATTAATCAAGTTATTTTCCATAATATGACAACAATTATTAGGTTTTTAGGAGGAACTGAGAAGAATTTGATGGATGAGTTACAGAGGATAAAAATTCATTAAACTACACGTCTAATTTTATGTAAGAAACAGAGGTGGGATGACATACAAGAAGAGTGGAAACTTGATTGATTCGAGTAGATCTTGAAAACATGGGAAAGAATCATATTCAGATAAAAATGTAAATGGGAATGAAGGTTACCTTTTCTCTTGTTCAATCCAAATTGAGGCACTGTAGAGCTGGAAGCAGAATGTAGAAATTGAAGGGAGAGATTGCAAAGACAGTGAGAGAGATCTTGTTCTTGTTCTTCTAATTCTTTGTTCTTGCAAGAGAGAGAGAGAGACTGCGTGAGGGTTTCACAGTCTGCCTTCTTTTGTTTCTCTTCGTTTCTTCTTTGAATGCATTGCGGGTTTCACAGTCACAGCCAACGTTTTTAGGGATTTCTATTTTTGAGTCAAATGACCTGATTGCCCCCCATTTGCGCTTTGGCCATGTTGAACCCAGTTTGTGTCCCGCATTTTTCACAAGATTCTGCCTGTGCCCAAGAAACTTCAATTTGGAACTTCTTGGGCATGTGTGCCAAAACATCCTGTCTATACCATTTTCTTGAACCAGCACACTTTCTTTTTTACCTGGATTATGATACAAGATTTTACCCATTTCTGTGGCCAAAACGGAAATGAGCACAGAATCACCCCTTCGGGATGGTTTCCAAACATCCACTTATTTTCTGCAATTGTTTCTTCTTCCCTAAGCTTGCGGCAGCGCTAGAGATAGTCAAGTTCAGCAACCTTTGAGTTATCTTCCATCCCCATCTAGTAAGTGAAACCCCAGCATGTTTCCTTACCCTCTTAACCTCCCTAACCCTTGTGCAAAACACCCCCACCCCTCCTTCATCCTTGTGGCACAGCAGCGGTGTCTTCTCATCAGCAAAAGTGCTACATCCCCTACCCCATTTAACCCTGTCCTTCCTCCATTAGGATTGCACCTTCCTTTCCCCTCCAATCATCTATTAAATTACATCACAGCCCCATTCTTCGTGAGTTTTGAAGTTTTCTACAATTCATCTTCAACCTCTAGAACTAGAAACCCCAGTTTTACTAAATCTCTAGTACTCCCAGTCCCCTCAACCAAACTGTAAACCCTTTTAGGACTACCTTCTCTACCCCCCCCCCCCTGGAAGGCCTAAACCTAACCATAGTGCTATACACATCTGGAAGCCTAAATCTACAAAACCTAACTTGGGAATTCTCTGAAATTACAGTTTGTGTAACAGTTTTTTTTTTTTATAATAAATTTCAGACCTGATTCTAAGTTCTAACCTAGCTGAACCTAAATCCCTATCCAAATCAAATGTATGCCTACCTATATTGGGAACCTAAACAAACCTAGCTGCAGAGTGTTTAAATATAATCCAGCTGCTGTCCTTGAAATCCATATCTGAAGTGCAGACTTAAGGTCTACAACAACAGACTTAAACCTAAATTACGGCTGGTTAATTAGAAGAGAGTCGTCCTGAAGACTGGCCCAGACCCTGGGTTATGTCACTAGGATTTTCCATGGTGCTCTTAGCCACATTGAGTTGAACTACATTTGGGGTAGAAATTCTGATGTGCTGAAAGTGATCTTCTGCTCGTGAGTTCAAGTCTGTTTAAATATGGAGTCTTTGTCCATTCAAAATTTATCTCAAAAAAAAAAAAAAAAAAAAAAAAAAAAAAAAACACAAAACACTGTGCTTGATGAAAATTACCACAAAAATCTTTTGGAGTCAAAGTCATGCACCGTGCTTCACCTTATTTCTTATAAACATTATATGCTCTCACATTTATATAGCTGAATAACCAAGTAAAAGTCACATCTCAATGATTTTCCTTTTACTTGACTAATATAGGAATTGCTTCTGATGCAGTAGTCAAGTTAAAATGAATCTAAAAAAATATATACAATCGGTTAAGTAACATTAGAATACATTAACATTGAAGCATCAGGTGGAACCATGAAACCAAGAAAGTTGTTTTCTATGTACCTGTTTGACTGTATTTGGTTCAATTGAGAAGAACTACCAAGAAAGCTATTTCTTATGTTCCTGTTTGACTGTATTTGGTTGAATTGCTACTCTTTCAGGTGCATCAAAAGAAGGACTACCAATATGTATCAACAGCCTTGAGAAATTACTTGATGCAAAGGTGTGGTCTGCAGACTATTAATTGAGAAAAGCTTTTGATTTATTGCCTGTTAGTCTGCTTCGTATTCTTGCAGATTACTGAGGAACTGGAGGAGTAATTTCTGTTAGTTTACCCCAATATGGATGTTTAAATTCTTTATACACTGCATAACATGGCTTGACTTACTAGGTTTCATTGATTTTTTCCCCCCAGGTGCTGCATGGTCCTTACCTTCTGTTTTACATATTCTTTAGTTAAATGGTAACATTGGGAATATGTAGCTATAATGATTAATGAGTGATGAGCTTTATAAGTGCAATATCTGCTCCCAGTTGATTATTCACTTTGTGAAAATTAGTATATAGATAAAGGAGCCCTAGTTTATCAATATATGACCATTGACTAAGCCCTTATGGATATTATACAGTGTAGGTGTTGCAACCCTCTCGACAGTGAACCAGTGATTCCTTAAGAAAACCAGGATCTAGTTGGACTTGATTAATAGTGAAGCTCGAATACCAATAGAAGCAAAATCGAAGTGGCAAAGAGACTTAATGTGGTTCACAAACTAACGCAATGTGTTATGTTGACGGGCAAAGAAGATCTTTCATGATATAGGAAGAAAATTACAATGGAGATCTCTCAACCAATCGTAAAAACAGTGTTGCATAACTCTCATTGAAAATCCTATGGTGAAAATCCCTGAATCTCATGACGATACCATAAAAAAAAAAACCTAAGTTACATATTTATAGAGTTTTAATTAGGTAAATGAGTTGACTTGTCCTGCTTCCATCATAGATTTAAAAAAAATGTGTCATTCAGGTCAGTCAGCTACCAAAATAAGTCGGTGTGGGTCAATGTTTAGAGTTTGGTATAAGAATTCGGGTCACACATAACAAATCTCCACCTTGACTTGAACTTTCCAACTAACAAAAACACAGCTGGAGAATTTTGGGCTCCTCTACATAGATCATGGTCACAAGAGAAAAATTGAAGGATTCCTGAATCCTGATGCTAATCGGGCTGGTTCTTGGTTAATAGATGATCTATCACAGATTATTATATTTTGGTTGAAGGAAATCTTGTATCCTGGAAGAGTAAGAAGCAGATGCTGGTTGCTCAATCCACAGTAGAATCAAAGTATTGAGCTGTAGTACTTGTCACTTGTAAGCTGATGTGGATTGGGCAGTTTGTGGGGGAGCTTGGCTTTTTTCACGAGTGTTGTATGTCTCTCTGGTGTGATAATTAGGCTGCTATTTATGAAGCTTCAAATCCTATCTTTCACGAGTGTACGAAGCATATTAAAGTATGGTTCCACTTCTTCTATGAGAAGCTGACAAGGACTGATCTTCACTTATCATGTTTGAACATGAGATCAGCTGGCTGATCTGTGTCCAAAACCTTGGTGGTTGAATTAGTGAACGGTATTTGTAACAAGTTGGGGATGTTTGAAGTCTATTCTCCAGCTTGTGGGGGAGTGTTAAGGGCAATTCTGGAAGAGAGCTAGGGCCCAATATTTAGTGTGTGGCACTAAATCTCGAGTTGCCTTTGTGCAGTTGTTGAGTCGTTGTAGGACTCCCTTTTGAGTAGTTCATTTAATCTGTGACTATTATTTTTCTAATAAATAAAGCATTAGTTTACTGTAGTTCCTCACAACGTGGGTGAGGTCTCCGACATCTCTCTTTCAATTTCTCCTGCTCTTCTTCCTTTGGCTCACCTTTAATATCTATTCTTCTAATAATAGACACCAAGTAAAAGGGAGTTCTTGCAAGTGTGACGGGAACAAAATAAACCTGCTGATTATGTGGCAGCAGTCAAAGTGGATAACAGGCCAGCTGGTTTGATGCCTGGAGGAGTTACCTGATGAGCTTTTGAGAGTTGATTTGGAAGAATGCAGAAGTCATGTGTTTTGCAAGATGCAATTGGGTAGTCTTACTCATTTAGGACAATGGTTAGGAGGGAATGCCTTCCTTAATTGGAGTCTCCTCCCCTTTTGCTTCGGGGGTCTTAGAGGCTGCCTATTATATATTCTTTCTCTCTCTGATACAAAACAAATTTATCAAAAAAATAAAAAGTCTAGGTGTTAAGGCTAAAAGGTAGGAGTCCTAGGAGTAGTTCCCACTCTAATACCATGAAGATCGTGAAAGAATGAGAAAGAGTTGGGGAAAATAATGGCTTGTTACTCTAGAAAGCATAACCACTTTTTATTTATGATAAGCATGGTTTGAGGTCTTGCGAGATCTAGGCCGAGATCTTGTTTTTCTGAGACCGAGACAAGATCTCATGCTAATCGTGACGATCCCAGGAAAAAAACAAGATCTTGGTTGGTCAACTCGCGATCTGGGTTTGAGATCTTGTATGTCGCATGGTCTCAATTCAACCTGATTTCTAAAAATACTACATCTTAGTTGAGATCTTGACTCATCTCAACCCATCTTGACACTCCTACCTTCACTGGTTTTGGTGTTTTGGCTGGAGTTTTTGCCAGAAAATTGGTCAAATCACTACTTGGGTTGCATCAACAATTTATCCAGCTGACCTACAACAAAGATTTTACTGATTTTGAAGCCAATCTTGAAGCAGGGTGAGTGTTCTTCTTAAAGTTCATTTTTTTCTTCTCGAAACTATGTTCTACACTAGTGGAGGTGGTACCCGTGCTGGTGGAGCTAAAGTTGGAGGAGTTGCTTAGTGAATGATTTTCTCTTGTACTCTTGTGGTGTAACTTTAAGTACACCAATGTTGTAATGTGAAATTGTGAACAACTAAACATGTTTAATATATTGTTTGACTTTAATCCTTTATGTTTTCATTTATATATCAAGTAATGGTTGTGTATTTCATGTTTTTAAGTCTGCATGATCACTTCTTTTAGCGTATTGGTTTCAAAGTTAGGGTTGAGTTGGAACTCATACATACACTTGTTTTCTCACAAATCTTAGACCACTATTGTGTTTAGAAGGGCTAAAATAGGCTAGATAAATACCAAATTTTAGCCCAAACTGAGCCCTAATACCCACAGAGATGGGCCCTCAATTTGGGTCAAGTTGACTGGGGATTTTAACTAGATCTCGGCAAGATCTTGTGAGATCTTGGTTCTTTGAGGGACCAAGATCCCTGTCAAGATAGGGATCTCAAAGATTCAAACCGTGATGATAAGAGAAGGTAATTATGAGTAGAGCCTTAACCTATGCTTAATTACATGTATACTCAAAGACATCAAATGCTGACATGGGAACATGTTTGAACCCTTTAGGATTCCTTCCAATAAACTCTGTTAAATCTGACTTTCCTAAGTATAGCTGGATTCTTTCATCACTTTGAGATCTTTTATTTTCTGTTTGTCAAAGTCAAATCTTCTTTTTCAGCCCTGTTCTATTAGTTACTGTTGGATCAAAAATTTCTGCATGTTTGCTTGTTTTTATTTGGACGTCAGTTTTCCTCAGTTTTGGTTTTATTCCTTAAATGCAATCCTGATGCAAATTGATGTTCCCTTGACCTCATTGATTCAGGGTTCATAGTGCATTACATGTTAACCTAGAAACTTTTCTATGTGCTCCCTTTATGTTGTGCATGTCATTGGAGGATGTTGAGCATTTGGATGTCTAATGTGGATATAGATCATTTAGTCATTCTCTAATTCCTATAGTTCAAAATTTTGTTGGTATCAGTCATCAGTGAGATGACCGAAATTTTGCCGAAATCTTGGAACTTGCACTGAGATGACAGAAATTTTGCTGGAATCATGGAACTTTTTTTTTTAACATTATTGTTATTGTCGTTATTATTATTTTAATTTCGACCTCAAGTTTTGGTGGGTATTAGGTGTCCTTCTGCCTTGGTTTTCGGTACAGCCTAGTTTGCAGCCAATAAACACCCTGGGAATGCTATTTTTACCAAATACCTAACCCAATGTGGTGTTCTTGATAGGCACATGCCTGGCTGTATAAGGGCAAAATTGGAAGTCTGAAACATGGATTGTAATGAATGTAAATATTCATATAATGTAAGAGACCACTAAGATCTTCGTGAAAATGAAAAGAAAAGAATAGAATAAAAAAAAAAACAACTAAAATTCAATATACAAGTAGTCAAGTACAAGTGTAGAAGTAAGTAGTAAGTACTCAGTAGTGCATGGTTAAAAGAATACAAATGTATAACATTACAGTATATAAATTACAAATTACAGGTATAACATTACAAATGTATAAGTATAACATCACAATCTATGAATTACAAATTACACGTACACATCAGACCTACTCTAACGTAGTAATAGCTATTGTGGTGTGCTGGCTCCATCCCCTGACCCAGGTAGCTTTGTGAATACTTGACAAATTCAGCCTATGGAGTTTAACATATATTTATCCCATCACCATGCAAGGCATATATCATTTATATCTTTTACATTTTTTGTGTAGGAAAATAGATTTTTTGGCACCCGAAATAAATAAATAATCCTATCCGACAACATTCTATCATGCATTTTGTGTAAGTCTTGTTTGGAGATGAATGGTTACCTCTGAGATGAAAAATTCATAAGATCGCTAGATCCACACAATGCATGCATTTGCCAGCTAAAAACACACATGAACAAGTGGTATATGTCGAAGATCAACTCAAACAGTGCAAGAATCACTCAAGAACAGGAGAGAGAAGATCTAAGAAGCAAGCTTGAAATTTAGCCCAAATGAGTGAAATTTCTAACTGAGACTGCCTTTTTTGCATGAGATTGCAGGCGAAATCTCACAAGAAATGGAATCAAACTTTTTGATTTTGCCGAAATCTCATACTTATGATTTCTCCTCGTGATTCGTTTTGCCCAATATTGAGATAGCAAACTTTAGAACCTTGCTAACGCCTCCACAACTTTCACAGGTTTATTCTGTTAGTGACAAACAAGAATTGAATAATCTTGTTGCCTCTCCAAAGGTAAAAGTTTATTACTATGGCCCTGTTGAGAATGCTTCGTTGAGCTATGATACATCCGGTGTTCGAAGACTTGAGGAGATAAAAGGCCAGGTACTTTATTATGTAACATTTCTATTACCTTAGATTTTGTTTGTCATCCATTGCATTTACATGTTATTTCTATTGCATTAAAACCAGTGTATGTCAAGGCTGAGCATGAAGGCTGATGATCGTACCCGCCTCCCTTGCCTCCAAAGCAGTAAGAGGTCACTAGGGAAGATACATGATAGTCTGATTGTCTGCTTGGAAAATCTTGGTCTTTGGGGAACAAAGCAAGTGAGTTGGTTGTTCTGCTGAATGATGCTTATGTCATTACATATTCATTTTTGCCATTTATTTCTTTTGGATAGAAAGGTCTTCTTCTTCTTCTTCTCTATCCACCTCCCCTGCCGCCCTTCTTTTGGAATGTATTTGCTTCTTTTTTATTATGCTGTTGGAAGAATTCTTATTTTACTCCTACAGTTCAGAAACCTTGACTGTTTTGCATAAAACATCTATTGGTTATGTAAATGGGGGACCTAGTTTCAACTTTTGAGCCATGCCACCATACTCATAATAATGCTTGACAGATGGTATATTCATGGTTACACATTCTGAAATGTGAGTTTTTGCTGTTACACCCTTTATTACTTGAAATAGCATAAATGAGACGAAATTTTGGTGGGAGATTGGTGCCCACAAGCTAGAGAATAAGGTGCTTATTACCCTATGTTCTGTTATGGTGGAAGTTTACACTCCTTTTTTGGGGATGAATGAAATATCCATTAACACCCCTCCCCCCCCAAAAAAAAAAAAAAAAAAAATTGGCCAAAACTAAGAAACGAAAATAAGGAACTAGGCATTGAAGGCCTACGACAAAGCGGCTAGATAAGCCAAAGGGTTAGACTATTTTCTTGTTCTTGGAAGACTGGATGTCAACAATGCAGTCTTCAATGAGGTGGTGATGGTGCCCTTTGGTAGAACGGATACTTCTCATATAATTTTAGATTGATCCTTTCCCTTCCATATCAATTATAATTCTTACCCTACCATAATGATCCAGAGTCTCCCCATGGGACTTTAGTGAAACTCCTAAACTTTCCTTAACAACCCACAGAATTTTCAAACTAGTTGCTGGAAGATTCTGGCAAACACTAAATTTTAGGGAATTCATCCGAGAAACCCTAACTCTAAAATTGGGCTTACATCACTATGCCCTCCTTGGCTCTAAGTCTGTTCTGTGAATTCATTTATGTGGGTTAAAAACCTTTATTTCTTGAAGTATCTATGGTAGTTCCATGAACAGCACTTTGTTGGATTGGATTAGTTTGTGATATTACCTTGTAGATCCTGAGATGGGGGTTGAATCGAGGTCACAAATTTTTTCCAGAATTATCCCAACATACCTATAGAACTCCCATGGTATTCCCAAGTCCCAACATCTATAACACATTCACCCAAAATAAAAAAAATCAGTAGCACTATATCTAGTAACTCTCAGGGCATGCAATCTCAATGAATCGTTTTCTTTTCACCAGCTACCCTTCCACAGTCCTTCCCTCAACATCATCAATCCTAGTGCATACCAACTGCACCTTTTGTTGGAGTGCCGTTGAAGACTCAAACCATCTCTTCTTTGCCTGCTTGCTTCCTCCATCTGTAAAGGAGATTTTGGAAACAAAAGGCAATCTTCTTCGGCTGCTCTCATGCCTCCTCCATCATGACCTGGCGATCTCAAACACAATTCTTTTTTGATATGGGTGAATGAATAAATAAATTAAGCGAAGAAAGAAAAATGACAGTCTCACTGTGTTTGGCCATTGTCCTGAATTGTGTTTTCTGTATGGTAACCGTGTCTGTCTAACACTGATCTGGTTGACAACTGCGAGAACACCTATTGCCAGTTGCCCAACTGTTTGATGGTGGGAATTTTATAAAGCACAAACCAACATCTCTGGTACAAAAGCCAAAATCAGAATGAGGTAGAAAAATAATCTCGGAAGTGTTATTTTTAGAGAATCAGGAAAAAAAGAGAGCTCGAGAAGAAGAATAGAGCAAGAGAAACAGGGAGAGGAAGAGAAACCGAGAGAGTATTGGGAGACCTCACTCACGTAGTGAGGCACTCCAGAAATATGTATTTTGTTTTATTAATTGAAAAATAGAAAGAACAAATCTAACTCAAACCGAATCCAATAAGAATTCATAAACTAACTTTCCAAGTTCTTGGGATTTAGCACCTGGCCGCTAATCCAGAGAGCACTAATTGTTTCCTAATGTGCCTGTAGCCTCTCTTCTAACAGGATTTGACTTGTGTGGTGAAGATTGATACAATTGCTTCAAATAGGATACAACTTTTCCTTGCCTCTGGGTGGGGTTTGGATCTTGGTATCACTCAAGTACTAGTTATATTGCCTTTGGGGACCTGGTAGCCCATAAACTTGAGCCACTGTTATGGGGGAACAAACTAATTAGAGTATATCTGATGTTATATTGGAGATGGAACAAAGATTAGGTGTCTCTTAAGTCATGGCCATCTTTTGCACATTTTTGATCCTGAGGTTTAAGTGTACAGTGTCCTTTGGCCTTACAAGCATCATTGATATCATCAACAAGTGAGTGAGGGTGATGCTTATGGTAAGTTCAATGGCTCTTATGTTAATTTTCCAATATAATTTTGTTGTGAGCTTGATGTTTGTTTTCTGCTGATTTGTTCTGTTTCCATTTATTACTATAGCTGTCAAAGTTCTGTTGATTTCTTCTATTCTCTAGTTATCCCTTTTTGATAAGCACTAGAGGGTGGGCCCTTGGCACAACTGTATTAGATTGCTTCTTTGTGGCCAAATGGTCACGGGTTCAAGGGTGGAAACAGCCTTTTTGTGTGAGTTGGGGTAAGGCTGTATACATTGTGACCCTCCTCAGACCCTGCAGTGGTGGGAGCCTGGTTCAATGCACTGATACACCCTTTCTATCATTTGTAAGAACTAGCATGTCATGGTAACTATGAAGAAACAACATACTTTTTAAGAGCACTAACCAGAATCTACTTCTTTCCTGGCTTCCCCTATCCTGCCCATAAGGAACCATGACCTGATTGTTTTGCTTCAGTAACCAATCTGATCATATCATATGTTAGATGATTGTGGATAATGTCACCAAATGATGGGCACCATACACATATTCTTTGCTTTCATTTCTTTGTAACCTCTCTGTCCTATTTTGATGTTTATTTCCCTCTATATTTGTTGGAAGGCTATCCGGATATTATTGGATGGTAATAATTCTGAGAGAAATGAATTGATGGGAACAGAAGATGGTTCTGGTGACAACTCCTTAGCAGATCAATATTTAGCTAAGGCTGCCTCAGTCCTAGACTCTGATTTAATAAAGGGTATGATTTTGTTTTTATAAGTTTCTAGTTGGAAATCAATCATCCCTCCCCCTGAAATTTAATTTTGGGTCATTAAGTTGCTAAAGGCAGCTCTACACTGAATGTCGGTGTTACTTTTAATTTCAAACCTGGGCTGATACATCAGAGCAAATGTTGGTATTTCCATTTTTTTATAAGATGGATTTAACTGTTTGTGAGTTGTGACCATGGTATTTAAGAGCTCAGCTGATCAGCTAGTCAGATGTGGTTGAACCATTGAACTGCGACTGCACTGTTCTGGTTTCTGGTCTGATTCCCCCTCTTGTAAAAGCTGGCCAGTTGAGCTTAGACAGGAAATAAACTCTTTTCTGCTGCATTTTCTTCTTCTTTTAAGGTCTAGACACTACATATATGTAGGTTACTTATTTGCATCTTTCTACTAATACTTTCACATTGATTTGGTTGATTTTCTAGGTGGCACTGGAAATGATTTATCTGCTCCTGAAGCTTTAAAGGAACCGTTTTTCTCAAAGAAACTGTTGACTCTTGTTGAGATTTTGTCCAATTTTAGGTTGGTTTGATATTTCACCACGAGATTACATGCTGCAAAACAGTATTTAGTTAAATTATGCATTCGATGACCCTGATATTTTTTATTTAAACGTGATGATTCTGATAATTTTTTCTTTTAAATAAAATATGGGTTTAGTGTGCTATTTCGCCAATATTTCATGGAATGAAGTCTCAGTTGCAACTGAAGATTTTTTTCCCTTTTTTTTTTTCTTTTTCTTTTTGTGGTTTTGGGCTTGATTGATACAGCTGTTGAAACTGATATCTATAACCTTTGGAACATTTATGTATATGTTTTCTAATTGAGGACTGCATCTGATGACAAATTAAAGCATCCATATCCACGTCTGTGGCTGACTTTCGTAGGATGATATAAAGCCTCATGTTAACTTTTAGGCACAATATGAGATGACAAGAACTAGGTAAAGCTATGCAATTAAAATGGAAAATAAGAAAGGACAAATACATGCAATCATAGATCTTGACCACACAAACAGGTACTTTTCTGGGGAGCAACAGGTAAGCGTGTAGGAGAGGATGAGGGACCATGAGCATCAGCCACAGAATTCGACTGCATTGATGGAAGAGATGGTCTGGCAGCTGGCAGTGGTAAGTTTTGTTGGTGGTGTACTGGTGTTACATTTGTAATGGTACTTGCTAAGCTGAAGACAAGGCATTAATAATATAAATTGATAGGAGAGGATTGAAAATTTCTAAATGCGATATTACGACCATAGTAGAACGATATGGTGCACTTTCAAGGACCGTAACATCAATATTCAAAGCTCCCTTGTTCGATTCTCTACCTGCGCCTACTTTGAGAGCCCCAACCTTTTGCAGCTGACATGTCACTATCATCTGGGTCTTGCGTTGATTGCCGCTTATTTCCTTATTAGCCCTCTTCCGTTCCTTCCATTTACTTCTTGTGGATGTTTTCAGTCCCTAAGCCCAGTCCTTGCCTCTCTTGCTAACCAGCTCCCTAGGTGGGGTACTCTTTTGTACTCCACCACCTTGTCTTTGATTTCTTCTAACCTTGGGAGCTGGCCCGTTGAATCCCTCCTCTAACATTCCTGCCCATTGTGTTCTTCCCTTAACCCTTCTGACTTAGCTTACCTTACTATGGCTTAGCCACTCATGCAAGGTTGACTCATACGGTGCCCCTGCACCTGCACCCACAATGTTTCCCTTCATCCATGGTTAAGAAACTCGACTAGAGGGTTTTGATGTGTCAGAAAAGTAATGCTACTTTGAAATGGAAAAAAAAAATTTCAATAGAGATTTGCGGTGGAAATTTTGGAAGTTTGGTAAATGGGTACAACTCGTACCCAGTGGGATGTATTAGTTTGTCTTTTATGGAGGATGTCTTCTCTTGCCCTACCCACCAGCTGTATATGGTATCAGTGGCATCGTATGACTCATATCACAGTGGATCAATGGATATCTTCACAGTTTGGTGATGCCTCAGTTGTGGAGGACTGTAGTTGTTTATTCTCGCAGAGCATGATGTAATGTTCATATGTCCTACATTCAAGAAACAATATGCATTGCTCCATCGGAGTTGTAGTGGGATTTATCTAGCATGACATGATGGTTAAGGTTGATGTTTTACTAATTACCTGACCATTGATTAAGTAGGGCTGCAGCAGGGTCAGATTGGGGCAGGCATTTTAAAACTCTAAACCTGAACCTAAATTCTCTAGCTAGACCCTGAACCTGATGGGCAAGGCCAGGTTGGGCCAACACTTACCCTGATTCTAACCATAACACAATAAAACAATACATAATTCTATATTATTGGACAACTTTTACCAAAAAGGGTGGTATTGCCTGGCCCTAGTCAAACATTTCTCCTTGACCCTTCGCTGGCCCTAACCAGGGCTCATCCTGGGTGGCCGTGAGCCTGTGACCTTCCCTCATGACTAGGTTTTTGGGCGCAACCCTGTTCAGGCTCTAGGCAGGCCAAGGCTGGTTCTGGTCTATTATTTAGACTTTAGGAGGGTGCTGATGTGATGTCCTTGAAAATTATATACTTTACTATTATTAATCATTGGAAATATGCTTCATTGATTTTACTTCATTAAAATTTTTAGTTGTTTATTGTTTATGCTTTATGATAATTAAGCTATGTTTAAAGATGTATTCATACATCAGTATTCGTTCATATATTTTCAATGAAGTGTGTGAATCCAAAACCTCAGTTTGGGTAACTATTTATGGTTATAGCCTAAGATAGGGATTGCATGTAGTTTTAGCCTTAATTTAGCATGAAATCCCACTGATATTTGGGAGAAAATACTCCACATTTTGGTGGAATCTCATTCTGACCGAAAGCACCAAAAGGAAGTGAAATCTTAAACCTTGCCTTCAATGTGGTTCCAGATCCCCTCTTTATCACTAGAAGTGTCACACCCCACCCAAAATGGGCTGGATTAATGACGCCTGACCCGATGCTGAGAGACAAATGACCCTCCCTTGGACCATGGATGTAGTACCATAACTGTACAATATGTTTATAATGCAAATCACAGGCAAGATAATTGAGGAATAGAATATCTGAATAATAATAATAATAATGGGGAATCTAATGGTATCACATTACCAAATCCAAGTGAGTTATAGACTTAAATACCGCTGATGCCTTTGTTTACTTAACTTGTCTTTCCATTTAGAAAATGCACCCCCAAATACTTTGGATGTCAGCTTTTGAACGATTTTGCTTCTCTAGTTCTCGTGGCATCAAATGTTGTGTTGTTCATAAATGGTTCATTTTATTTTGTCTGTTTGTTTTGTTAATATTCTCTTGTTTATTCTCATGTGCTATACATTTGTAAACTTTTATTTTCTATGTATGTAATAAATTTGTTTTTAATTAATTTGCAGGTTACAGCCAAACATGAAATGCATAGTTTTTGTGAATAGGATCATTATTGCCAGGTCCTTGTCCTGCATACTGCAGAAGTTGAAGTGTTTAGCAAGCTGGAAGTGTGATTTCTTGGTAGGGTTCCACTCTGGACTGAAAAGTATGTCACGGAAAATCATGGAGTCCATTGTCGAGAAGTTCCGCTTGGGAGAGGTAGGTTGCCACTGGCCCACTGTTTCATTCCCCCCAAATGCCGTACATTACTCTATGTACTAGGACATTGATAGGTGTGGTGTTGCAAAGCATGACATCAAGCTCTCCACTGAAAATATAGCCAATTGTTTTTCAAATAATGGAAACATAGCAGCTTTGATGGCAATATCTCAAAACTGTGAAATGTTATTGGCAGGTAGGACCATGCTCATATATCGTGAAAATATTCTTACCTTTCCCTCCAAACCAGATGGATACTACTTTTCTTTCCTTTTTTTTTTTTTGGTTGGGGTTGATTGGGTAATGGGTTTGCAGGGTGCTTTAAGAACAGTAAACAACAACTCAGCTATATCTCCACAAAATGGAATTGGTTACATGGATCCTTACCCTCTAATCAGCTTGATTTGTGTTCGAGGTCGTACTTGATACAAGGTCTAAGCTATCCATGTCTTTCATCACCTCCTACCCTAAGGTCATTTTTGGTCTGGCCCTGTCTCTTTCTGCATTCACAATATTCTTGAAAGCAATGAGAAGAGAAATGAGGAGGGTTCCCATGGGGGGGAGGGGTAAGGTGGGAGTGGAGACTAGTGGGAAGAGTAGAGTGAATTTTTGATGTTGCCTTAGCCAACACATCCAAAAATTAGACTATCTATTAACTTAATTTTCTGATAAGATGAGACATTGTAAAATTTGGATGTGGGGGCAGCACCTCGGGAGCTTGTAGAGGTCTTATGTCACTTTGGGCCTCAGAGTTCTTTTGCAATTTCGGACTCAATTCCGAAATGACTAAGCTATTAAATTTATTTATGGTTTTGTAGAATAAATTAAAAAAAAAAAGGGATGAAAAAAATATTTTGTACAAAATGTCAAAAAGCGGCTGCTTTAGCGCACCATCTGCAACCTTTTGCCTAACTTGCAATCCTATCGCCTAACCTCCATCACCATCGCTTGATTCTGCCACTTTTTTTCAACCATCGCACTTGACACCTATCACCATTCTTCCTTCTTTAGCCATCCTTCAACCATTCTAGTAGCCATCGAACCATTCTAGTAGCCATCGAACCATTCCAGTAGCCATCGCACCATTCCAGCAGCATCGGCCAGACCTGCAACTCATCCTTCCACCTCTTTTCTGGTTATTTTTTCTAAAACGCTGCAATCTCTCATCCAATGAACCCATAGACCCAACCCATATGGCTTATGTTAATTTATGCCTTTTTTGCCTTATAAGGCCTTCTTCTAACTTGCAATAACACATTAGCCAATTAAAATCTGTTTTTTGCCTTCTAAGGAGTCAATTTGTAATTATGAATATCTCTAGGGGGCTTTATTAAGAATTGAAAGATTTATAGGGAGTTCTCTTTTGTGAATTCTCATATTTCCATGGGTTTAGTTGTGAATTCCCGTATTTTTAGGGGGCTAATTGTGACTTTCCATATTTCTAGGGTCCTTTTGTAAATTTCCATATTTCCGGGGGCTAATTCTGATTTCCTATATTTCTGGGGGTCCTTTTGTGAATTTCTATATATTTAGGGGTCTGTTTGTGTTTCTCATATATCTAGGGGTCTCGTTCATAAATTAAAAAATTGAGTTAAAAAAGAAGAAGATGAGAGAGTGTTAGTTGGATCTTTCAGATTTTGTCCTTTATCATTGTTTTACCCACGTGTAAAGCTATACTCGAGGGGGAGATTGAATATGTCTTCAATTCATGTTTACTTCTAGTGTATTGTCTACATTTTTCAGGTCATCGTTTGAATGCCTTTCTTTCAGACTTCCTTGTGTTGAATTTGATCTTTGTCAGTTTCAAACTTCTTGGTGCATAATTTGATCTCTGTTACGTTTGAAAATTTCTCTCTTACCTTGGCAATCTTCTGCTTTGGAGATCTAACATTACTATAGATCCTAAGTTTTTTGACCTGTGTAGAACTTGATCTCTGTTACCCTTGGAGATTTGCCTCTTACCTTGACATCTTCCCTTTAGAGATCTAACCTTGTAGAAGATTTGGCGTTTGACTTTTGTAGAACTTGATCTCTATTACCTTTGAAGATTGTCACTTATCTTGACAATTTTCCCTTATCTTTGGAGATTGTCACTTATCTTGACAATTTTTCCCCTTCGGGGGATTGTCCCTTTAATTGGCAAATTTTCCCTTTAGAGATCTAATCACTTTTTCTGCTGTACCTTAGTAGTTGTTACCCCAAAAATATATATTTTCCTTAGTTTGCACATAAATTTGGTCTTCTCAACATTTGAAGATTTTACCTATTTCTTGGGTGTTCTTCCTTTGAGACCTAGAGTTGCGGCATAGATGAGTACAAAGAAAGTGGAAGTCTATAAGGCAGATGTAATCTATAAGCTATTAATGAAGTTTGAATATCAAGTTGCAGATGTTTACGTGGACAGATGTTTTATACTATTTTAGCCAAGTTGGGCATGTGTGATATCCGTGCCTTAACTTGAGGGGGATTGTTGGAAGTATGATTGATGTTTCCTAATTGGAGTAGACTCCTCTTTTAGTTAGATATTTTGTTTTCTTATATTCTTTATATTAGTTTCATATTTTGTGTTAGACTAGGTTTCCTAATATCTAGGATTGGTTTTTCTGTTCTATTTGCTTTGTATTTCCTTATCCTACTTAGAGTTTATATTTTGGATAAGGATAATGTTTGGTTCTATAACCTTTTGACTAAGTTTAAGTTCTAATATATTGTTTGATCACAATTCAATTGCTTGATCAAACTATTAAGTGGAAATGCCCAGTTGGCATATGAAAACTCTTAAAGTCTACATAGGATTGTTCTTAAATCTCCTCTATTATTTAGGCAATAATTGTATTGGTGAAAAAACAAAGCGAGTTAGAGTTATTCAACGCTTGCCTCCCTTACAAATGTATATAGAAGACTAAGGAATAGACTTAAGACACTAAAGGAAAGGCCTAACCTAATCCTTAACTAAAAACTAAAAAGGTAGCCTAAATTCACTAGGAAAGTGAAACAATGAAGAAAACATACTCAAAGTAGGACTCTTTAACTAATGAAGTAAATTCTGTTTTCCTTCTTTCTCCATATGTTAGGCTTATTAAATTGGGAAATTACAAGATAAACATGTGAAATCAAAGGTCCAGTACCAGTGGCAGAGCCACATGTGAAATACCACTATTTGTCCCCCCCCCCCCCCAAAAAAGAAAGAAAAAGAAAAAAAAGTTTAAGATAAAGATGATAAGTATAGATGTCATTCTTAATCATTATCTAATGGTTACCATTAAACCCCTAGTTTTAAGGAATAAAAAGTTAAATCCTAATTAAAAACTAATTCATGATCCATGAATTTCTCCCTATTTACTCTCATATTTTCATTCCTATTTATTCTCTCTTGAATCTCCTCTTTTATTCCCTATTTTTTCTCTCTTTTTTTCTCATATGTCTCACAAAATATTGGAGTAGTTAGCAAACATTGGAGTTTTCCTAAATTTTCTCCACATTATCAGGTATTCACTCTCTTTCTCAAATTATTCCTCTCTCTTTCTCACTCACGATTTTGCTAGTATTCTTTTCAGAAAGCATAATCGAATTTTTTTATTTTTTATTTAGTTGTTCTTTCTTTCTCCTAAAATTTTGATTCTACAAATAGCGATTTAAATCTCGTTAGGGTTCATCCATTGATTTTATCAGATCATAATCATTGATTTTTTTTAATCCCTAAACTTTCTCCTAAAATTTCAATTCCTATTCATAGAAATTTAAATCTCGTTTAGAATTTCAGCCATCAATTTTATCAGTTCTAATCATAATCATTTAATTTTATTTTTGAATCCCTAAACTTTCTCCTAAAGTTTCGATTTGTACTAATAGCAATTTAAATTTTAAGTTTTATTAGTTGGATGTTTAGAATTTCAGCCATTAATATTATTAGATCTAATTATATAATCAGTGTTTTTTTTCCACTTAATTTATGGAAATTGACTGTTTTCCCCATATTTAGTTAATAGACTTCTAATCTATCTTTTTTCCTACAATTTCTCCCAATTTCTTTCCCACCTTTTTCTTTCATGATTTTTTAAAGTTTTTCTCCCACAATTTTTGCCCCTATGCTTTATTTCAATATATTTTTTTTATAATTTACTTATTGTATTATCTATATTTTAGTCCTCCTATTAATTTACCTACTTTTTTATGTGGACCCCACGTCGGATGTAATAAAATAATTCAGAGGTGGGACCCACAGTGGGTCCCGCATTGGTGCACATAATATGTATGGTGAAAAGCCATTAGTGCTCGTCCGATGGAGAGGTGATTCAGACTCATTATTCGCCCCCCCCTTTCCCCAAATGTTCAATCCTAGCTCCGCCCTTGTCCAGTACATACATAATCCATCCCAAAGCTTATTTTTGAAATTTGCCCTCTGAGTGACTTATGTGCATCATAGTGACAATGTGGACATGGATTATGTTCTGTTTCTCTGTCAAAATTGAGCCGGTTGCTTGATGTTCAACTGTACAGCTTAACCTGCTGGTTGCAACTCAAGTGGGTGAAGAAGGACTTGACATTCAAACATGCTGCCTTGTAATAAGGTTTGACTTACCTGAAACTCTTGCGAGTTTCATACAGTCTCGAGGCCGTGCACGGATGCAACAATCTGAATATGCATTTTTGGTAAACAGGTGCTTTTCTTATGCATTTACTCTTTTTCACTTGAATTTTATTTTTTTAGATCCAGTTCCTTTTTTAACTTTCTGGAGCTTTCAGAGGGAACCCAAAGGAGTTGAACCTGATTGATGGTTTTCTATATGATGAGAATCGTATGAATGATGAAGTTTCATCTCGAACATCAGGAGAGACATTTGAAGAATATGATGATGCAATCTACAAAGTTGGTTCTACTGGTGCTTCAACTAGTGCTACCCACAGTGTTTCATTACTCCATTACTATTGCTCCCGACTCCCTCATGATGAGTATGCATCTGTTCTGTTGTTACTTTCAATTTGTGCTTCTCAGATTGTTTTATTTATACGTTGGAGCTATGCTACAATTTATCCATTACAATGGTATTTCTGGCTCTGCAGATATTTCAAACCAATGCCATCATTCTTTTTCTTTGATGATATAGAAGGTATACTCTGCCAAATAATCCTTCCATCTAATTCCCCCATTCATGAAGTTGTCAGTGCACCCCAGCCTTCAAAAGATTTAGCAAAGAGAAATGCTTGTCTAAATGCATGCCAAGAATTGCATAAACTGGGTGCCCTCACAGACTACCTTCTACCTGGTCAAGTTGATGAAGTGGAAGGACCAGGGTCACCATCATCCAACTCTAAGAGTAGTGGAGGTCTTATTTTGCACTCTGTTTTGTATCTTCATTGCTTCATGTCACTTTTCTTTTCTTTCCTTTTTTTTTTTTCGGTGATAAATTTATAGGTTACGATCATTCTACTTTGAATTGGCAGATGAGTCTTCACGAGGAGAACTTCATGAGATGTTGATTCCTGCTGCCCTCAAAGTACCATGGAATAACACAGAAAAAGTTACCGTTCTTAATTTTTATTTTTTGAGTTTTGCCCCTATTCCAAAAGACAGGCTTTACAAAGAATTTGGTCTTTTTGTCAAAGAACCTCTTCCAAGGGAAGCTGAGAGAATGGACCTTGATCTTCATCTGGATCGTGGTAGAATGGTCAGGACAAGGCTTATTCCTTTAGGGAGGGTTCATTTTGATAAGGATGAGGTAAGGAAATTGCTATATACAGATACTTGAGTAAGCTACTTGCATTATTCCCCATCACTGATTTATGATGAGCATTTCTGTACAGATTTTGTTGGCTGAGAATTTTCAAGAAATGTTTCTGAAGATCATACTTGATCGCACTGACTTCTTGTCTGACTTTGTACCCTTGGGGAAGCCTGAGAAATCTCAATTGAGGTCATCAACCTTTTACCTATTACTTCCTGTCAGCAAGCATGATTGTGAAGATAAATTGAGTGTTGACTGGAAGATTGTAAGGAGGTGTTTATCTTCACCAGTGTTCAAACATCCCATTTCTGTTGAAAATGGTGTTCCTTCTGTCAAGCAGACCTTGAGACTTGCTAGTGGTCCTGCAGATATAACTGATATTTTGAACAGTCTAGTGTTAATCCCGCACAAAAAAGCATTTTTCTTCATTGATGGCATTCTCCCTGACACAAATGGATACAGCCCATTTCAGGGCTACTCAAGCTATGAAGAGTACTACATGGAGCAGTAAGTAATGGCTCAATTATTCACAATTTTATGAATGTTTTAGATCCACTATGCTATTTGTCATTCTTGAATTGCATTTCCCGGTGAAAGCAGTTGGTTTACTTAAAAGATCAAACTTAAAAGATCAAACTCTTCATAGACGCCAATTGAGTATTTAAGGAATCGATCCTACTAGAGTATGCTTTCAGGTCCCAACCAATGCTATTTGGTTTGAATTGAAAACTGAGATTACATATTTACATGCAGATTTTGTTTTGCACATCTATGTTGGTCAGGGGTGCTGACAAGTTCTAGTATGATCTTAGTTTTTCAAGTACATACTTGATACTTAAGTCTATGAAGTAATAATTATCTCTTGGTCTATATGTTAGCAGTTAGCACTCCAATTGGAACATTTATCTTGCATTTAATAATTGATTCCAGTTTTCTTATCAAATGTATACCTGTGTGGCTGTGTGTATGTATATTGTACTTTTTGAAGAATCATATACATATTTTGTTGTGAAAACTTATCGTTTGGCCATGTCTACCGAATTTCATGGTGCATCTCAAATTGTGGCCAGCATGTAATATATTTTATGTTAGGTTGAGTCTCTCTGACTCCCATAGGCTAAACTGAAAATTTTTTGTTGTTCCCCATGGGATTGGTTGATCCCATTAAAGAAATATCCTATGGTGGCTAATATTTGATGGGACATTTGAAATATCCTATGGTGGCTAATATTTGATAAACCTTAACCACATATCTAAAACCGAAATTGCAACTGGAAAATAGATCAATTTGGATCCCTTTCCACTAATGATCAGAATAGGAAATGCACATACATTGTAACGTCAAAAGAATGCATACCTGAAGAGCCTCAAGTGTTGCTCCTCCCCAATATAATGGTTCTTCCTCTACTGAGTTACACTTAATCCTCTTGAAGTCGCACTCTTTGCAGATCTTATTTCTCGAACCAAAGCTTGGTTTCACCCTTGGGAAGGGGGGGGGTGTATCCTTGAAAATAACAAAAGAGAGGGGTGAGGCAAAATCGCAGAAAGGGGGCTGGCCTTGTATGTTCTTTGCCTCCCCCACTTGGTGTATTTATATAGGCAACACCTAGGGCTATTGAAGTTTGAACATGAGCCTTGATTTGGTTCAACTTAGTAACCTTAGTTTGAATCAAATAGTGATTTACCCAAAAAAACAATAGAATAATGACGAAGCAAAATCTAAATGGAAATTAATAATTAATATAATTAGGGCCCCTAAAAGTTTACCTAATTATATTCATTAACCCTCAACTAATCTTAGTATTTACAAAATTGACCTTAGGGCACATAGTTGATTATTACGAACCCCCTGGTATTATTTTAGGCCCAATTAGGAAGCTCAAGTGCACAAATCAAATACAGAAATATGCATTTAATAATAAGATAATTTTAATGTACTCTATTTTTCAAAAACATTGGTGACGGTTTGACAATTCAGTTATGCACTTGGACTCCATTGCAAGTATTTTCCATACCAAGTAGTGAATACTATTTAACTGTCATAGTATATTTTTATTTCTAGAATATCCGTGTAGGTTCATTTGGATAATGATCATTGATAATTCAGAGAGTGTCTGTAAGACAGTGACAAGTGTCCCCTCAGTATAAGGCCAAGGTGACACATGTATATTCCTCTATCACAGTCAGCAGTACTATGTGTAGGGACCAGCAAAGTTAGGTTCTTCGCCGATGCAAACGAGTGTGTACTCACTTTTATACCTTGTTCTTATTTTGATTACGTGTACCAATTGCAATGGTCATATGATAAGGTTGTCCAACCTCGACCCCAGGCATTACTGCCAGTTTAGTATAACCACATGGACATAGTTTGCTCACATGAATATGAATGTATTAAACCAATGAACATAAACATTTAATCACATAAAGAACTGCACCAAAACATGCCCTTGTGGATAAAATGGACACCTACATCCATACACATCTCTCTTGTACTTTCGGCCATCCACCTATTTTCAAGGCCAGTAAGTCGATGAACTCTCTGCCATTTTCAAAGATTTAATTCTGTGGCATGAGAAACTCCTTTCTTCACTTCATCTGTTTGTTGCCTCCAGAAGAAAAAGTAGTAGTTACCCGTAACTTGTGGAATGATCTTGTTTGCATCCATCCATTCTTTTTACCATTTTGTTATTAACAATCTTATTTCTGTTTTTTGATTGAGCCAGGATTGGGGTTCGTCTCTTATACCCTAAACAACCTTTTCTGAAGGCCAAGCAACTTTTCGTTTTACACAATTTGCTTCATAACCGGAAACGGGATAATACAGGTGCTTTGTTTTATTTATTAATGTCTTCTTGAAATGTTGATGCAGAAACTGATTTTTTTTTTCCGGACTAATATACTTGGGTTTCTTTCCCCCACTAATCAAGTGTCCTTCTTCCTGTCTTTTTTCTGCTTGTATTGTCAACTAGTTGTCTTGGTTGATAAGACTTAATGGCATTCTTCAATATTAGATTTTACCTATTCTAAGTTTCTAATTTATTTTTAAGTAGTCAACTAGACTTTCATTAGTAATTGCTAGACATGATTGCATTTGTAGATTTTTTTTTTTTTTTGAAAGTGCATTTCATTATTCTAATAATTGTCATTTTGAACTTGAAATTCAATAACAGTGGTCCATGATAAAAAGGAGCACTTTGTTGAGTTACCTCCAGAGATTTGTCAGATGAAGATAATAGGGTTTTCGAAAGACATAGGAAGTTCAGTGTCCCTATTACCATCAATAATGCATCGTCTGGAAAACCTACTTGTGGCTATCGAGCTTAAGGATATGTTGTCAGAATCATTCCCAGAGGGGTCTGAAGTTACTGCTTCTTGTGTAAGGCCTTCTCATATAATATATAAATCTACTTTGACAGCTCATTTTATGAAGTTATTCAGGATGACAATGTTTAATTCCATATCTGTGGTCTGAATTTATTGTAGGTCTTGGAAGCTCTCACCACAGAGAAGTGTTCAGAGCGCTTTTCACTTGAAAGACTTGAAGTACTTGGTGATGCTTTCCTCAAGTATGCAGTTGGGAGGCACCTTTTTCTTTTGTATGAAGCTCTTGATGAGGGAGAATTGACCAGGAGACGTTCTAATATTGTCAGTAACTCGAATCTATACAAACTAGCGACTAGGAGCAATTTGCAGGTAATTTAATTTGTTATAGTTATTGGTCATGAGGTAACATAGGTATTTGTAAGGCTTTATGTATTACCCGTGACCTTTTTGTGAAAGAACTTCCATGCGATGTCATATAGGAAGCCACAACAAAAGCAGAAGATGATCTTTGCTGAACTTTCAAATTCCAACCTGACCTGTCCCTAAGCTGACATTGTCTAAAAGCTTTTATACCACCAACTCAAGCTAAGCCTAGACTCAGTTCAGCTTGACCTATACCCTTCCTCTTGTGATAGATAGGTTGGCCCTTCTATGAATTTAAAAAATGTGGCGTTTTAGATTGTTGGTCTGGCTGGTCGGACCGTATGGCTACTTGCCAGACCTGAAGGAGGACCATATCCTCATACAGAGTGCAGGTCATGAAAACCATTCACAGTTAAAAGGACATCAACTCAATAATCTGAATGTTCACGTGCTTTGAGTCAGACAGTTGGACCCATTTGGCCATGGAAGGTTAATCGTGTTTGCTACTTCAAAACCCTAGGGTGCTAGCGTCTAGCAAAGGACAATGGCAGAACAAACTTTTCATCTGTCATGACTTGACAGCCTTCCTGTGGCATTTATATTTAATTAGTTATGTAAAGTCTCAGAAAGGTAATATCATCATACTGTTTGGACCATTGTGCTGGGGTTGGACTTTTAGAGCACCAGGCCAGAACAATCTGTTGTGCGGTCTGTATTTAGTAATATCAGGACTAATGATTTTCTTCTCCTTTATGGATTTGGTGTCCCATGCCCCTCCAAAATTACTGCATTATGCATAAGAGTAGTGCAAGTGGTAGGAGCATATTTGTCACTCTATTCGTAGTTAGGTTTTAAAATAAATAAATAAATAGATTTTCTTCATAGAAATTGGACATTTTATAGTCATCTTGAAATTTGTCGTTTTCGTTGACTAAATTCTTATTTTATTTTGTGGGTGATATAGTGTTGGAGTTTGCTTATCCTGTCATGTCATGAGATTTATTTACTCAATCATGTGAGATCAGCAGGTGCTTTTGATACATGGTTGTTGAGGAAGCATCATATAGGAAGACCAAATCGATGTTCATAGATATTATCGGTTAGGTTTTGGATGCTTGATGATCACAAAAGCTCTACAACACATTCTCCTGCTCACACTTAGGTAGTATCTTTAAACTACTAAGCAAAAGACATCACACATCACATCAGCAATAATCTAAGAGCTTGTAGTGGATCTCAGCTTGAGACTAGAGCTAATGAGAAATGTTAAGGTATATGTTGTGGGACGGGTTCAATTGGTTTCCCATGAATAATGCTTTTGTTGTCCAGCTAGTTGCCCTGTCATGTCTCTTCAGTTATTTCCTATTGTAAATTTTCCTCTATTTTTGGATGGTTAAAAATATATTACAAAGAAGTAAAGAGGGAATAAGTAGTTACCCATATGCAAATTTGAATTCCTCTATATATGGCCTGCAATTCCATTGCCAAGACCATTAACTCTTCCCCTCCACCTGCATATGCAGCATTGTCCTTAGCAGCCAACTGTGTGTAGCTGTTGAGTTTGATAATGCTCCATCACAGTGCAAAGAGATCAAATTTGACAAAGTCCTAATTCGGAGTCCTAGTCTTCGAAACAACATCAATGCTCTGTTTCTCAGTTATATAAGCAGCTTGGGCAGTCAGATCATTAGCAAAAACACAGAGTAGGACATTTGACGTTCACATCATCCACAGTGGCTGCAATCAACTTTGCTGCTGTCCTATTTTTATCCCTGTAAACCCGAAAGTTTCTCTCAGTCCATAGGTGCTGAATAGTTGCACATGGTTCCAACTTCAAAGCTACTCCAATGCTCTCTGTCATCTCCACTTGCTTCCTCACCCAAACAGCAGCCTCATTAATACTTGTCAATTGTCGCCCTCCTATCATTTGTTGAACACTTTAAATATGGGTTGATGGGGGAAAAACTAAGGGTGTTAGTAAATTCCAATGGGATGATTTGGCGGTAAGGCAAATTGGGGAACTGGAAGCAAAGTAGAGTATAAAATTCCCCCTTTCAAAACAGAAGATGGCATACGATTAATGAGAAAACGGGCAGTCAATACTGGATCAGCCTAGAAAGGTTTAGGCGCTTACATCTCAAACAACAAAGAACGTGTGACTTCCGTAAGATGACGATTCTTCCTCTCTGCAACACCATTTTGTTGTGAGGTGTAGGCGGCAGAGGACTGATGAAGGATTCCGTTAGAATTCATAAAGGAATTGAAAGGATTCAAAAAATACACCTTTGCATTATCGCTACGAAGAATTTTAACCATGATACTTAAGTGAGTGAGAATTCTGCTATAAAACTACACAATATATCGAATGATTTAGGATGGTTTTTCATTAAATAAATCTATGTAACTTGACGAAATAGGAATTGAAATGTTTGATTCTTCAGTATCTTATTCAGAACTTTACAATCAATATATACACAACTGCTATCTATGAAATAGGAAAGAATATCCTACCTAGAAGATTACAATAAATGAGAAATCTACCTAGAATAGAAGATTACAATTAATGAGAAATCTACCTAGAATAGAAGATTACAATCAATGAGTAATCTACCTAGAATAGAAGATTGCAATAATAAGAAAAATACCTGTAATAGAATATTACAATCTGATCTACTTAGATTAAAGATACTAATAAAATATTATGATATGATTCTAAGATTTTCCACACTCCCCCTCAAGCTGGTGAATAGGCATTCTCCATTCCCAACTTGGATATGCATTTTTGAAAGGCTGAGCTGCTCAATCCTTTAGTAAGTACATCAGCAAGTTGACTATGTGTAGACACATACGGCGTACAAATCAGTCCGCTATCCAGCTTCTCTTTGATGAAGTGTCTGTCAATCTCAATGTGCTTGGTTCGGTCATGTTGAACAAGGTTATGTGCTATAATGATTGCTGATTTGTTGTCACAGTAGAGTCTCATTGGTCCACCCCATTCAACCCTTTAGGTCTTCTAAGATAATCTTCAACCAAAGTAATTCACATATTCCTTGAGCCATTGCACAAAATTCGGCTTTTGCACTTGACCGAGCCACAACATTCTGCTTCTTGCTCCTCCATGTCACAAGATTGCCACCAAGAAATGTGCAATATCTTGTGGTCGACCTTCTATCTACTGCTGACCCTGCATAATCAGCATCAGTGTATGCTTCTAGTATCATTCCTTTATTCCTTCTAAATAAAAGGCCTCTCCCTGGCGTCCCTTTTAAATATTGTAGCACACGGTGAGCTACATGCAAGTGAATTTCCTTTGGGCTGTGCATAAATTGGCTGATTACACTAACTGCATATGCTATGTCTGGCCTTGTGTGAGACAAGTAGATTAGTCTTCCTACTAGTCTTTGATACATCTCTCGGTCCACAACAACATCTTCTTCGCATTCCCAAGTTTATCGTTGGGATCTATTGGAGTGCTTGCTTGGTTTACACGTGGCCATTCCCTGTTTCTTTAAGGAGATCAGTGATATACTTTTGTTGAGAGATGAAAATGCCTTGTTGAGAGTGAGCAACTTCAATGCCAAGGAAGTATTTTAATCTTCCTAAAGCCTTGATCTCAAATTCCTTAGCCAAGCATTGAGTCAAATTTTGTTTCTCTTTTTCTTCATTTCCTGTCACTATTATGTCATCAACATACACAAGTAGTGCTGTGACTCCCCTAGATGATGGGTGCTTGATGAACAATGTATGGTCTCCTTGACTTTGCTTGTAACCCATACTAATCATGACTTTAGTAAATCTGCCAAACCATGCCCGCGGTGATTGTTTGAGTCCATATAAGGCCTTTTTTAACTTGCATACAATATTAGTAGCTAAATCCTTCTCATAACCCGGTGGAACCTCCATGTAAATTTCTTCCTTTAGTTCGCCATGCAAGAATGCATTTTTAACATCAAACTGTTGCAAGTCCCAACCATAATTTGCCGCCAAGGATAGTAAGATTCTGACAGTATTCATTTTTGCAACTAGAGCAAATGTTTCAAGGTAGTCAATCCCGTAAGTCTGGGTGTAGCCCTTGGCTACCAACCTTGCTTTGTACCTTTCTAAAGATCCATCTGCTCGATACTTCAATGTATATACCCATTTGCACCCCACAGGTTTCTTCCCTTCTGGTAATCTTACAAGTTCCCATGTTCCATTGCTTTCTAATGCTTCCATCTCCACATTCATAGCTTGCTTCCACTCCTTATTGGATAAAGCCTCAGATAAGGTGTTAGGAATGGCAATGGTGTTTAAACTTACCAGAAAGGCTCTATGAGATGGGGAAAAATGTTTAAAGGACAAGAATTGGGCAAGAGGGTACATGGGTTTCGTTGTGCATTCTCTAGTGCCTTTCCTAATGGCAATAGGAAGGTCTAGTTCATTACTATTTGTGGGCACATCAAATTCGGTTTGTAGTGAAGGATTAGTCATTTGTACCTCATTTCCAGAATTTGGATTGGAGTCTTGAACTTGCACTGATTCTGGAACAAGATTCTTCTTCCTTGAGAACACTTTTCCTTTGCCAAATCTCACATGCTCAATATCAGAAATAGGCTCATTCATTTCAAAGTTTGACATATGTTCATGTTGTTCACAATTTGACACAGGTGAGTCTGACACAAGTTTAGGTTGTTCACAGTTTGACTCAGGTGACATAGTGAAGTATTTGGGAGTGAACTCTAAGTCAAGTAAGGAATTCCCATTCTTATCTTCCATTATTGAATGCTCCCCCTGAAGATGAGGTGTGGAAAAATAAGACTTATGTTCATGAAAAGTGACATCAATGGAAACATAGAACCTTTTTGAAGGAGGGTGATAGCACTTATAGCCCTTTTGAGTGGAGGAATATCCTATAAATAAACATTTGAGTGCTCTAAGATCTAATTTACCCCGATGTGGTCCATGAATATGAACAAATGAGACACACCCAAAAATTCGAGGAACAAGGTTATTTGTCGTTTTTAGGTTTGGGTAGAACTGGGAAAGGACATCCATTGGACTCTTGAATCCTAAGACTCTCGAAGGCAGCCGATTTATGAGATGAGTTGCTGTGAGGACTGCTTCCCCCCAAAATGACTTAGGTACATTGTATTGGAATAGGGAGGCTCTAGTTACATCAAGAAGGTGGCCATTTTTCCGTTCAGCTACTCCGTTTTGTTGTGGGGTATCAACGCACGATGACTCATGTATAATTCCCTCCCTTTGAAGGAATGGAGTTAGAATTTGATTGAAATAGTCTCTGGCATTATCATATCTAAATCTTTTTATACTAACTCCAAATTGGTTTTTAACCATGGAATGGAAGTTTTGAAGAACACAACTAACATCGGATTTGTTTTTGAGTAGAAAAATCCATGAGACACGAGTGCAATCATTAATGAATGACACGAACCACCTAGCCCCAGACACATTAGGAATTCTAGGACCCCAAATATCACTATGAATGAGATAAAAGGGGATGGAACTTCTTTTCTTGCTTAAAGGAAGTGGTACACGCTTGTGTTTAGCAAGCTCACACACATCACAATGAAACTCATCGACATGTATGCCTTGAAACAAAGAAGGAAACAAAAGACTGATTACCCTAAAGGAAGGATGTCCAAGTCTGTGATGGTAAAGCCAGATTTTTTTCTTTATTGGTTTGAGAAGGATTACCATTAGTAGCATGTGATTGGCTTGGTGCCTTAAGGTAGTAGAGTCCATTCCTTTCTCTAGCATGTCCAATCGTCCTCCTCGAATCCTTGTCCTGAAATATACAATGACTATGGTGAAAGACTACATTACAATGTAAATCTTGCGTGAGTTTTTTCACAGAAACGAGATTTATAGATAGTCTAGGAACATGTAGGACATTTTTCAAGGTGAGGGATGAGTTGAGCTCAATGTTTCCAGTTCCAGCCACAGTAGTTAACGAGCCATCAGCAGTAGCTATCTTCCTACTACTTGGACAGGGAGAATATGTGGTGAAAAGATTTGGTGAGTGTGTTATGTGGTCAGTGGCACTTGAATCTATGATCCAGGGGCTTGGAAGAGAATTACTAGAGACATTTAATCCAATAGAAAGTGGAAACTCACCTGAATATGCCAAAGAACATGTACCTGGTTTTTTGTTAAGGTTGTTCAAAAGAGTTTTTACACGTTCTATGTCCTCCTAATTAAGGCTAGCAACCTCTTTATTAGTGACTTCAGGTTGCTGTGCAGATGTAACATGCGCTTGACCATTATTTCCAGATTGCTCTCCTTTGTGCCGCCACTCTCGGCTAGGAGGTTTACCATGAAGTTTCCAGCATCTTTCCCGTGTGTGACAAGCTTTCTTGCAGTAGGTACACCATAGATTGTCTCTGTTTTGCAATTCTCCGTTCTGCAGATTTTTTATTTTCTGATCAAATGCAGTCCCGAAAGTAACCTCTCTTGATTCTGACATACTCTTTGTAGGTGCTTAAAAATAGTATGTGAAACAGTAACCAAATATGCAATAGAATGACAGATAAGGTGGAGAAATAAAAAATCTGTTTTTCAGGTAAGGAAAAATAAACAGAACAATGATGAATAAAGAATGGCGATAAAGGCCAAAGGAAGAATAATCTCTGTGTGGCGGAAACACCAGAGATTAAAGGCCATGAAGGCCTGAAAGCTGGACAGCAATCCCAAGATTGGTTGGCTCTGATGCCATGACGAAATAGGAATTGAAATGTTTGATTCTTCAGTATCTTATTCAGAACTTTACAATCAATATATACACAACTACTATCTATGAAATAGGAAAGAATATCCTACCTAGAAGATTACAATAAATGAGAAATCTACCTATAATAGAAGATTACAATCAATGAGAAATCTACCTAGAATAGAAGATTACAATCAATGAGAAATCTACCTAGAATAGAAGATTACAATCAATGAGTAATCTACCTAGAATAGAAGATTGCAATAATAAGAAAAATACCTGTAATAGAATATTACAATCTGATCTACTTAGATTAAAGATACTAATAAAATATTATGATATGATTCTAAAATTTTCCACATTACTCTTGAAAAATCATCCACAAAAGTAACAAAATATCTAAACCCCAAACTAGAAACTGTAGGACACATACCTAGACATCAAATGAACTAAAACAAAAGGGTGAGAACACCGTTAAAAACCCAAGGTGGGTAGCTCACATGATGTGAGACCCAAGTTTAGGGTTAGGTTTTGTTGTGGATTTCCCTAAAATTAAGGGCTCCTCAGAATCTTCCAGCAAATAAATTTAATAGTAATAGGGTGTTTGGGATGGTTTTTTGGTCACAAGGGTTTGGCAGAGGCCTATGAGGATTCGTCCAGGCTTAAGGTTAAGGGGGCTGAAGGTCTTAAACTTGAGACCTTGCTGCAATAGTAACTTCAGATCTGGACTTAACAGTGAGGGATTAGAAACTAGGGTCTTAGGGGTTGTATGGCAATGATAGCCTTTGCAAAGGACTTGGTAGCCTCCTTTTTATCTCTTAGGGATCCTCTAAAGTAACTCCTTGCTGATTTTTCATTTCCAGAATGTGGTCCTGTTCTGTGTACTATTCACTGAGTTATAAAAGAGAGCATTATTTTCATCTCCACGTTACCACCATTGTACTCTGAAATTCAACCACCTCATGATATCCAGCCTTGGCAATCCAGGCTTAGAAGAATTTAAAAGGTTTAGGGCTTGAATTGTATTCCTCCAATATCTTCAACACATCCGGACTATTATGAGATAACCCAGGTTCTAGAAACTAGGCTTTGACACGCTAAGCTTATCCAACCATTCATTATCCACGAGGAAGGTATCCAGCTTAGATCATTTCCCCCCCACCTCTTCTCTGATTATTAGGCCAGGTGAAAAGTTGTCGTTTCCATTTCAAGTCCAAAAATCCAACATTGATGCAATTGTTGAACTCTTATATTGCAGCTGGCCTCCCAAAATCATTAAAATCCCCTATTACAACCCAAGGTTCATTAATAGACCTTGCCAATTCTTGCACCTCCCTCCATGGAATTTATTGCATAAACAATTGAGCAAGCAAATGCAACTGAAGTCCCTACCACTCTTACCCGTATATGGATAACATGTGCACTCTTCGGTGTTTCCTCCATAGTCAAGTAAGCAGGGTCCTGTCCTATACATATTTGAATTGGCACTTCCATGGTCCCATTATGAACAAATTTCCAACCTGGCTTTACTGTCTGAAAAGCTTTCAATGCATTGTCAATTTTTAACTTCGTTTCTGTAGGTCCTGCAAGCTTAAGTTTCCTCTCAATCAACATCTTGATGTAGTTTTGTTTCTCAGGGGCATTTAAACCCTTTACACTCCAGCAAAGAATAACTTTATTTCTACATTTAAACATGCTTAACTGATGAGGCCATAAGGGTTTCATTGCATACATCAGACCTTCAAAATTGTTAAGTTAGCTCATGGAAGGACTCTTAGTCAATGATTCACATTAATTGAAGTAATTAGGTGCAAATAGAACTCCTAAAAGCTATCGAGTATCCTAATCAAATTCAAATCAGTGTACATAAGACCTTCAAAATTCCCCTTTGCTAACTTTATCACCAATTTATTATTTACAAATTAAGTCCATTTCAGTGAAACCTAAGAAGAAGAAGAAAAAAGCCTCAACCTACATTATGTACCCATGTTTTCCATTGAACTACAAGTATATTACATGCCTCCTGAACTTTCGTCTTGGCTTCTTATGGGCAAGATTCAAGATTTTGTTTCATCTTGAGGTTTCAGCCACCTTGAGACAACAGAGATCTTGAGATTTTGGCAAAATCTTGCCGAAACCTGGTACAGATTCTTCCAGGTTTTGCTGGTATGTTTCCCTGAATTTTATGCATTTTATGGGTTTGAATCTTTTCAAACAACCTATTTTAGGGCCTATAAGCACATATCCATGATCTTACCAACCCCCCCCCCCCCCCCCCCAAAAAAAAAAAAAAAAAAAAACTCATTGAAAAAAAAAAAAGAAAGAAAGAAAAAACCCACATATCCAAGGAACACTCATTGTTGTCCCTGGGGTCTCAACTCCCAATTCATCCCTTCTCCCTGATCCTTCCCAGTTTGGATCCTTCTTGTAGTTCGGTGTTTGTTTATATTATTATTTATTCATCCAAAAAAAAAAAATTTGGATAGGAAAACAACCCACAACAGTCTTTTGGATTTGTACTCTTGTTTGTGCCTATGCGGTCAAATCTGAATGTACAAAAAAAAATTTGGATAGGAAAACAACCCACAACAGTCTTTTGGATTTGTACTCTTGTTTGTGCCTATGCGGTCAAATCTGAATGTATTTTCACACATCTAAACATTCTTAAGATATAAATTCACATTCATGGAAATCCTATTTTAGGCTAAATTAACACATTTAAATGATCGTGTTGCAAAAATAGTTACCTAAATAGGTGTTCTGTATTCACCCTTGATTGGTAGTGTTCTGTTGAATCCTTACATATAATTCTCGAGATTGCAAGTGAAATTCTGAAGATTTCAGAACTTGATGATATTTTGTCAAAATTTCAGTCAACCAATCACTTTTATTTCATATGTATGTTTTGTTTTAGTGACTACAAAACATCCAAAATCTCACAAAATTTCGATAGATTTCAAACTATGCTTATGGGATGATCCAGCCAGTTCGATGCAACTACATCAATTCCCTTAGTTGGGAAAGAAGTCTTCATAAGATATATAGCCTTATGGTGAGAATAGTCTTCACTGCATGATCAAAAGCAGTAACAAACTAACCTCGCCCTCCTTATATTCAGTATTTGTGGACACTGAAGTTTAACTTTTTTATCTCCTCACGAATAATGCTAGTTAGTATTTATTCAATTGGATTCTGTTTACAGGGCTTGCCATCTTAAGTTGGACCATTAATCTCGTGGTCTCTTTCTAGAATATCATCAAATTCTTCTGCTACACTTTTTTTATTAGATTTCTGAAGTTTCTATCATGCTCCCGATAGTTTTTTCCTGTACAGGCAGTTAGTATTATCAGCAAGCTCTCGAAGAACTGTTCAAAGATAAAGAAATCAATCCTCAAATTTCTCTGTGCTTCTTTACATGTAAGTGTGAAGCACAAAACTAGAGATTCAAGAAAATGAAAATCAATTGGCAAAATACATAAAGGATTCTGGCTATCCGGTAATATAGTGACAAAACCCCAAACTGGTGAGATTCGTTGGTGCTTGGCTTGCAATAAGAAGCTAATAAGAAGAACACCGTAGGTACAGGAAATATCACGAGAAGAAAGATGAACATAACTGGTAGGGGACCAGTTCAAGAGCACCAACTCATTCGCTCAAATTTCTATGCTCAAAGCATACATAATTTAGGGAGGTGATGTGTGTCACATGCACTTTAAAATTCCTAAGTTGACTCAGAAAAAGAATGCTAATCACTCTCAGTTGCTTGGATTAAGTATATAAACTCAAGGCCAAACTCCTGAAAGCTGTCAAGTATCCCTGTCTAACTCAAACACTTGAGTGACCTACTGATCCTGTAGGCTACCTTTTTCTTTATTTTTTGCACTCTGTATATAATAGCCCATGAGGTTCTAATGGGGACAGAATTGAAAAGAAAGAAGGATAAAGAAGTTAGGGGGGAAAAAGGGGAAATTTTAGAAGAATAAGTCTTGAAGAAGGGGAAGAGGGAGAAGAAAACTCATAAGAAGAAGAGAAGAGGGGGGGGGGGGGGCTGCAAACGCACAAAGCTAAAGCTTGAATTCATATGTTTCCATTCCATTCTCAATAAGCTGATTACAAGTGCTGAAATAGTAAAAGAGACATTCTTCAATATGAAAACAACTATAATAGGATTCTTGGTAATTTAAAACTAGCAAAAACGCTGATCGTACTAGGACTCTTTGTAATTTAAAACTAACTAAAAAACCTGATCCTAGATATTTTACCTGAATTAAGAATCCAATTACATAATTATCCCAATAAATAAATAAATCCTAAGCTATCTCTAAAACTCCCACGAAAACGGTTCCTACTTTATCTCCTTGCAAGCTGGACTTGGGGCCCACCAAATACGAAGAATTATCTCATAGGTTACTGTTCACGTTACTGTAGCATGAACAGTGGAAAACTCTCAATTCACATATTACTTGAAGTCTGATATTGGGGTTTTGTTATTATCATATGCGGTTTTTCTCATGAATTTGAATTTGGGGTGATTGTTTTTGTTCATGGCTTCCTATTAATGAAGTCTTAGTTCACATTTTCAGGTTTACATACGCGATCAACCATTTGAATCCTGCAAGTTCTTCACGTTTGGCCGTCCTTGTCCGGTAATCTGTGATAAAGACACAGAAACAAAAATTCATTGTCCCAAAAAAAATGGAAGTGGGGCAGCAGATGGAGCTGATATTAGTGATGTGAAGTGCAACAGATGCCATCATTGGTTATACAAGAAAACTATTGCAGATGTGGTGGAAGCCCTGATTGGAGCATTCCTAGTTGACAGTGGCTTCAAAGCTGCGATTGCATTTCTTGGATGGATCGGTATAGAAGTGGACTTTGCAGATTCACAAGTTTCTAAAATTTGCATTGCAAGCCACCGTTACCTTCCTGGTTCTGTGGATATTGCTGCCCTGGAAAATTTGTTGGGGTACCAGTTTCTCCATAAAGGTCTTCTGTTACAAGCATTTATGCACCCTTCTCACAACCATCCATTAGGAGGATGCTATCAGGTAGACACTGGATCTTCATTGAATTATTTGAACCATTCTCCAAAGCATTTTATGTTTACTTACTCAGTAACCCTCCTGGTTCCTTTCCAGCGACTTGAGTTTCTTGGAGATGCTGTCTTGGATTACTTGATAACATCATATCTTTATTCAGTTTATCCAAAGTTAAAGCCAGGTGATCTGACTGATTTGAGGTCAGTGTCTGTCAATAATTATTCCTTTGCCCACATTGCAGTTAGCCGATCCTTCCACACGTATCTCATCTCGGATTCGGATATCCTCTCTGAGGCAATCACAAAATTTGTGGGTTTTATACAGAGACCTGCTTCAGAAAAATGCCTAAATGAGGGGCCTAAATGTCCAAAGGTATTCTCTTTATGTCTAGACTCTGCATATATTGTGTCATTTAGCTTAATACGACGCAATTAGAACCTTCTTATTTTAGTCACCAAATTTATTTGTAATATAAACCTATGTGATTCCTTTAACTGTTTGTATGCTCTAATCAATAAAAAGGGTGTGTTTTTGTTAGCATTTAGAAGAAAAAAGACACTGGGAGTCCTCACTCAAGTTATGTCTTCAATATCTGCTGTTTTATTTATAGAAATAAAAGAGGATTTACAATCGAGTTAAAAAACAGAGAGAAGTGTCCTCTATAGGTTCCAATACCTACCCAAATCCAAGGAGCGGAATATCGGCAAAATTTGCCGTTTCACCCTTTGGAGAAACCATCGAAACGGCAAATTTTGCCGATATTTCGGATGAGATTCGAGCTAAATAGCGAAATTCAAAGGAATAACAATGGTAAACCTTTTGAGTGTAGGAGTACCCAACAAGCATGCACTTAAGATATTTTGTAGCAAGCTTAGACAACCCAGCGTCCCGATCATAACATAGATTCCTAAATATATGAAGAGGCAACTCATATAAAGAACTAAAGGAAATAATAGGGAATATGGGATACCCCCTTTTAGAACAGACGAGGGCATTCAGTTAATAAGATTACATGCAATTAACATAATATCAAACCAAAAGGAGTTAACATAATTATTCTTATTTGGTGGTCCCTAAGTCTAGCTTTCAAGGAGATAAAATATTCATATTTGGTGTGCCCCAAGTCTGGCTTGCAAGGAGATAAAATAGGAAATGCCATTTTGCTTGGGAGTTTTAGAGATAATGTAGGATTTTATTATTCATTTATTGGGATAGTTGTGCAAGTAGAATTTTAGTTTGGACAGGCTATGTGGGAACAATTTTAGCTGATTTAAATTGTCCTTAGTTTTATTGAAATCTGTTTCTTATTATTTAAATCCTTGTATTTAGCTTGCAAAAGAAAATAGAGTGAAGAGATGAATTATTAAGTGTTGGTTGTACGTTTGGGTGGTCTGGAGGGGACCATCGTGGCTTCTTTCTTCTGAAGAATCCATTCATCCCATATCACGTATGGACAGCTATCTCTCGAGCACAGGTTTAGGATCTGCCAGCCTCCCCTTCTTCATCTTGTGAGTGTTCCCCCTGATTCTTCTCAAGCTTCCCCTTCTTTCCCTTTCTTTTTTATCCTTATTTACTCATCCTTTGGAAAAAAACTGCTACAGTTGACATCTAACAATTCTTTCTTCTTCTTCTTCTCCTTATTTATTTATTTATTATTATTATTATTTTTTTAATAAATAGTAAGTATGAATACTCACAAGGATTTTGTTAGGCACTTTTCATGCCACTTGGAATTGTCAGAACAGCTGCCTTAACCATATGGCTAGGTGGCAAATCCTTGTCAAGGTTGACCTTATGAGATTTCAACTTCTTTTCATGAGCTCAAGAAAGACTGTTATAAACATATCCACATTAGGCATTGAAGATGGTATGTGTATAGCTTGATTGAACGAGAGGTCAACCATTAAGAATCCTATCACCAATTCACCACACCCATCCTACCTAAGAATGAATCATTGCCCAAATATCATTTGAATTGATGAGAGATTCACAGCTATTACTTGTCTTTTGCATTTTTGAATGCGTGTATGTGTTCGTTTTTTCTTAATTTCTATTTAATTTCTTGGTCTTCCAAGGCATCAGTGAAGGTACATGGGTGAACACATGAAAATCTTTAGATAGTAATGAAATCACTGAGGCAACAATATTTTGAAAAACAAGTGACAAAGTGTTGAAATACAATGTTTGACAAAATGGCTTATTCGATCAATGATCTCAAACCCTCTATTTATAAATAAGTGGAAAGTAGAATATTACAAGGAATAGAAGTTTACATAAATGCAAACTCTAATTTAACTCCTATACAAACTCTTATTAGACTCTTAATAGAATCCAACACTCCCCCTCAAGTTGAGGCATAGATATTAGTCATGCCCAACTTGCCTACAATAGGAAGGAAATCTCTTTCTTTCAAACCCTTAGTGAAAACATCTGCTACTTGGTCTCCAGATCTTACAAAAGGCATGCAGATAAGCCATTGTTCCAACTTTCCTTTGACAAAAAACCAGTCAATTTCAATGTGCTTAGTTCGATCATGTTGCACTGGATTATCAACAATACTAATAGCAGACTTGTTGTCACAATATAACATCATAGGGTTTGGAACTTGAACTTCAATATCTTGCAGCAAGCCTTTCAACCATAGTAGCTCACAAACTCCACGAACCATAGCTCCATATTCAGCTTCGGTACTAGATAAAGCTACCACATTCAGTTTCTTACTTATCCAAATAACTAGATTACCTCCAACAAAGGTACAGTAACCTGAAATTGACTTCCTGTCTGGAGATCCAGCCCAGTCTGCATCAGTGTATGCTTCTACTTTTAGATTATCGATGGGTGATAGAAGTACTCCTTTTCCAGGAGTTCCTTTCAAATACTGTAGTATTCTGGTAACAACCTTCATATGAGCTAAATATGGATCATGCATGAATTGGCTCACTATCCCTACAGCATAAGCGATGTCTGGCCTGGTGTGGGACAAGTAAATAAGCTTCCCTACCAGCCTTTGGTATCTTCCTTTGTCCACTGGTTCTCCCTCTTTTTCTTTAAGTTTAGCTCCAGCTTCAATAGGGGTATCAACTGCTTTGCACCCCAACATTCCCACTTCTAATAATAGATCTAGGACATACTTTCTTTGGGATAGGAATATACCTTTATTTGATCGAGCCACTTCAATCCCTAAGAAATACTGTAACTTCCCTAGATCTTTAATTTCAAATTCTCTGCCAAGAAAGTCTTTCAGCTTTTGAATTTCTTCACCATCATTCCCTGTGATGACAATATCGTCTATATAAACAATGAGAAGTGTGATGTTAGTACTTGACTTCTTGACAAATAGTGTATGATCAGCATTGCTTTGCTTGTACCCAATAGAAGTCATTGCCTTCAGAAGGCGTCCAAACCAGCATCTAGGAGACTGTTTTAACCCATATATTGACCTCTTCAACCGACAGACTTTCCTTGCAGTATTGTCATCGGAAAAACTATGTGGGATTTCCATATAGACCTCTTCCGCTAACTCCCCATGTAAGAAGGCATTCTTTACGTCTAGTTGGTGCAAGTTCCAGTGTTTGTTCACAGCTACAGACAACGTAACTCGACACGTATTTAGTTTCTCAACAAGGGCAAAGGTCTCCTGATAATCAATCCCATAGGTCTGGGTAAACCCCTTTGCAACTAGTCTAGCTTTCAACTTGTTAACTGATCCATCCATATTTTGTTTAACCACAAATACCCATTTGCAGCCCACTGGTTTTTTTCCTGGAGGAAGTGTAATCAGCTCCCAAGTGTCATTTTTCTTCATTGCCTGCATTTCCTCTACCATAGCTTCCTTCCATCTCTTATCAGCATAGGCTTCCTGCCAACTTTTAGGAACAGATACAGATGGCAGAGAGGATATAAAAGCACGGTAGGAGTCAGACAAAGAGTTATAAGAAACATATTTAGCTATGGGATGTTGAGTACAAGATCTGACCCCTTTTCTAACAGCAATAGGAAGATTGGAAGAAGATACCTCAGTAGAAACTGATTCTGGAGCAGGAGACTGAAGTGGTAACGTATCACCTTTCTCCACCTGCTTTAGCCGGTTGTATTTCTTCCTCTGATAAGTCTTCACCTCCTTATTCTAGTCAATCTGGTTTTGAAAGACCCCAACAGTGTGTCTCACAAGAGTGGTCTCCCCCTGGCTAGGTTCTTCACATGGTTCAGAAATCGAAGGGGGAGATTAGAGTCCTCAGGTATACTGGCCGAAGTCTCCCCTTGGGCAGGAAACTCTTCTGGGACTCTTAAGTTGTGTTGGTGTGTGATAGGAAGATTTAGAGTCAGAAAGAACACCTCTCCTCTAGGACTCTCCCCCTGGAGAGGTGTATAGTAATGGGAAGACTCATTAAAAAAACATCCATGGATACAATGCTTTTCCTGGAAGGAGGATGATAACATTTGTACCCTTTCTGAGTAGCAGAATACCCCAAAAATATGCAGCGTAGGCCGCGGGTAGCTAGCTTACTCTGGTGGGCTGTGATTCTGGCATAACACACACATCCAAAAATCTTTGGGGGAATAACAAAAGAAGAGGCTCCCTGAAGAATCTCATTAGGACATTTAAAACCAAGTATCCTACTGGGCATCCTATTCATAAGGTAAGTAGCAGTGAGAATAGCGTCACTCCAGTATTGGTCAGGGACATTCATAAAAATCATAATGGAACGGGCTATCTCTAAGAGATGCCGATTCTTCCTTTCGGCAACCCCATTTTGGGCAGCCGTATCAACGCAACTGAGTTTTAATCATATTATGAAAGTCACGAAAACATCGGAAAACCTCATTTTTTTGTTTTAAAAGATAAATGCATGTAGAACGAGAGTGACAATCAATAAAAGTAACAAAGTACCTATGGCCAGTAATAGACACACGTCGGCAGGGACCCCACACATCAGTATGAATTAGCATAAAAGGAATAGGTTTTCTATTATGAAGAGAAGGTAAATAAGTAGAACGAGTCTGTTTTGCAAAAATGCAAGCTTCACAAAAAAAATTATTTTCATTATAAGAAACCAAATCAGGAAATATTTTCTTAAGAGTTCTTAGAGGGGGGTGACGTAGCCTACAGTGCCACTGATGAAGGGCTGATATTACCGAATGGACCGGATTAGAAGATGTAGTCAAAGCAGACGTAGATTCTCCAATCGGCTCAAGCAAATAAAGTCCATTGTCTAGTTTACCACGTCCAATCTCCTTCCCCGTGACCAGATCCTGGAAGACACAGTAAGATGGGAAAAAAAGTTACTTTACAATTCAAGTCATGTGTAAGACTACTGATAGAGAGCAAGTTAGTAGAGAAAGAGGGAACATGTAAAACTTTAGACTAAGAAAGTGATGGAGAATGCTGAATGGTCCCTTTTCCAGCAATGGAAGAATAGGATCCATCAACAATTTGAACTTTATCCTTTCCAGAAGTTGGAGAATATTGTGAGAAAGAGGAGGATAAACCTGTCATATGATCTGTAGCTCCCGTATCAATGATCCAAGGAGTAGAAACTGAAGAAGCTTGAAAGCTTGTAAAGGTTTTACCTGAAGTAGCAAGGTAGGTGTTGGTATGGGTAGTAGAGGAAGCAGTGGTCAAGGCTGTACCATCAATAGTTGTCATGTTGACAAAATTATCTGCAATTCTTCAGTCTTCACCCTTTCGAAGTAATAGAAATGTCGCATAATGCAATAGCCAAACAACCCAAATAGATCTACCTCTTTTTTTTTCTTTTTTTTCTTTTCTCAGTAATGGCAAATATGTCCTTGAAAAAAACGGAATTTGCAAATAAATCTCAGAACTTATACAAATTTACATATAAGTCCCTGTAAAGCAAATTTACCAAAATAACCCTCAAATATGTATTTTATTTGGGCTAATCGAATTACCTCAGATGAAGAGTTGATTTCTCAATCGCAGGCTTAAGGAGAACAGCCCCAGTCGAAGAACCTTAATAGCAGAACCCCAATCGAAGGTTTCAGATGACTAACCAAGCTTCAGAATCGCAGGCTTCAGATGAAGAATCAAACAGAAAAAATTGTAGGAGCTGAAGCTGAAGCTGTTGCAGAAGCAGCGGAAGTTGCTGATTTCTTCTTCTCTTCTTCTTTCCTCTGTTTTCTGTTCTTATTCATTGAATCGAGATGGAACAGAATCATCGTCTTCTTCTTTCTTTTTTTCTGTTTCAGTTACAGAACTGAATCGTCGTCTTCTTCTTTCTTTTTTTTTTTTTTTTCTGTTTCAGTTGGCGACCAAGATGGTACTGAAAAACTGCCTAGAACTGAAGATTGGCGATGGGTTTGAAAAAAAATCAGAAGAAGAAGAAGGTAGGTCGCTTCCCAAATCGAATTTAGGCTCTGATGCCATGTTGAAATACAATGTTTGACAAAATGGCTTATTCGATCAATGATCTCAAGCCCTCTATTTATAAATAAATGGAAAGTAGAATATTACAAGGAATAGAAGTTTACATGAATGCAAACTCTAATTTAACTCCTATACAAACTCTTATTAGATTCCTAATAGAATCCAACACAAAGGTATTCTAAAAGTCTAGAGATGGATTAGCTTTTAAAGCATTGGCATGTCAGAGAACGACCGAATATATATTTCTTCCATAAAAATGAGCTTTTGCCATTGTCCTACCTGATTGAACTGGAGAGTTGAGAGATTTCTTTTTGTTTTGTGTTTGTTGAATATAATAAAAAAATAGAGTGCTGCTCCATTCTTAATATACTATATTTTGTTTTCTATTATGAATGTTGTGCTTTTGCCTCTGAATGTGATAATCTCTTCAGTAGAACCAAATTCTGAATACACAATGCATTGTTTCCATTTATATCATAATTAGTTTGCAAGCTTTCAATTAATGTGAATCACATGAGATTGCTTTGGTTCAGGTTCTTGGCGATTTGGTTGAATCTTGTGTTGGTGCTGTTCTTCTAGACACTGGTTTTGACTTAAATCGCGTCTGGAGACTAGTGCTCTCTTTTGTGGACCCAATAATGAGCTTTTCAAGCCTGAACTTTAATCCTATTAGGGAGATCCAGGAACTTTGCCAGTACCATAACTGGGATTTGCAGTTTTCTTCATCAAAGAGGGAGGAAGCTTTCATAGTTGAGGCATGTGTCAGTCAAAAAGATATTGCTTCAAGTGCTAGTGCGAGAAATATCAACAGGAAAACTGCAAAGAGAATGGCTGCACAGCAACTTCTGTTGAAATTCACGGTAAAACTTTTACTCTACTATATGTTCCAATGTTTCCCATGGTTGATATTCATATTTTCAAGGGAACATTTTCTATGTCTAGATGAACACATGTGGTACGCTTTAAGGAATACCCACAGATTTAACTATAATATCATCAAACAAGAAACTACAACCCAAAAATAAGGGAGGGGGAGGCAGGTCAAGATTTTTTTTTTGGTTTGGGAGGTGAGGGTTGAGAAGCGGAGAGAGAGATTGCAATAAAACAAACAGGAACTTTTTTGTTTTTTGTTTTTGTGTGTGTGTGTGTGTGATAAAATATTATGAAGTTGAAGTTAGATATATGAATGTATAACCACATATATGATATACTAAAGTAGTGTGTGTGTGGTGTATATATATATATTATATATAGAAATCAGGAAACTCATTGAGATATTATGTTTCAATGTCGCCAACAAGATACATGAATTAGTTCTTAAAAAAAGGTGGTCTGGCCATTGATGCATTGGACATAAAGTGGAAGAGGGTTTAAAGATGATGGTTTTGTATTAAACCAAACACCAAGAAATCACAAACAAAAATGGCAACAAATCAAAGGAATACAGAGATTTCACATGGTTCAGACACCAAGATGGTGTGCTACATCCACGGGCGAAGTCTCTTGACCAATTGCCAAAATGGTGTTACAAAACTCTCACCCATAACCCCAATGTGAAAATCTGAAATCTCACAATGACTTCATAAGAGAACATAGGATACATATTTATAGAATTTAATCGTGTAAACAAATTGACCCATTGGATTGGTTTGTGCTCTACCGCCCATCAGTAATTTGGGTCACCCTCCATAATATGTCGGTGCGGGTCAATCTTCAATATTGGGTATAAGAATTCAGATCACACATAATTGAACGTAGCCTAGGAGAATATAGGTATGGATCTTGAGGAACATAGTTAGATACAGAATTTGTGAGTACTGTTTCTTATGCCTTGTAATTTTTAGTTTATAACAAGGAAATCTCTATGCATTGTCACATTGAGAAAATTCATTGGCGTATATAAAACCTTTACATCCAATCATCTGTAAGAATTATTTGCATGCCTATATCCACTCAGCTCCATAAATCATAATTATCCTGTGAGTATGTAGTGCTCTTGCTGTAGCATGTCAGAACAGGAAAAATGTTCTTATATTTAAGCATCACAGCATGTCATGGCCATTCTTTTATCATGTGTGTTTCATGTACCTGTTTGACAAACATATGTGCACCCAGATCCAGCTTGCTGGGCAAATACCTGTCGTAGCAATCATTGTGCCAAGTCAATCTGGATTTAATGAGTTGGAAAATATTGTACCATACACTTCTAGAAATATGCACATTCACCTTCCAAAGAGGGAAGACAATGTAGCTCAGGCCAAATAAATTATAATATTGATGAATTTATCCCAAGGGCCTTCACAGAAGGAATTCCAATGGAAACTTGAGGTTAATACTTAATAGAAATGTAGAATTGATGTACACCCATTGTTATTATATAAATAATTGGGTAAGGAAATTAATAGTGAGTTAGCATTGAAGTTTACCCTTGTCCTTTTTGTGGATTGGCTTCGTGTGCAGCACCCAGTCTGCCACTTGGAAGGATGTGGTAATTACGGCATTCAAATATATAGTGCAATGTCTGAATGATGGTTTGAAATCGTGAAATTTCCAAGATTTTGGATGTTTCGAGGTCATCAAAATGAAACATACCTGTGACATGAAATTTACTGGTTGATTGGAAATTCGATGAAATCTCGGTATTTCGGCAAAATCTCGAAATATCAGCCTAAATCTTGGGAATTATACATAAGGATTCAACAGTACATTGCCAGTCAAGGACAAATACAAAACACCTATTTAGGTAACTACTTTTGCAATATGATCATTTTAATGTGTTAATATAGCCTAAAATAGGGGGTTCCATGAATGTAAATCTATATTCCAAGAATGTTTAGATGTGTGAGAATATATTCAGATTTGACCATGGTTATGTTTTTATAGGTCCTAAAATAGGTTGCCCAAGACCTATAAAATGCATAAAACCCACCGAAACCTGACAGAATTTGTATCAAGTTTCAGCAAGATCTCGTCAAAATCTCGTGAATTGCAATCATCTCAAGGTGGCCAAAACCTCGAAAAAATGAAATATTGAACCTGGATCAGCATAAGCCATTTTAAATTTCAGAGTGAAATTTAGTGAAATTTAGCCACATACCATGACCTGTTCCTTAGTATGTCCATGACAGGGTGGTGGGGGATAAATTGAAGTCTAGCAAAAAGATCAAAGTAGATGGCATTTTAAATCAACTCCAAGGATCTAGATTTGGAAGTCCATCTCCTAAGGTTATGCACTCACCAGAAGTGGAGGGTGGCACCAAAGACCATCTTATCGATTCCGTTACAAATAGAATTATCGGGGAAGGATCTAAATATTCAAGACCAATCATGAGCGAAGAGGAGAGGGCTTTTCACCATAGGGAGCGAGCAAAGGGGCAGGTGAAGAAGTAATTGGCAGGTGAAGAAGTAATTGAGGTATTCTGAATCATTCTAGCAAAGAATGCAGCTAGGGCTATAACTGGGATATGGCGGCTAATGAGGAAGGCCTAGGTGGGGAGGCCAAGGTTAAGGGCTCTCCAGTGGGTAAGGGAGTGGTGGCATTCACTTTGGTTTCTCTTGAAGGGTCCTATTAATCAAGTATGACCTTGGGATGTGCGTTTGCTAAACATCTCTAGGCACAATGTAGGATTGTTATCAGGGGAATCATCCGATCTAGGCAGCCAGAATTCAGATATGATTTTTAAATCACATAAATGTTTACATGAATAAACTTTGCTATGCGGGGTAGACCATTAAAACCCAGCCAGGTGAAAAGATTGCTTCCTACGAGAGACAGAAATTTTACCCCTTGATGCACTTAATTGCCGACCCCCTCCTCAAAAGAGGTCATACTCCCCCTCCCACTAGAGAACGATGGACCATGTTTAAGTGATTAGGTGGTTGCTCTCTACGGATCTATGTTTGTGTTATCATTATAATAGTTAATTAGACAAAGATTAAGCCAGGAAATCCTGAATATTACAATTCCATGGCACTCACATAGATTTGTGAATGATTTGGTGGGGTTTAATTAGGCCTTAAGCTTATTCATCTTGAGAGGAAGGTTTGGTCATTCAACAATGCCATCCATGACATGGATCGTAGCACCGAGTGTTCCTACCCTGTGAAGCATGGTGGTTTGTCATAATATGAGATGAACCTGTATACAGTAGGGTTGATATGACATTGAGTTATTAACCTCGTTTATATTCAGGAGGGATTTGATGGGGGTTGATATGGCTTGGATTTTTCTCACTTTATGAGTTGGTTTTAGGGGTTAGTTCTTCTCAGTGTACATTGTTACATTCATTCTTGTTTCTTTTCAATTTTGTTCTCCAAATTTTCCCCTAGATCTCACACTATCTCCAGAGTTTCTTTTACCCCCTCCCTCTACATTCTTCTTTCTCTCGTTGGGTTCTGTAATATTAGTTTATAGACCCCAAAAGAAAAACTGGGAACAGGGCTTCTTTGAAGTTCCCATCTACTTGATTTTTGTTAAATTAGAGGGCAAAGCTGTTTGATGGAGTGTGAGAAACATTATTTTGTGGTCGTAAGCGGAAACATTATTTTGTGGTTTACAGTCTGAGGTGGTGTCTCAGTTTTTTATCTTTTGCAAAAAATGTATCTGTAATAGTACGCCATCCTTAATACAGAGCTACCGGTTTAAAAAAAATCAATTGTGGAGATCTGGTGGGATGGACTTGCCCAGATTTCCTTAATACGCAGCATTCATGTTCATTTCTCAATCTAGATCAATATTGGACTAATATCCAACAGCCACCCAGACCCAAACCTGTGTCTACCACCTTTCTGGTCCTTCTTGTCTTTTACTTTGTAGCAACGTTGCGAATAATCTGTAAATTGGTTCAGGTTTTGGTTTGGTTGAAGATGCTAATAGTGTTCATTATCATTCAAAAAACTGGTTCGGTTTATTTAGCACTTCCAGATCTCCCATCCAAAACCAATTATAATCGGGTAGCCTTAATTGACACTGAAGTTGTCGAACGGATTGATTTTCTTTTCCCGTTAGAAACAGAACTGCTTGATGGCATTTCCCTACGTGGAGAAACGGCACTGAAAAATCTGCGAACGGGAAATGGAAACGAAACGAGAACACAGACGGAGAAAACAAAAGATACGATGCCAGGGTCAAACTTTATTTAAAGATAAGGAATACTATAATATTTAATTATTTTTACTGGTTTAACAGTTTAATCTGTTTGGTTTCGTAAGTGCAACGTGGCTTTCCATCAGTCAATATGCTTATTGGGTTAGTAGAATACAAGGTCCTAGAAGAATTGCGCATTAGTAGATTTTTTTTCCTTGGGAAGGATGATTATCTTCTTCTGAGAGACTGGAAGTTCCTATGGAGCCACGGATTTCATTGCCTAAACAAGCAAAAGGGTAACCCAGAGACATTTTCCCTGTTGATTCATCTACAGCCGCTCCTCAGGTAAGGCGTGTACGTTCTTGGAAGAAGGCTAGCCATATGCACATACCCTTGGATTGCCTCCTTTTGGACCTGTTAATCGTTCTGATGGGGTTCTTCCGTTTCATCTGAAAGTCTAAATATTTATTTTATTGTGGTTAGTGTTCTTGAGATTTCCATGCATCTCGATTGCCTCATCTCTTTGTCCAAATCTGTTTTATTGTTTCCTGTCGTTTGGTATTAGTTAGGAATTGAATCGTATTGAGCACATCTTATAGTGTGAAGCTTTTGGGTTTTCTATATTGACGACCTTGAATGAATTCTACATTTTTGCTTTTCTTGTTGTATTAGTTATCGAGAACCAGTTATGTTTTCTTTACAGGCACTAGGGTATCGGCGAAAAAACAGAACAGAGAAATTTTTGGAGACCAACAGCAAACAGGAAGCCAAACTTATTGGTTATGATGAATCTCCTGTTCATGTGGTTCTTCTTGATTGCATTGATCTCGAGGCCTTAAAGATACAAGATGCTTCACCTGCTAGAAAGCATCTCAGCAAAATGTTGGAAAATGGCAAAACACGAGAAAATAGCGGTTCAAAGAAAAGTTCTCAATCTACAGGTACCATGTACATGTAGTACTTTTTCTGATTTCTAAAGATCAGATTGCGAGTCAAAATGCACTTAAACAGAGAGAAGAATCTTTTATATAAAATTAGTTCCAACCAAGTTGTTGATATCCATTCATGCAGGCGTTCCATGCACTGGGTCGGCGAAGTCTCGTTTGTATGAGATATGTGCCATTAATTATTGGAAACCCCCCGACTTCGAATGCTGCAAAGAGGAAGGACCATGCCACCTGAGAGTGTAAGTACGGCTTCCCATACTTTGTGAATCTGTTCAAGGTCTTATAAATGTTTATCCACAAACCAATTTTTTTCATATACATCATTAGTTAGGATAGTTTTGATATTCCCACTGGGTCCTGCCCTCTTCTTGTCGCGCTTCAGAACTCCGGTGAGGTCCCATAACCCATGATCAAGTGAGGTGGTTCATACACAATATTTTATTCTTCAGCCTATGAAATACCTGGAATTTTTTTTGCCCAAAACGTACAAATATGGGAAGAAAGATCTTAAGTTTACACATCTACACAGAAAGTCACTACTTTGACAATTCAAAGTTTTCAATCTAAATTTTTTTCAGGTTCACCTTCAAGGTAACTATTGAAATAGAAGAGGCTACAAAAACTATTGTTGAGTGTTTTGGTGCACCGCAGCCAACAAAGAAAGCTTCAACAGAGAATGCTGCAGAAGGAGCTATTTGGTACTTGAGGCACCAAGGTTACTTACCCAAGGACGACACAGGAACTTCATCTAGTTAGGGTTGGAGGTGGGGGAAAGAACGAAAGGATTATACATGAGGTGAACGTTCTCTCCAAGGGGAATCACCTTAATAAAAGCAATTAAATATTTAGTGTTGTATGGTAGCTGATTATTGTTAGTAAACATAACAGAATATACAATCTATTTAATATTGAATTCTAGAATTAAGGTAATCATGTTGAAGACAAAATAAGATACTTACCCCTTAACAATAGAGACTTGTTTTTGAAGTCTTTGCAAGCTCTTCTCCAAGAAGATCGACAGGGATTTATACAAAACTGTCGTAATGTATGTTTTTCTTCTTAGAATACAGGTTTAGACGAGCCTTGTAGAAACAATGTTCCTATCAGTAGCAGCCAAACAGGCAATTATTTTAAATTAAGTTGTAATTACCAATAATGTTTAGGTCATATCATAATTATGAGAAATTAAAATCTTAATTATATTTATTTAAATAAAAACAATTTAACAATTATGACATGGGAAAGAGACAAAAGGATATTTTTACATGGTACCTTGCCTAATAACTATTGTCGAAATGGGTTGAAGGTTCTCTGCAAGATGATTAACCTAGATTTTTAATTTCTTTTGTAATTCTGATCTGTATATAGTACTGAAAATACTGTTATCATGTTGGGAATTCATAAAATGGTATATTAACTTTATGAAAATTAAAAATGGTACATTCAAATATCTTTCCAGAAAATTTTGGTATGGAGATTTAGATTTGATAGTTCATCTGCAAAGATTTTGCTCAAGTCAAATCTAAGAGATGCAGACACTATAATCTATAGACCGATTTTCCACCTCTGTCTACAATGGTCGCCCTGATAAGTGTTTGTCAACCCTATTTTTTTCCTGTTATTACCCCTTTTCAATGCTGACCTGGCAATTCAATCTGTGGTCAATGAGACGTCGATGACCAAATCAATTTCTATAAAAGCAGGTTATAAGGTTGATTACCTATTTTCTTGATTCGGTAATAGGTCAGGTCAACCAGCAGAAAAAAACTGGGTATTCCCTGTGTAACAGAGATGTTCCTACCACAAATTTCGTCCATACTTGTGTAACAATCCCATTACCATTCACAAGAACCACATACCATTCAAAGGCCTTTGAATGGTATACCTCCCATAAATTTCTCTATTCCGTCATGCTCAGGATTTTGCTGCCCAAGTGTTATGCCAACCAGTCACAAGAACCACAAAGGCCTTTTAGCATCAGTCTGAAAGTCCCACCATACTCAAAATCCCATCAACCCTTCCAAAGCAGGAACAAGAAATCCTGAGTGGAGAGTAGCTTTTGAGTTTGCAAAATTTACAATACTCTTTGGGAGTGGCGTACCAAAAGAACGTACGTCAATATATTGTTTTCAGAGTTAAGAAATCCCCTCTTCCTTGCTCCCTTATATCAACGTCCCAAAGCCCAATAATCCCAGAATCGTCCCCGGCAACAAGCAATTACTCGGTCTATAGAAGGAAAGAACCTCGTGTTCACTATCCTGTTTGGCACAACTTGTAATCTATGTTCTCTGATTTCAAAGTCAGGGATCCCAAATCCAATCTACTCCCAACCCCATTCTCCTCTCTTGAACTCCTGCAAATTAATGAAGCCTTCCGACTATATCTGGGTTTTCTTCCCAACGCTCATGATTGTATCCATGAGGTCTCTGTTGTAGACATTACCCATAAATACATTGACCAGTCGAGTGGGTTTTGGAGGCTTGACGAGGTCGTCCGTGAGGCCCCTTGACGAGGCGCTTCTTTCCTTGGGTAAGCAGAGACCGCCGTATTTCCATTGGAGCCTGAGCTTTTGGTTGCTTATCGGTTATGGGTTTTTGACCTTGTGGTCCGATTCTGCCAAGAGAGGAAGAAGAAGACCCCAAAAAACAGAAATGGACCAGTAAGTGGTAAGAGAAATGCAGAAATTGCAAGTGGAAAGGTTAATATATGGAATGCCTGTGATTGACACGGAAGGGAAGGCAAGGGAGAGCACTCCGCTTACGCTTAGTCGCAGAGGAGAGTTCTTGAGCTCTGGAATGGAAATTCATGGAATCTATCATCTCCTTGTTACGCTTTATGCTTTCAAGTCTCTGGCGCTCGTCATCGGTTGGTCTTTTAGGACCCATTGGAGAAGCTAACGACTAGAGATAAGAGTGAGACTTTGGTAATTTAACTCCGATTCACCCTTTTATTTCATGAACAATGGAACTAATGTAAGCTCTGCTGCGCAAGGGCTTTCAAGTAGGTTGGTTTTTTTTGTTTTTTGGGGTCAATTCAAGTTGGTTTCAAGAAGGAAGAAAATGTGCAAAGCGTAGAGAAAATCTCCTCGCTGAAGGATGAAAATTTCGTCCTCTCCATCTCTCTACGAAGTTACCTCATTACCTGTTCACCAAAGGACATACACAGCAGCTCTCACCTGAAACTTGAAACTCAACTGCTTTCTGTTTATGAGCTAATTTGAATCTATAATGAAGTTCTTGGTCCTGCATTTTAGTTTAGCACAACACTGCAAACTAACTTCTCTGCAATTTTTATTTTGTACTTTTTTAAAATACATTATTTCATGACAAATAGGAGTGGAAGGGTGCCAGAGACGTTAGGTAGTGTACTCTCTGTCTCAGCCCCTTTATTTGTTGATTAGAAAGTTGAAAGCATATCTTTCTATGGAGAGCAGTGACTTTTTAAGTAAATCAACATCAAACTGAAGACCAACAAAGCTTTATTCACAAGGCCTCGTATATTTTGACCCGCACCATCTCAAATTGTCCACCTATGAAGCTGGCCTCCTTTTGAAGATTTAATCAAACAATTGCGTGCTCCTCCTAGCAGGCTTTCACAAAATGAGAAGAAACAAGTAGAGGAGAGAAGAATGAGAATGGAAAAGGGAAGTGAAGCAGAGATTTAAAAAAAAAAAAAAAAAAGAAGAAGAAGCAGGGGTGCCTCTACCAATCTCCTGTGAATTAAACTGTATAGTGCTGCTGTATTGTCTCAATATCCAAACCCTTGAGCTTCACTACAGACTCAACATGTCCCTTAAGAGTATGTAGTTCCCGAAGCCTGCAAAGCAATACTGCAAAGATTTTAAAAATTATATAAGATAATTGTTAAAATTGGTGCAAGTAGATGTTTAATGGACAATCAGACTTGACCATGATACAGGGAACACATTGCCATGGTTGTTACCTTGCAACCTCTGCACGCTTCTTGGCTTGCTCTGCTATCTCAGTTAGCTCTCTGTAGTTGGTTTTGTCATTGAATAGCCCTGCTGAATCAGCAGCTGGTTGAAGTCCATGAAGGGTACGTTGAGCCGTTGCCCATTGTGCTTCCCTTTCTTCCCTTCCATAATCCTTCTTCGATGTGAAAGCAGTCTGTGTAACAAAACATTAAGCGGATACAAAATGACAGTCTATCTCTACACAAACAGATTCTAGAGAATGTCGGTTAGGATGGTTAAGGCAACGATAGCAAGACCTTGTTCTGGAGAAGATTATCCCAAGCCCTTCCACTCAATGCATAGCGGGTGATGAACTTTAGGATATCAAGGGGGAAGTAAAATATAATACTGTAGATCCAGATGACTCCTGCCCATCCCCAGCCAATGCCTTGTACCCTTGCAAAGTCCCAGTGTGCATACACAGCAATCAATGTAGCCACCTAATTCAATCAACCAATGTCCATTGTTAATTAGACCCATCAATTCTACCTAGTCATAATCTCACAAAATGAAAATCACACACTCACCAGCTGGGCAGCAAGAAATGCTGTGATGAGCAAAAGACCAGGGCGCTCAACGAAAGACCAGCTCCTGGAACGGGTGACAAAAATGAGAGCCTGGCTCACAATACTCACTTGGAGATAGAGTGCCGATGTGAGCTCTTCTACGTTGTTACTGATGGGTCGGACACCAAATTTGGCCTGCGAAAATTGATAGTTGAGATTGATCCCAAAAAATTAGTAATTGGCTTTCGCCAGCTTGTGATAAGGCCACTTACAGAGAAGAAGGTAGTCTTGTAGGCAAGCCAGAAAAAGACTACACTCATAACTGCAAGGTAGGTGCCAAGGACAAGACCAGTGGCAAATATCTCTTTGAGCTTCCATGAGTCTGGCAGTGGGGATGGCTTCACCCTGTCCTTGGAGATGGTCATGATGGTCCCATCATTGAGGATGGCAATGATCAAAACCATGAAGGGTGAGAAATCAAACTCCCATATGAGGGCAATGAGCATGAATCCTAGCACAATACGGATTGTGATTGAGACTGCATAAATTGTGTAGTTCTTCATTCTCTGGAAGATGGCTCTGCTTGTCAACACGGCACTCACAATCACACTCAACCCAGGCTCTGTTAATACTATGTCTGATGCACTCCTAGCTGCATCAGTTGCGTCGGCCACTGCAATTCCTATGTCTGCCTTCTTCAACGCCGGAGCATCATTGACACCATCTCCAGTCATACCACAGATGTGCTTTCGCTCTTGCAATTTTTTCACTATCTCATATTTATGCTCTGAATAAATCAACCATTCATGGTCCAATATTAGCGAACAAAGAAGCAAAAAAGTAGAGAAGATCATGAATTGAGATCGAAGAAACTAGTGAGTAGTGATAATGATGGTGGTGTATGTTTATTTACCAGGGAAGACGCCAGCAAAGCCATCGGCTTTTTCAATGAGTTCATCAACAGGGATAGAAGCTATGGATTCATCCTTGCACTGGCCAAGCAGGGAAGAAGAAGGATACATATTGGTGCCCATGCCAAGCCTACGACCAGTTTCCTTGCCAATGGCGAGCTGATCACCAGTGATCATCTTAACATTGACTCCAAGGTTGAGCGCTCGCCTGATTGTCTCTGCACTATCATGCCTTGGAGGATCAAAGAGAGGCAAAAGACCCAAAAACTCCCAGGGCCCACCAGTGCTCTCCTTCGTCTTCTCTGGAATTGTCTGTGAAACTCCACAAAATACTAATTCAGCCTCGAATGGAGTTGTCACCAAGCTGACATTGAATAGATCAACAACATGAAACAGCATGAATGAACTAATCAATACGCTGGTACATATACATTACCTGTCGAGCAACCCCCAAAGAACGAAGACCACGTTCAGCGAACTTGTCAATAATTGCATGAACTTTGTTTTTTGTGTCTTCCTTGAGATTGCAAAGATCAATAATCTGTAACAAATGCAAATAGGATTGTCAGAGCGACTAAAATTATGATTCAAACTAATTAGAAACCTGAATTGGTATAGGAAGTACAATTGATGTACTAGCTAGATACTAACTAAAGAGCTTTCCAAATTACCTGCTCAGGTGCACCTTTACTGTCACGGTGCCATGAACCGTCGGAGTCAATGTAGGTGATTGCAGTACGCTTGTCAACAGGGTTGAAGGGCAAGAAATGCACTTCTTGGATACCTTCTCTTGCCTGAGGAGAAGAAAAAAAGGGAAGGATCAGGAAGCATGCACACAGACCATGCCATTAAAATGAAGATGTAGTCCTTGTTTATTCTATCTAATAGTACCTACCTCCTTTGGGTCAGCCAGCATTCCAACAATAGAAGCATCAATGGCGTCTTGATTCTCAACTCTGGAAGCCCTGGCAGCTGCCAAGACCACAGCGTCTTTGTCCATATCATTGACAAACACCTCAATCATGGTTCTGTCTACAGTGAGCTTATTAAGGGTAAGGGTTCCAGTCTTGTCACTGCAAAGCACGTCCATACCAGCCATCTCTTCAATCGCAGTCATCCTCTTTGTAATGGCACCTTGCTGAGACAAACGGTGAGACCCAATAGCCATTGTCACTGACAACACTGTGGGCATGGCAATGGGAATTCCTCCAATGAGTAACACCAACAGATTATCGATTCCACTCCTATAAGGCCGGTGCTGAATCGGGTACATCACGACGATTTCAATCACCATTCCAACAGCAATTGAGCAAATACAGAAGTTCCCAATGGCTGTTAGCACCTTCTGGAAGTGACCCACATTGTTGGTGCTGTCCACAAGATGCGCGGCCTTGCCAAAGAAGGTGTGGACACCAGTGGCAATAACTACGGCCTCAATCTCCCCTTGCTTACAGGTGGATCCAGAGAAGACTTCCTCACCAGGATGCCTGGTTACAGGGAGGGACTCACCTGTGAGAGCTGACTGATCGATCTTGAGAGGATCACCTTCCAAGAGACGAGCATCAGCTGGGATAATGTCACCAAGCTTGATGCTGACCACATCTCCAGGAACCAATATGGCGGCTTCTTGTTCACTCCATTTCCCATCCCTCAAGACCTACAAATACAGCCATAAAAAAACTTACATTTTAGGAATTGATTTACTAATGAAGTTTAAATGTCAAAGGAGAACGTACGAGAGAAACCCACCTTGGTCTTAGGGGCAAGACCTGCCATTAGAGCAGCAGCTGCATTTCCAGCATTGTTTTCTTCAATGAAACTGATGGTGGAGTTGATGAGCAACAACACTGTGATACCAACGAAATCTTGCCAATCTGGAGGTTTGCCCTGCAATTAATTAATATGTTTCTTAGTTTTTATTTATAACCTGGGTGATTTTCATTTAAAGATGATGGTTATAGTTATACCCCTCCGTTAGCCAAAGCTATGGCCATGATAGCAGCAGCCTCCATGACCCATGAAAGAGGATTCCACATAAAACCCAAGAATTTGAGGAATTTGCTTTCCTGCAGTGAAGTATGTTTCAAGGTTAAGATGACAAGCCAGGAAAGAGAAAGGGAAGAAAAATCAAAGAAAACCAAGTTGAGAATTGCCTTTTTCTCTTCAAGCTTGTTTGGTCCAAAGATTTGGAGCCTCTGCTCCCCCTCCTCTGTCGTCAAACCTTCTCTTGTACATTTCAGTTTCTCAAAAACTTCTTCAATAGGGATTCGCTCCTATGATAAACAACGTATAGAAAACAAAAATGGGTCAAATCCAATACATAATAAAAAACAGATGATAAGAAAAGGACTAAACCAGGATTGAATTACTTTATCTAGAACAAGGATCCTCAACAATCTTTAATGCACTTGTCGTGTTGAATTGGTTATTAAGTATTAACTAAACAAATAATACTAACAGATCGACCATGAGGATGAGTAATCAAAATGAATCAAAATTTCAAATATCAGTTGAGATTAAACATAAATCAAGGCAGAACAGATGTAGCTTTCCTTGATGTACAAAACCCATGCACTGGACCAACCAAAACTTCATAATCCCGAATCAACATTCACAGGAAACACACCTCACAATTCAGATGAGAAGATAGAAGGAGATAAAGAAATACTTACGAGGTCAACATTTTCGTTTTTTATTTCTTCCAAGGATATCGCTTTGCTGGTCGCCATTTTCTTTAGAGAAGAAATGGAGGAGGAAAATGGTGAAGAAGAGAGAGCTTATTTTGTCTCTCCTAACATAGAAGAGTTTTCGACAACAAGCTTCTATGAGCTTATCGTCGACATGATTATTCTGAAGCTCCTCTATCTTCCTTCTGCATGCTCCTTGGCCTCCTCCAGGTGCAACTTTAATTGGGTTCCTTTTCTTAACGCTCGTCCTGAAGGGTTGTTTGTAACTGTATGGTCTTCAATTGGATTGCAGAAGACAAAAATAGTAATTTGCTATTTCTCTCTTACCTTACAACTGAATCTCTCCCACTTTTAACGATTTTGCTTCAGTGAATCTCTCCCAAGTTTAAGCGATTAATATCTACCATCGATGTCTGTTGTCAAACTTGCAGTTATATCAAACCAGTGCTCGGCTGTACAATTAATGCGTAGCACTGTGCTGCTAACTAACGGTGGAGATCAAAATTTTGATTCAGATCAAAATCTCAATCGTTTGCTACAAATATTGTGCATTAATTACTCAGCATCCCAGCAAAATTCATCAAACCAGGCCTCTACTTTAGACTAGGTGAAGAGGTTTTTCTATTTTTGGCAAAAAAAATGGTGGTTTTCTACCATTAGCATGGCGCGTTGAACAAACTTTTTTTTGGTAAAGCAGGAAAACAAACAAATTCTCAAATAAGGCCATGTTGGGATTAATATGAGCCAACCGATGACATGAGAAGTGGGGAATTTGTATAAAAGAAAACCTGCATGTTTACATTTCATTACTTGTAATTGTTCAAAGCATATTTGGATCTTCTCTTTATATTCTTATCTCAACAAGGATTTAATCACGTAGGGACCGGAGGGGCATGGCCCTAGATTTTTTAAAATTTAAAAATGCCTACATATTTTTTTAATTTTTCTCACTTTAGGTGTGAAATACCACTATTTGGCCTCCCTCCAAAAATTAAAAAAAAAAATTTAAGATATAGATGATGGGTACAAATGTCATTCTTAATCATAATCGAATTGTTATCATTAAACCCCTAGTTTTAAGGAATAAAAATTAAATTCAAATTAAAAACTAATTCACTATCCATGAATTTCTCCCTATATTCTCTCTCATATTTTCATTCTTATTTATTCTTTCATGAATCTCCTCTTTTATTCTTATCTTTTCTCTTTTTTTTTTTTTTTCTCACATGTCTGACAAATATTGGAGTAGTTAACAGACATTAAAATTTTCCTAAATCTTCTCCACAATTATCAGTATTCACTCTCTCTTTTTCAAACTATTCATTTATATCTCGCACTCACGATTTTTCTAGTATTCATTTCATAAAGTATAATTTTATTTTTTTATTTATTTGTTCTTTCTTTCTCTTAAAATTTGATTCTACTAATAGCAATTTGAATCTTGTTAGAATTCAGCCATTGATTTTATCGGATCTAATCATAATCATTGATTTTTTTTTTTAATCCTTAAATTTTTTCCTAAAATTTCATTCCTATAAATGGATATTCAAATCTCGCTTAGAATTTCAGTTTAATTTACCTAAATTTCTAATGTAGGCCCCACACGTCAAAATATAAGAAAATTTTATAAGATGGGACCACAGTTGAGTCCGCGTTGGCCCAGGTATATTCGCCCCCCCCCCAATGTTCAATCCTGGCTCCGCCTCTGGATTTAATGTCAAAATTTTCTAATCATGCAAGCCATTTAAAGAAAATACAGCAGAGATGACCATTCACGCATTTGATCTTTAAAGAAGATGTATCATTTTGAAGACACGAAAAGCCCATAATATTTTTGACAACACGAACTTGACCCATACTACCTCCAACACTTCGATTGAACAAGTTTGAATCTATAGATATCCTTGAATGAAGAAGCAAGTCATACAATTCCTTGAAAATGATAGTTAAATTAGCAAACCTATATATGTCAACAACCAACAAATTGCACTAAAACTTGATTCCTTTTTGTCCTTGATCCAATTTTATGCTCCATAGTATACAAAAATTATCCAATAAAAGGTCTTACAATAGAATTTCAACTACGAACTCATGATTTCTGTTGAGATTGAGTGTCTTGTATTCTTTAGGTTCATATAATTAGAATTTTAGTTGTATTTATAATTGAAACAGGATTTGGATCAATTACTTATATAAAAATAAAATTGTAATCATAAGAAAATTCGGGTTTTAGGTTCCCCTATGAATAGTCTCTGTATGATAATTTAGATGAATTAATCAATGTATGGGATTGGGGATTTCATCTCAAGGTGGAACTCCTTGTCTCTCTGTAGTGAACCACGTTAAATTTCTTTGTATATTTTTCCTTATAAATTCATTTGTGTGTTTTTGCTTGTGTTTCTTCTTCGTTAGTGATTATACATCCGTATCCCCAACAAGTGGTATCAAAGTAATATTCAGTGGATCATCACTACCAAGAGATCACAAAGTTTTAATTTCTTCATCTTCCAATCTTCTAATTGAGCTAGTTGTTTAGGCTGATCGATGAGCTAAGTAATGAAACCAAGACTTGCCTTTGATTAATCGATCCAATCTCTAGACTGACTCATGTATTAGACGGTCCAGTGTAGATTGATTCAGTTATGTCGGGCCGGGCTCGGAATTGACAGCCCTAGATATGAATTTTATTTTATTTTATTATTTTCTTTTTGGGTAGATCCTAAATATGAAAATTCTACGTTAAAGGCCCAACCTCCCACGGAATTGGGTTCACACCTATTCGGGCAACATTAATATTCTCATTCTCATCCCGGGATATAAAAAACTGATAATCCAAATAATAATAATAATAATAAATAAATAAATAAATAAATAAATAAAAGAAAAATAAAGAAAGTTATGAAACTTTAAAATCGGGTAATAGAACGCTTTCCATCTATCCTGAAAAAACGAAAGCTAAGACGCTTTTGGATCTTCGTGTAGCCTCTGCATAAAAATGGCATTTTGGTGATCGACGCTTCAACCAGCTGAAAGTGGTTTCGACGTTTCGCCTTATCACCGAAAATAATAATAATTTAAAAGAAAGGTGGTCTCGGCGTTGTTAGATCTAACATTCTATTGTAGAAGGCAGAGTGCAACACTTCTCTTCTGCAACCCTAATATTAATAGTTCTTCTCATTGAGATCCCAATTTATTCGCAGACTGAAATGGCTGGAGCTGAGACATCCTTCCACAGTCACCCATACTTCCCTAGAGACCTGAACCTCCCTGCTTTCGTGCCTGGCTCGCTCTCTCAATGCACGATTCTCAGCGTTTACGGCGTTTGTTCTGTACTCGTCGTCTCTATCATGTGGCTCATTTCAGGTAATAATATTCTTACAGTATGACCTGCTTGAAGTGGATGATGCAATGTGGTAATCGTTTTTCAGTAAATTCTTTGGATTTTCAATTCCTAATTAAATTGATTTTTTTTTCTTCCTTTCGTTATATTGCTATTCAGTTCCATAGTTCGCAGTTGATTATGTTCTCAATAAACGATTGGCTTATGCATGATCTAAGAATGTCGTTCAATTTTCAGAGTATTGAAGTTCATCTTTAGTCTAATCGACGGAAAAGCTCCTGAGGAAATTCTGTGGTCAACAATTCTCCAACATGTAACGAAGTCATATGTTGGTAGTCTGAAGTCTGATCCTTTTAGTTTACACGTTAAGCTATATTGGTTACTCCTAGACAGTGTCTCCCCTCGCTTTAAACAGCTTTGAAAGCTAAATAAATTGAATAAAAATATCTTAGCCTCTCGTATCGGTTATGTTCGAACTTTGGATGGTTCACTTGGCCTGTTATGCCTGTTTGGATGTCCTGATTGACCTTGGTGAATCCCTTCCCAGAAAATTTCACTATGTCAGTTGTATTGCCTTATGGCTCGGAAATATGCAGAAGGATACCAGAATGCCAGATTTAAGGCAATGCAGAACAGTGATGTAAAAGAGTTGTATTAGACTCTCCTATTGGATTGGACTTGTGGTGTTTCTCTGTCATGGGGTTCTATTGCTATTTTAAATCCTGGACATCTGTCACAAATGACTTGTTTACACTTTACAGAAAGAATTTTGTTTTTACATGCTGGTGCTCTGCAAACTTTGGTATAGACCATTTACTAGTCGCTGAGGTGCTTAAGCATTAGATTTTCTGGTTTGTGAGAAAAAATAAGAGGCTGACGAGAGATACCGCTTGGTGGGGGGAGGGGGGGGAGAGGGGGAGGAATCTCTGAACTACTTGTCCAAAATAATTGATTTGCTTGCAATCTGTTATTCACCACCTGTTACAATAATATCACATTATCATCAAAACCAAAGACTATCTTCTTGATTTATGCATCAGCTCTTAATATCGACACTTGCTTTCTTTCTCTCTCATGGGGAAGATAGGAGGAATAGGCAACCAAACTTTATTCAGCAATAGGAGGAAGACAGGACCGAAACTATTGAGAATGGAAAAAGTGGCCACAAAAAAAAAAAACTTACACTCTCATGACATCTTGGCATAGGAAGATTCTAACATACATAGATCTCTATGAATTCCTCTTGGGTACCTAATTTGTCGTAGCTCTTTGTTTCATCTATATTCAACCACTGAAGTCATTTTTCATAGACTACCTCTATGTCAATTTTGCGCATGGTTACAGTAAGCTCTTCAGTAATTACTAATTAGTATACATATCTATGTACTTATATAGGAGATGTAATTTTTACCACAGATAGATATAGGCTTATTTTGCACACTGCCTCAAAAGTTTATTTTTCAGTAATTATCACATGGTCTTTCCAGAAACAACCTTTAAGCCATCTGTTGATGCTCCCACTAACTGCCATAAAAAAGATAAAAGTTTGATATAGAAATCAACTAACATTGGAAGTTTGTTCCATGTACAAATAATCGTCATTTCTCCCCTCTAACAGATAACTTATCTGCACAGTTATGATGGAATCCATTACAGTACTGCTGCTATGGTTGCATCCAAATATTTTAAGTTCTATGAAGGTAGACATTTAATTCCCTTAAGTAATGGTAGTAGCCTGTAGTTTAAAGAACCTAGTACGACAGAGGAAGCCAGCTTGGGGAATTGCATTTAGTAGTAGACCTCTGAAAAGTACTTGCTAACATGTAACACCTATGTCTTCAATTGCATTTTATGTCCTTGGATCCAACCAGAAAAGGGAACACTTACAAATCTTCCACAGTCTCGTCTTCTTCTCTAGCATTCCATCTTTCTCTTGTTCCATATACTGAGATGCTTTAAAACTTTTATTGGTGCTTGCTGGACAGATTTCTATTTATCAATTGCATGGTGGAACAGGAATTTTACCATGACCCTTTGTAGTTGGAATATGGTTAATAACTTTTAAACCAAGGAAATAAATTAGAAGAAGTATCCCTGATGGTTAGCTATTTTGGTGGTTGGTTCAGCTGTAAATTATACCATTTAGTGTCATCTCACATTCATCAACTACACAATCATCTATTGCAGTAACTATATAATTAAAGATATGTTCTAATTTGGACATTCTATACAGAATAACTATTTTCTATTTTTTTACAGATCCAGATTGGACAATTTAAATTCTAAATCATGCTTGTGCTGATCATATATCAGGGTACCCATTATTACTAGTCCTTGAATAACATTTGGTTCTTGTGATTGCCGATAGTACCTATCATTACAAGTTCTGTGACTTGAAATATTCCTTGTCTTTGTTAATTTGAAGTGTGGAATCTATATGGTTTATATTTTAGTTTCACCTGCAAATGTCAAGGCATTTCTTGCTTGATAGAAAACATTAGGGGCTCATCATGACAGCACAAGTGTGTTATGTGACAGCTACATGATTGGGACCTCTGATTGGTGCACCAGCATACTCATGTCTATTTGTTTTTATCTGAAGCTGGAGTTCAGTACTAACTGTTTTCGGTATCGAAAATTTTGATGAGCTGAAAATTAATTCAGTACCTTATCTGGGAGATTCTCTTTTTTTTTTTTTTTTGGGTGAACTAGGGCGATCCAAAGTATCTAAGACTGATAGACTGCTCATGTGCTGGTGGGCATTTACCGGGCTGACACACATCGTCCTTGAGGGTTACTTTGTTTTCTCTCCAGAGTTCTACAAGGAGAAGACTCCCTATTATCTGGCAGAAGTTTGTGAGTCCTTCCTATACTTTTTAACTCTCATCTCTGACGATGAAAATGTGGCTGCATTAGGGTGACCTTGTGAATAATACTTGCTAAAAACACTTGTCAGGGAAGGAGTACAGTAAAGGTGACTCAAGATATGCATCAAGGAATTCTGCAGTTGTTGCTGTTGAAGGTCTTACTGCAGTTCTGGAAGGGCCAGCTTCCCTTTTAGCTGTGTAAGGAATCAATTGTTTAGGGTATCATTAATCACTGACTGTGTCTTGATTGCTGATTTTTTTGTGGTTGCTGAAACAAATGAATGACTGTTACATCGTCAATTGGTTCCTTAAATATAGTGTTTGGCTAGTTTCCTGAATTTATCTTAGGCTGTATACTAAAAAATATGATGTCCCAGTGTCCCATTGTGAGTAGTCTGAATTTCATTGCCCTCCTGAGTGTAAACTTCTCCTGGAGAAGTTATTGATAAGTTGTTAGAGAGTGGAACTTAAATAATTCATTATCTTGTGGAAAAGGGTAGAAAATTGGATATAAGATTTTGGTCATCCTGATCATCCAATTCAAAATATCTAAATTGATTACAAAACATTCAAAATATCCAGTTGTTTCTGGAGACTGGAGAACAAACAACTAAAACTTGATTAGCTTATGTTAAATAATGATATATGTTACGTGGGAGGGGGTGACTATCCTTTTTCTTTCAGATCATCAAGGGGGCACTAAGATCACAGTTACTCTCTGAAAAACCAACTCAGTAGAAAGATGACCAGATCAGAGCCATAGTTTTGACTATTTTGGGGCGGTTTTACCTGTTTTGCCATCCAGGTTCCTGCATTATGTCAAGAACCAGGACGTGGGGCTTGCTTAGAATCTTTATTCTATTTCTTATTTGTTTCCTTTTTAAAGGCTGAAATGTCCCTTATTAGTTCCGGTCCTGTTGGTTTTCTATTTTCTCTCAGTTCAATTGATTCATGGTCTGTTTGGAAATTCTTTTGTCCACCTGGTGCACAGAAGAATTCCTATTTCTGTTTTAGCTTTTATTTTGATGCTTTGTTATGGCTGGTTCCTATTGGCTTAAAGTCTTACCTTACACCAATGTGACTCTGTCTACTTGGAGTCTTATTTATTTTAAGGCATGGCAGCCCCCTCAAAATTTTTTGTTTAATGAAGTGTGGTTTTGCCTATAGACCTGCAGTGTGTTACAATAGCTGCCAGGATTGAGTTATAGAGTTATTGTTGATTCTTGAACACATATCCTTCTTTTTATGTTGTTCATCTTTGATGTTCAGGTCAGTTTATTCTTGTTAATTATAGAGATTTTTTTACCCCCTCCCCATTGTTTCTGTTCATCTCCATTATTTCGTCCAATTTTGGGGATCTTGTTTGCTGTAGGCTTTCTAAAACTTCAAGATCTGGTTTCTATTTTCAAGATCCAGTTTCAAGAGTGTGTTCGATTGCTTCTCCTGAGTCTTAGGTTTGGGCTGTTACCTAAGGTTCACAATGTTGTACATCACCACATTGCAGAAGATTCCCCTCTCCTTCGCTCTCTACCCCTCAGGACCATGCATGGCTCTGCTTATGACCCAGTCACTTCCACTAAGGTGGCATAGTAACATATAGGTGCACAACAGACATATAACACAAAGCTCTCACCATTCATCCTTATTAGGGATCAGAACCTCAACCTTTTGGCTCTCATGCCATGTTACAACTGCTTGATCCAAAAGCTGTAGCTGCTATATAAGGGTAACAACCACGTACATCATATTAAAATACTGACTTTGGAATTCTGGAAGTTTTCCTTTATCTGCAATTCTGATCTATCGGTTCTGAAGACCAACAGAACCACATTAGTTGGTTTGCCATATCTCTGATAGGCCACTTCTTTTTTCTAATTATTTGTTATTAATTTCCTTTGGGGTACATGTTTGGCCATATTTTTAGGAAGAAATCTGAGTATGGCCCAATTCTTGCTCCTCCTTCCTTGTGGCTTCTGATTACTGTTTCTATTAACTTGGCAGGTATGCTATAGCCAAGAAAAGTCCACACAGCTATATTCTTCAGTTTGCTATCTCTCTGGGACAATTGTATGGAACTATGGCATACTACATTACTTCTTACTTGGACGGGGACGACTTTGCTGCAAGCCCATATTATTACTATGCATACTATGTGTTTGCAAATTTCTGGTGGGTGCTTATACCTTCAATAATTGCCATTAGGTGTTGGAGAAAAATAAGTGCAGCGTGTCAAGTCCAAGTCCAGAAAAAGAGCAAAACACATTGAAACAGAATGAAGGGAAAAAGACTCTTTGAGCCTAAGGAGTACACTGTGCCAACTTACATCCTATTTTCTATTGTTTCTCCTCTCAGCAATAGGTAGATGTTTATGTGTGAGAATAGAGTATCCTTGTTGCCCAGAGAAAACTCTGTAGAATTTATTTCTGCATCATTTGACATTTTTTCAATTCCTAAAACTAAATTATAATGAATTTCTATTGAGTGGTTTACTTGGAATATTGCCTGATTCTATTCCATGATATTTGGTATATCGGACACAATCCATATGACATATATAATGCATGTCCTCCTATCTGAATGAATTTTTCGGATTCTGTTACTCTGAAACTTCGATCTGAACTTCCCAGCCTTTTTAAGTATCCCAACTTTAATTGGGGGCTGATACATCAACTGTAATGGTTTCAGTTCGGGTCACTCTTTCATCCCTTGATTTGGTTAGACCTGAAACCAAATAAAGACCAGCCGAACCAGGTCAAAACCACCTGTTGTCACTCATTCACGGGTTTTTTTTTTATTGGGGTTCAAATTCGGTACTGCACATTAAACAAATGTGCAGTGCTGAGCTGCATATGGCCACAATTGAATGAATGGTCAAGGTAAAAATCTAGATCTGTCATTTTGCATTTTTTTTTTTAGGTAGGTATGGTTGAAAAGGTTATATAAAAAAATACAAAATGAAACAAGTGGTTGAGATTTTGACATGGACCGCTCATTTGATCGTGGCCATACGCTGATACGCAGCCCAGTGTTAGCGCATTAAACTGAAGCTCACGGTGGCCAAGCACAGTGTATGTGACTGAATCCTCTTTGCATAACAAAAACATTTCTTCAAGCGGTTGTAAATGCTTGAAATATATCATGTTTTCTCTCTAAACAAATCATACAAGTCTTTGAAGGATTGAAATTTTCGATTATCTATTAATGTGTTTTTTTCTTCTAATAGTCTAATTAATAGCTATGGATTAGATCACGTTAATAGAGGGAAAAATTCAAAGCCTTAGATTGGAATTGGAAAGCCTAGGCTTGAATGCTCTGAATGTTTCGAAGTTGCATTATGTCGTTTTTCGTTACAGGAAAGAAGGTACCAATAGCTGATCCATAATTATTCATTAATTGTAACTCATTACATTAAAATATGTTCTAATGCAAACTTAATGTTATACAGAGATGTGTCATTTGTGTGCAAGACCTTTCATGATGAATAACTCTATGGAAGTTCTGAAATGGGAAGAAGTGAAAAAACATTATCTGGAGGAACATTATGACTATATTGATGAACAAGCTCTGGCTGAAGATGTATGTAATTATTTTTAATATTAATCAATGATAATCTGTATCATTATTAGTAATAATTCTCTTAAAAAATCATCAGTATATAGGTTATTCAAAGGCGATTGGAAACTTAATTCAGCTTGATAGGGTGGCTGTTCATTTGATGAAGATCGCCCATGAAGCCATGCAGAAAAGAGAAGTGATACAAAATGCTTCAATAATTCAAAATGACGAAAAGAGGAAAGCTTTTATGGAGATGGAAAAAATAAAAGAAGCAGTGACAATGCTAGAGGTTGCTATGGGTGCAATGCATCAAGTGTGTAGAAGGGCGCTCTCAAGGGGAGATTTTGATTCTTATGAAACTAATCGGATCTATGAAATTTCATTTATGCCTTATCAAACTGCAGTTACGGATGCTTATAACGAAATTACAACTATCCATATCTTCCATGTAAGTGCACGTTTGTTAACATTAGGAAACCAAATTTCCTCTCCATAAAAAAAAATTAGAAAGTCGATTATACTCATTTCATTCACACGTTGTTTCTTTAATTTGTTTGTTTAGTTCGGTCCAGATCAGTGAGGATCGAGAAGCTACAATCAATAGGTTTAACTTCTTGAGAGAGTTGTTGCAGAAAGGAGATCAGAGCATGCATGGTGGGCTTCACATAATTACTTGCATTTGATAAATAATTTTCTTCAGTTATGGTGTTTTATTCTAGCTCTTACGGGGTAACCCATTTAACAATGGTAGTTAATGTTTCTGAAAATTTAAAAGATTGAATGATTTTTAGATCTAAATATCATATTCATACTTGGAGTTAAGTGATTTCTTTGCACTTCTGCCACATAGCAATATAGGAATTCTGAGTGGTAATTCAATCCGCTTGACAACGTTTGCAGGGTATTTCAATCCTTGGTCATCGGTTTTTAATTCCTTAGAAGCAAAATTTTGTGCTTCTTTACTGGCAAGGTGCATGATTCTTAGATGGCCTTGGATGATATTGCGTCTTGAATTCTTTTTCTGTTTTTATACATTCTATTTGATTGTGCTTCTCTAAATTTGATTTATTTATCGAGTTGATTTTCTGATTGAAAAATGAATGAAAGACATAAACAGCTTTATTATACTAAATAGCTGAGATTAACATCAGCAAGTCGTTGTAGTATAGTGGTAAATATTCCCGCCTGTCACGCGGGTGACCCGGGTTCGATCCCCGGCAACGGCGATTAAGTTTTTGTCACCTAAATTGTCTATTCTTAATGAAAGCATTAAAACATCAGTGGATGTTATTCGTGGGGATTCTAAGAAGAAAGTTACTTAACACACCTGTGAGAGCTTCTTGGACCTAATCTATACATTTGAGATTCTTGGAATCCATTACAAAGATGATACAAGAGAATCCATTTTTTGCATAGATAATAGAATTAAAGAGAAAAGGGATGGCATTGGAAGGTCGTAAGTGCCCAACTCCTAGCAACAACTGTGGATGCCAATCTATTCACTGCAAATATTTAGAATTGAAGATGGATATGAATGAGAGGTGAACACGGGAAGTGGAGAAAAAGGGTTTAGAAAATCAAATGAAAATATTGGAAAGCTGAGAGGCTAGCCGCTAGCCTCAGAGAGGGTAACCAATTCCATGACGAGTGCTAGGAAATATTATGAAAAGAATTACAATGAGTTGGATTTCTTGATGGAATGTTGCTGTGTCTTCAGATGGTTTTGGGTCGAAGCAATTCGCCACATTCTGATCGTACAGCGCAATAACAGCAAAAACCACGGTTGACATGAGAGCATAAGAGAAATCAATAACCTTAAGCTGGTATTCTTGAGCTTGCTCAGGAGGAATTGTACAAGGCCCGTCAATGACCCACAAACCATTGCGAGTTGCTATTCCGTAATGAACTTCTCCTTTGTCATCCCTGAAGCTATCAGTGAAGCATGATAGAAAGCATGAAAGGCCACAAATGATAACAAGGCCTGCTGTCATGTACCGATTGGCATCATCACACTTACCATTGTGAATGAAAATGGGAGATAGAAGATAAAAAACTAACAATGTTCCTGTGGGCAGGAGATTGGCTAAACTAGCCATGCTTTTAAGTGTCGATCTAATGGACTTCTGTACAAGGGTAGGGCGATCTGGGTTGGGTGCTGATGAATGTCGCCGGAGGCGGGGACGATGTTGTTGATCATGATCATTCTGTGATTCTTCATCCACCATCTTCTTCTTTGATCCTTCAACCAGGCTTCTCTGATCACTGTAAAGCCTGGTTTTCACAACTCTTTATGGGTGAAGGAAGGTTGACACCTAATGGGGCAGTAGTCTTGGTCAATAGAAATGTTAGACCATACTAATAAAAAAAAATACCCAAAAATAAGTAACGTTCACTCCCCATGGTAAAATATTATTTTAGAATGATTCAAGAAGATTTGAAATCTTAGCCTCTTATTTATGAGTTTTAGCTTAGCGATCTCTTGAAAAACCAAATATATAATAGCATTATAATCAGGACTAACTGATATTAAGTTGCTTACAAATGTAAAATATATAGTCTGGATTCAATCTGGCAGAAATCATGAAGTGGCTTCTATATGTTATCCAGAAGCAACAATTTCTTACGATTAGCCCCAAAAATAAAATAAAAGAATAAAAGGGGCGCAACATCTGGCCTTATCAGTTGCTTTCTATTTTGTTTAATAAACTATGATTCTAAACACAACATCTATATTAAATCTAATCAAATTAACATGAAAATGACTAAACCCTTGCCTTATTTGATAAGAATTATGACGTGTCTTCCTTGTATATCTTACCTTTTATTTCTTTCTGATAAGAATTTTTTTTTATTCATTAATAGTTAGAAAATGATTATTAGACTTTATATGAAGACCTAAACCTAGGCATGGCTCTTGTCCTATTCTTTGTCTATTAATTATGAACATATATATACTTAAAAGATAATTAATTTATTTAAAATCAAATTAAATATCAATAGTGTATTCTTGCACAAAATCATATGTCATTTGATATGCTTTGCAAATTTAATTGTTTCAAGATAAGTCCACTTGTAAGCACCTATACCCTATTTCTATGTGAACAATGAGCGAGCTAAAAAAAATTTTATTTTTATTTGTAAGTAAAGATACATATTCATGCTTAATCTACTTGACAAGGATACAATATTACATTAAGTGGGTACGTAAAAGGGTGCTCTCAATGCAAAGCTTTTAGCACTTATGAAGCCTTGCACTATCAACTATGAGGAAATTTCGATCCTTGGTTGTCGATTCTAATTCCTTAGAGGCAATATTTTGCCTCGTTATTGGCAAGGTGATTCTTAGATGGCCTCCTTAATTAGTGGATGCATGATATTAAAATCATTTTGAATTCTTTTTATAGGTTCCAATATCTCATATCTTTAGAGATGCCAATATTGCAATTGACAGGATGTTGAGGATACCCTTAGTGTTGAATGAGTCTTTGGTGTTCTTCCCCCAATCTACCACGGGCTAGGTCTAGAGGTGATCTTGTAGGTGGAGATTTGGAGTTACCTTGTATTTCTGCTTTGTTGCTCCTTTTCATGTCTGCTTTCTGATCTCTCGATTATGTACCAAGAAAAGAAAATTAAATTTATTTATTAATCGAGTCGATTTTTCACTTGCAGGATGAAAATGTAGTTTATAAGAAATTAATTATTTTAGTAGGAAACACGAACACACAAGTCGTTGTAGTATAGTGGTAAGTATTCCCGCCTGTCACGCGGGTGACCCGGGTTCGATCCCCGGCAACGGCGATTAATTTTTTCTGTCACCTGAATCGTCTTTTTTCCCGTTACTTTTTCTTTTATTTTGTTTGGGGTAAACCACCTGAACCGTCTTGAAAGCATTAAAACAACAGCGTAGAGCATGTGAAACCAAATATATCTGAGATTCTTGGAATCCATTACAAGGATGATACAAGAGAATCCATTTTTCATACATAATTGCAGTAAAAGAGATAAAGGCATGATGGCATACAAAGGTAGCAAGTCCCCAACTCCTACGGACAGTGAATTTATCCAACTGTGGATGCTAATCTTAGCTGCAAATATTTAGAATATGGAGATGGATATGAATGAGGTTAACACGGAAAGCTAGAGAAGAAACAAGGGTTCAAAAAAATCAAATAAAAATGGAAAGCTGAGAGAGAGACTAGCCCTAAGAGACAGGGTAACCAATTCCATGACGAGTGGTTGGGAATGTAACGAAAAATGCACTTGCAAACACACCGAGCCCAACAGGGATTGCTGTGAGGACTTCAGAAGTCTCTTCAGATGGTTTTGGGTAGAAGCAGCTCACCACATTCTGATCAGACAGTGCGATGGTAGCAAAAACCAGTGTTGACATGAAAGCATGCAAGAAATCAATAACCTTAAGCCGATATTCTGGAGCTTGCTCAGGAGGAAGTGTTGCAGACCCATCGATGACCCACAAACCATTGCAGGTTGCTATTCCATAATGAAGTTCCCCGTTCTCATCCTTGAAGCTATCTGTAAAGCAAGATAGAAAGCATGAAAGCCCACAAATGATCACAAGGCCTGCTGTTAGGTACTCACTCGCTTCATCACATTTTCCTTGGTTACTGAAGATGGGAGATAGAAGACGAAACGCGAAAACTGTCCCTGTGGGAAGGAGATTGGCTAAGCTGGCTGTGCTTTTAAATGCCAATCTAATGGCCCTCTGTATATGGTTGGGCCGCTCTCTGTCGGTTCTTGATGAATGTCGCCGGAGGAGAGGTTGATGTTGTTGATCATGATCATTCCCTGATTCTTCAGCCATGATTTTCTTCTTTGATCCTTCAACCAGGCTTATCTGGTCACTATATATAGAGTCTGGTTTCAAAATTCTCTACTGGGAGAAGGAAGGTATATATGGGGTGTTGATACATATAAGTAACGGGGAGGAAGAGTTCTATATACACCGAAATGTTTCACTACCCACGGCATATATATTATTTTAAAATCACACAAATTAATGTGATTTTAAAAAAATTAAAACAAAATAAATGAGGGAATTGCAAGTTGCAATATGTATTTATTGAACAGTTGACTTGATTATTAATCTTTATTCTGGTGACCTGAAAATTCCATATTTTTCTATTTCTTGATTATTTAATGAAATTTCTTCACCCATCACCCACGAGGCTACTTGCATATCGAGCATCAATTGTCTGTTTTCTAATTTTATAAAATATATATATTTTATTATTTTTTTGGTATATATATATTTTATTAATTGGAAGCATAATTAAGAAAGGGCATCTAACACAAAGGTTCTATGGTTTATATTATTGTACATTACATCACATTGTTTAATCTAATACAAGATTGGAAGCATAGTTAGGGGTGTTTTTGATTATGATATTATTAGTTAAAGCTCTTTGTTATTAAATGTGGTTTGACTATAATGCGTGAACTCAGCCTCTTGCCTATTGAGATTAGAGCCGGTTCGAAGGTGGCAACCGAGTCTATCCTTATTCAAGTGCCGTAGAGAACGCTTCAGTTCATTGTAGACATAACGGAGTTGAAGAATTTATTGCGTGTGTTTTTTGTTTAAAGAAACTAACACCTATGTACTTCTTTATTACCGTAGGAATTTCATTTTGTTGTTAATGGTTGTACATGCGTGTTTTCTAAACTCATTAGAGATGACGCTCGTTGGAAGGAAATGTAATAAAATATAAGAGGAGCTAAGGAAGGAAACTAAGAACAAAGGATTTTCAATTTCTTCTTCTTATTGCTTCCTATTATTCTCTTGGGGCTTTTGGGCCAATGACTTTTCTACTGTCCTGTTTGGGCTTTTGGGCCAATGAACGAAATGGGCTAAGGAGATTCTTCCTCAGGCCCATTTCCAACTTTCTCACCTTAAACGGACTTGCAGTTATATTCCACGAAATCCCCGTAAAGAGCGGTGGAAGCGGTATGACTCAGCCCGATTCAGCAGGGAATATTGCCGAAACGGCGGCGAAGAGTGGGGCACAGCGATCATCAAGCTGGAGACCCATGTGCGTTGGTATATATATCAACGGACAAGAATGAAAGCGTAGGTGGTGGGTCCCTTCTCGAAGGCAGCTTTGATTACGTGAGCCCATAGGCCATATCTACATCTGTAACATCGCTATCCCTTTTTTGACAAAATTTCTGTGTTTGTTCCTCTTTTTCTTAAGCTGTTAGCTGTAATCCACACTTAAAATTGAATTGTTAAATGTTTTCTCCCAAAGAAGATCAGAAAGACCCCCCAATCAGATTTTCGTTAATGATTCATCATCACACTCACACGCCAGACATATCCAAAAAAGACTGACTTGAAATGTCTCATTAATTCTGGTTCCTAATCACTGCTTATAATTTCATTAGTAAAAAGCCACTCATGTTATAACTTATAAAAGTGAATTTTTTTTTAGTAATCAAAAGTGATTTCTTCTATTTTTTTTTTTTCTTCTTATTTTCATTGAAAATTAAAAAGTCATTTCTGTGTGATGCAGATTCAAGTCCCTTTGTTTATATTATACATGAATTTGTCTAATTTAATTATTTTAGAATAATTTATCTAGTTTGTAAAACCCACATTCTAATTTTTAGAACTTATCTATTGCTTACGCTTCCTAATAACTTATCTAATTTGTAAAATCCACGTTCTATGATAGCTCACACTCCTTTTTTTTAATAAGTTACTATAAAATGTAATATTTTTTTTTTAATATAAACATTTTTTATTTTTTATTGATTTCTATTTTGCTTTTATCGCATAAACTTTGAGTTGATAACCCCGAAAATTATTTCTACTTAAAAAAACACCCTAAATAGTTTTGATTGTTTTTTTAAGCAGAAACACTTTATTAGGCATTTGATAAAACTTGTTTTTAGAAACAAAAATATTAATATGAGAGTTTTAAGAGAGTTTTTATGTTTAGAATCAAATTTCATAAGTATTCATTTATAGATACTTGCCGTTAAACCTAACCCGCCCGTACCCAACTTTTGCTTCAAGAGATAAACGCAACAACGAGTGGCTGTTAACTTGTTATGTCATAATTTAATTTTTAAAGTAAAGATGTTCATAAATTTCAATTTATGTTTCACAAATCACCTAAAACAGAACAGTTATATGAAATGATTTTGTTCGACTTTTTGTTTCTCAAAGCAAGAAACACCATAAACTATTTTTTGGTGAGTTATTACAAAGATTCTCAATTTATATATAGAAACAATATATGTTATTTACCTTTTGATGTAAAGGACCACATTCATGCAATATGATACGAAGTGAGTTAGAACCCTAATCTAACCTAGTCACGAGATATATAACCTAGAAGGGTATCAACCCATGGGGAGGTGACACAAAGAAATACTCTCACAAAAGCAAGTGATTTAATATATATACCTAGAAACAAGCCTAAAGTCACATGAAAAAAACCATTTTGGGTGCAACTTTAATGGATGGGACTAACTAAATCTTGGAGGTAAAAATACATTATTAATTCATATCCCACAATTTGGGCATCTAAATACATTGAAAAAAGTGTCAGCAGTATGTTTCAGTTCATTCCAATACATTCGTGATTGCATCAGTCTTGCAAGTGCTTGTAAAAAGTCCTCAACGGCAATTGGTGACCCTTTTCGTTTTGATCATTAGGTTTCACCAAAAAAAAGCATGATACAAAGTATATGATCGCAACTCATTAGTGCACACGTGGCATAAAATAATTTGAATCATGGTTCTTAACTTCCTATAGACGGGTTCCATCCGTAGCCCACCATAGTAAAGATATACCATAATATCTACCACCTAGAAGGCAATCCATTTGCTAGACATGGCTAGGCAAGTTGGCCAGGCGGGGGATTTGATCTTCTAGTGCTTTCTATGATGTTGCAATGAACACAACGCTGCGCTGAACACGGACATTTATATCTGAACGCAACTGGGTAGATCAGCTCTCCATGATACAGGGGGTCTATGCATGTGGATGAACAGTAAATAGGGGCTTAGAAACATGGCTTTGCTTCCAAAACACTATATACTATTTCTGTCTTAGCCTCACGGTGCAGGCGTTTGAATAGGTCTCCATGTCTCTTTTTTTTTTTTTTTTTTTTTTTTTTTTTTTAAACAAACCACACCGCCCCCAATATTTTATTTTTTTTTTTTTTTTTTAAAAATTAAAATTTTTTTTTTTTTTTTTTTTTTTTTTTTTTTTTTTTTTTTTTTTTTTTTTTTTTTTTTTTTTGTTTTTTTTTTTTTATTTTGGGGGGGGGCCCGCTTTTTTTTTTTTTTTTTTTTGTGGGGGTGTTTTTTTTTTTTTTTTTTTTTTTTTTTTTTTTTTTTTTTTTTTGGTTTTTTTTTTTTTTTTTTTTTTTTTTTGGTAAACCAACATTCATTTCAAAGAACAGGGAAATGACAAGGTGTCAGAATTACAAAGATCCAACAACCAAGTAGTGGAATTTGGCCAGTTAGTCCTCCCTGTTAAGGTAACTGCCTTCCCAGCTAGAGAATGAGCAACAGTGTTGCATCCCCTAGGAACAAAGTGAAAACTACAATCCATAAAATAAGAAGAAAGGTGGATGATATCCTCTACAATATTCAAAATATCAACAGAAGTAGGGACTTTAGAATTAAGAGCATTGATCAACTGTTGACAATCACTTTCCACCATTATATGATCAAACCCCTTCGCAGCTGCATCTAGAAGAGCCTCACGAATTCCTAAAGCTTCTCCCTCAAGAGGTGTAGAAAAGGAGTAAGGGACAGAGACCGCACATGAAGAAACTCCCTTGTGATCTCTCAAAATATAACCCAAACCTCCTCTGTTGTCTTTGAGGGCAGCATCTGAATTTAGCTTCATAACTCCTTTAGGGGGAGGCTTCCAAGATAGGTTTGAGTTACTCACAGCAGCAGCAAGGTTAGCCTTCACCTCAACCACTCGAATAGCCTCTATATGAGCCTTGACTTCTTTTAAAGCTTGCTGAACTATACGGCCAGGAAATGATTTGTCTCCTTCAAAAATTAGCCTATTTCGGGCTTGCCATAACTCCCAACAAATGAAGGTTGCAATACAAGAGATTCTGTGAACTTCTTGTTTATCCTTCCCAACTTTACTCCAATCTTGAATAAAACCTGAGAGAGAGACATTAGAGTGAGGAACTTTATACCCAAGAGGGGAGGAGTGCCAAACAGCTTTAGCTATGGAACAATGAAAGAGAATATGTTCAACAGTTTCCTCAGCCACACCACATCTAGGACAGCTAGCATCATTCAGCAATTGCCTGTTTCTTAAAGCTACAGCAGTAGCTAAACCACCTGAGAGAGCCCTCCAAATGAAAGTTTGGAGTTTGGGAGGAACTTTACATTGCCAAACTGACTTCCATACTTCCTTAGGAACTTGCATCTGTTGAAGCTCAGCAACACTAAAGTGTGAAATTTCCTTATCTCTCAAATCACATAACATATGATATGCTGATTTTATTGAGAAAGCACCATTATTGGTATATCCCCAAATCATCTTGTCTTCCCCAGGAAACAAAGCAAGCTTTATGTGGAGTATAGCTACAACATCATCAGGATGAAAATAACTCCTGATCAAATCCTCTCTCCAAACTCGGTTATTTTGATCAATCAAATCAGCCACCCATATAAGTTGATTAGATCTAACTGCAGGATGAAGAAGCTTGAAACCTGGATTTTTTGGTAACCACTTATCCTCCCAAATATTTACTTTGTTCCCTACTCCAATCCTCCACAAGATGCCATCATTTAGGACTTTCCTTCCTTCAATGATCCCCCTCCAAGCCCAAGAGGGATTAGAGGTCAATTTAGCTTCAAAGAAACTACAGTGAGGATAATAGATTTGTTTAAGCGTACTCACAAGTTGAAGGCCTTCTTTTATGGGTTTGTGTTTTCTAAAAGAAATATTTCCACTTTCATAACAAAGCTTCTTCACAAATTTTAAAATATTTTTCAGATAGATCTTCTCTGAAAATGAGCTTGAATTGCTTAATTAGGGCCAGTTAACCCACCTACTCAGTGAAAAGGAAAAGAAGGAAGAGGAAATACCCCTCTCAAGTCTTCTTCCAAGTGGCCCCATTTGGCTCAGTTGTTTCCAGTAGGCTAAAGACGAACTCTACAGTCATCCCAAGTGTTTCGACAAGCCCAACTACAAAAACCCATCAACCCTGTCAGTCCAAAACAACACCCCCCCAAGCAATCTTCCCCAAGTCTTCCGTTTCTCTCACGCATTTTCACAAACACTTTTGCAATTTGAAACCTTTCTCAGAATACATGGCCAGACCGCAGCAGCGATATCGAGGCGTCCGTCAGAGGCATTGGGGATCCTGGGTCTCTGAGATTCGCCACCCATTATTGTTAGTTAAAAGAAATTTTGTTTATTCGAATTCTCAGAACAAATGTTCCTTACTTTCAGTGTTTTTTCTTCTGGAAAAAGAGAATATACATTTCTGATCAGTAAGGTCTCCTTGTGAATACAGGAAGACCAGAATTTGGCTCGGCACATTCGAGACGGCTGAAGACGCTGCCCGTGCATACGACGAAGCTGCAAGGCTTATGTGCGGGCCAAGGGCGAGAACCAATTTCCCTTACAAACCCAATGCGCCTCAAACTTCTTCCTCAAAGCTTCTCTCTGCAACTTTGACAGCAAAACTACATCGTTGCCATTTGGCATCTCTCCAAATCACCAATCCTGTCATGAAGGAGCCTCCAAGAGCTCACTCGTCCGCGGTTATGCAGAGTCATGCCATTGCCCAGGACTCCAAGGAAATGGGAGTTGTTTGGGCACCAGAGAAGAAACATACCGTGCATCAGTCTCAGACCAACTGGGTTGTCAAGAAAACCCAGATGGAGAATGCTTCGCACTTCAAACCACTCGAAGATGATCATATAGAGCAGATGATTGAGGAGCTTCTCCATTATGGGTCTGTCGAACTCAGCTCTGTAATGTAGCCTCCTCTGTAATGGGGCCGATCTCTCCGATCTTCTCTGCATGCTAATGTGACACATTTTTCTCTTTTAACAGAACAAGTAGTCTATCTAGGTAGTGTGTCGTCTAGATTTCAGCCTTAGGTTCTTGGTCCAAGTCAGTCATGCTTATCTGATCTTATTATTGTTAGAATGTATAGTAGGAAAATGTATTGAAATGGAAAGTTTTAGATATTCTAATTCTAAACTTTATCTGTTCATGGGCTCTCAGTTAACTGAAAAAGAACAAGACTGAATCTTACAAAGGTGAGGAATTAGAAGTTTCAATTCTTGTTCGCCTTTAAAACTGAATTTTTCTGATGTACCCTGAGGAAGAAAAGAGGGAAAACAGAAAAGTTGAAAACTCTTTTGGATTGTTGGGGGCCTGCAATGAATTTTGGCTTCATCTGTGGAATCGATTGACACTGTGCTTAATGACTCTTGATTATCATGATAATGGTGGGTTCCCCTTTCCCACTTTCTTTGTTTCTTTCTGAAATTTGGTGGGCATGTGAACTCACATGCCCATCAATATAAGCTCTATTTGACCAATTCTGGAGTTGATGATGATGATCATGAACCTGGGCAACTACATCGACATCATAGCTCATTTTTCTCATCCTCTGTGCGTGTGTACTGTGCCTGCTTTTAACCAAAATGTCCTTGTAGCTCTTCCTGTATAGAGCCTTTCATTGATTTCTCTCCCTCGCTTACTTACTGACACCTGGATTGATAAGTCATGAAGGGGTCTCACAGTTTCCAACAAGATCAACCCACAAGAAGCCGTGTTGAGCTGTCATGCTGTGACCAATTGTTAAAATGTTCAATGCTCGCATCAACACGGCTTACAAGCCCTGATTGCGGCATCCATGGCGTTGGAAACTGGGAATTTGCTAGACCAGTTCAGCGTTCCTGTTGATGTTTGGACTTTGAAAGGGATAGTCAATGACCTTTAATTTAGTTGGTATCAATTGTTACATGTAGTAAATATTCAGTTTAATGCCATTCCCTCATCAATTTTTGTCAATTTCCCTCTGATATTGAGATGCAAAATTTCTTCTCTTTTAAATTAGTTTCTCTACACTTCCACTCACTTATGGACCCAACTTCTAAATCTATTTAATGAGTACTCACTGTTTGGATATCGATTTTTGTCCCCCACAACCATCAATATTAAAGTTGATACCCATTATTTACTCCTACTTTTCTTTTCTTTTTTGTACGAATTTGCTCATACTTTTAATTCAGGAAAGTTGGTTTAAGGATCAGATGCTATTGAGTTTATAGATGTCTAGCTTGAATTACTTAACTAGCAAAACAATTTTTTACTTGGCTATGTTATTTTTGAAAGTTCATCTCCTATAGAGGCTGCCGCCCCTATCGCCCTTTACATTCACACAGGATCAAGCCTACATACATAACACAAAAAATGTAATGATTGATCGATTTATGCAAGATCCAAAAGCACTTTTCTCAGATTATTCTCTTGCTCCATCTCCCTAGCTCTCTTGATATGGATTTTATGCATACATTAAAAGTCTAATCGTCCTTTCCCATCCCTTCACATGGGCTTTGAGGCTTGCACATCAGAAAATGCCATTGTTGTCCATGTGAAACCTATCAGAATTTCAAAATTATATGTGGGACCTCCTCATATTGGAAGCTATATGCTTAGTCTGTGACAGAAATTCAGTAATCTTTCAAGTAATCTCTCACACACATAAACACAAACAGTTTATCTCTTATGTCAGAACCCTGTGATGATAGGGGACAATTTTCTTGAATATTGTAATTATCAAACCTTTATCTCGTATGAAGAAAAGAAAGGAGAGTTCTGCCACTTATAATGAATGAATGAATGAATGATTGAATCAGTATCCAAGGAAAATCAAGATCAGTAGGTGGTAATTGTTGCTACAACATGTAGATCCATCTGCATAATGGATACAAGAGGAGAGTGAAAAATGAAACCCACCATTATTATGGTGTATCTGAATAAATCAGTGAGTGCTTTGGTTGGATTTTCCTGTCTTCTCTCAGGGAGGCAAGTCCAGAGAGATAACGAGGAAGTTCTTACAAGAGGATATTCATATATATCATGGCAACTGATCATGCTTTGTCTAGTCAGGTCCATGGTCTTTGTAAGGGCGCTGCTGATAATGGTGGTTGATCCGACATTCCTTGTTCACTGACCTGGGTTTGTCCAGCCTCTACCCATCAGCGATGATCAAGGTGCGTGGTTCAGAACTCTACAGTTCTGGAGAACTTCTACTTTAATCGACATTTTGATGCGTCTGTCAAGGTACCCTGAGAAAGCTAACAGTAACTAAGTTCCGTTACCCAAGTCCGCACCTGATTATGGGCCAAATCAATTGTTAGCCCATCAAAATTTGGGCTTAAAGTTTAAGTGCTTGTTAAGCCCATTAATTTGTGTCATTGGGTCAGTAGCACGGGCTTAAACCGAACCTGAAGTTTAAACCAGCCCGGCCATTTCTAGTAAAGAGTCCTCAAGACCAATTGCTGTTCCCTAAATATTGTTTGCAAACTCAGATCTCATTAAAATTTTTTATTATTGAATAAATTACAAAAAAGTAAATAAGGGGTAGGATTCTATATTATGAGCTACTAGATTTTTCCTTGTTTGGTAAAGGGCTGTTAGAATTTGAAATGCGATGAACTCTGAGAATCCTTATCTATTTTAGTCCACAGACCTGCCAGAGCCCATCGAACAAAGGCCTGGCCCATATGACTTGGGGGTGGGTCGAAGAAAATGAGGTAATACTAAGTTCCAGGGTGTGTTTGATTCTGCAATTCTTTAGAGTCTACATCTGAATCATGCTTCTAAGGAATCATGATTTCAATGGAATTACGTAATTTAGAATCTTATTCATAATACAAAACTGTTTGATTCTTCTAATTCTAATAAGTAAATTTGTTTGAAGAACTGTTTAGTTACCCTAATTCTGATACGATTGGATTCAACCTGTATTACTTTAAAAACCATTTGATTACTATGATTCTATTAACTGCACTTCTAAATAACCCTAGTTTTTTTTTTTTTTTTTTTTAATAATAACTAAACACAATTCACTGGCTTACTGCATTATATTATTTCAATCTTACAAACAAACAACAATTTTTTTTTCTAGGAAAAACAAGAGATTTTTTTGTTATATATTATAGATAGATGGGGGTTATTGCATAATATATCAGCAAAATCGAGCCCACAACCTCTTCACTAAGACTGTTGGTATTACCAACCAATCAACCTTACCATGATAACAAACAACAATTTAACCCAAGTACTTCTTGAAAACAATGACAATTTAATATCTTAGTTTCATGCTCTTGATTACGATTGAATTCTACCAATTGAATGTTTTAATTAGAATAAAGTCACTGTCATGTGGGAATTATTGTGAAATTTTTGTCTAATATATTGAATGAATCCATATGAAACTTTCTCATCGAATTTCAAGTGTCACTGCTTGGGCTTAATCCTATACATATCTAAGTGTTGATATACATGCCACCAACTGATGAAAAAAAGAACACCACCAATCCAAGTTGCTGATAAATTCATACCCAGTGTACATGAAATTACTTGCGCAGCACCTGCAGCGAATGGTTAAAATCGAGATCTCAACCGAGGTTTCGATCTCGACTGTCTATTTTCCAAAAGTGTGTTTTCACACTTTTGAAAAACAGCGGCCAAGATTAAAATCTCTGTTGAAATCTCGATCCAGATCTTGATCTCGACCGTTCGCTGCACAGTGTTGCGCAAGCACTGAAGTCAAGCTCCAATGTACAAGGCTAAACCATTCATTATATATCATGTCTGCTTTCTCCCACTGATCAAACAGCCAAACAGTTTAAATGCATATTGAATGCATCTCTTACAAGTTACAACATCCAAAGCAAATTAAACTTCACCCAGACACCAGTGTAACAGTTACAAAAATTATACTGAGTGCTACAAGTGGCAGCCTCATGTGTTGGATTGCGTATATTAGCCCTATAATCTCCCTCTCGAGTGACTTTGCCGTGGTGCAGTGAATTTTGACAAGCTCCACCCTCTAGAAGCAAAGAAAGCAGTCCTCATCAAGTACAGAAAATGCATTTGCAAGGAGTAGCAGTCTTTCCAGAAATGTCCACAAACCCATGTCCTGCTTGATCAAGGATTAACTTCTTTTATAAGGCAATTATCTAGCTATAAAGAACATTGTCATTCAGATACAGCAATACGAATCAAAATAAGTATAGTTATTTAATGAACAGATGGATTGAACAAACATCCCAAATTGATAGGAACCATCCCAAATTCATGATGCACACAAGAATGGAAACATAACGAAATGTGGTAAGTAACACGAGCAACTGATTGACCGAATGAGAACAGGTAATAAGGCAAATCAACAAACACAATAGAAGCAAGACTAGGAACCAGATTTACATGGATAAATGCAGGTCATCTGCAGTTAAGTTCTTTATCGGCAGTGAGAACACGCAGGTAGAAGCTAAATCTGTTGCAAACAAGAAAGGAGAAAGTCCAGATGGCATTGCAAGGGGAGTCCTTTCCTATCTTGTTTGATCATTGACCATAGACTGTGTCTTGGGTTCTGTGACATATCTGCTTCCATTGATTAAAATCAACTTGTTATCTCTTTTAACACAAACAGAGCTTCCATCCACATGCTACTTTCCATTTTCTTTTTTCTCTTGGGGCAATTGCAGATATAAACCCATGTATCTTGATATACCATAAATTTATGAACAAAATGTTGTAATTGCAACTTCCAAAAACAAAAAATTAAGAGCTATTCACCCAGATGCCAAACACCTAGAGTACCTTGTACAAGAAAGAGTCCCCCTGAGTCCTGTTGGTGAACTTTGCTTCTGTTTCTGTATTCTGTAGTGGTTTGCTGTTGTTCTCTTTTCTTTGATAAATCAAGAAAAAAAAATTAAGAGCTATTCTGTTAGACCATAAAGAATGAGTGCTACAAGCTGCAGATCAAAAAGAGCCATACCAAAGATGTGGCAGATGGCTGTTAGTTTCCCTGCATCTTTCAAATCAAAACTCAAAATTGCAGGGGGCTCTCAGGCTAGTCTCCAGCCGATTTGAAAGCATGGGATCTGTAAAAGAAAGAACCTCAATAAATAGCTTGTTGAAGAGAGTCATAGCACCAAACAGAGACAGAGGTTTACCATTCAAGAGAAAATCATTACTAGCAAGTCAAATTACCCAACACAACACATTCCACATGCTATGGACTTTTTCTGGTTGAACCAAAGTACCAAATCTTAGTTCAATGAAGTTCATCCAATCAAAAATGGATGTACCTATGAAGTGAGAGGTAACCAATCGCAACATAGAGGCTTTCCAATTGGATGAGTGATTTGATTCATGCTGAAACAGCTAGAGAAAATCCTGAGACAGATCCGATAAAAGGCCCTATAGATAGGCATAGCTTAGGGCCGGTATGGTTTTATATAAAGCTGATTGGAAGGAAAAGATCTTTGCAGCTCATTCCATTGGGTTGGGCAAAAGTTGAGTTGAGTTGAGTTTTGCAAGGTTGGAGTCAGGAGAAGATTCGCTCAATGAACAGGTGGTGAGTGAGAAAGATATAGATGAAGCTTAGAGTTTGATTCCACAACAAATAGGGCGAAGAAGTTCACATGAATCACTTGACACACCCATGAACCTCAGGAATTGTGAGAATTACAGCTTAATTCACTATTCAAAACACAGAAGTCTAGGACATTCAATTTGGATGAAGAGAATTAAGTACATGTTATTTGAGCTTGAATTACATTAGAGGACAACATCATAACATGTAATCAAAGAATTGCATGATCTGCAAGATCATCAGAATTACCAGTTCTAGATGTTTGGTATACGCTCAACTCTCCAGCAGTCTTCTCCTTGAAGCCTTAAGTCGAATTCTGCGGAAGATCCAAGAATATCAAGTCTTCTGAGCCTCTTGAGGTTTTCTATGCCCAAAGGAATCTCCTCCAATTGCCAACAACACAAAATTTATGAGCGTTTCTAGGCTAGATGCTGCATTGTCTCTGACATCACATGTTTCAGTCCACATAAGTGATTTAGGTGAGTATTTTGAGTTTCTTCAACTGACATGCCTTAAGATGCAACTGTTCTCCATCATATGCTCTGTCAAGGACAAGATTCACCAAACTAGGCAGGGTCTGGAGGACCTGCAGTGGGTTATCCCTTAATCTTGACCCTTTAAGACCTATTCTTACCAGATTTTGATGGGATGTCATCCCAATCAAGCAAACCCTTCAATGGTCCATCCAAATACAAACGTCGAAGAAGGCATGGTGGCAACTACACTAGTTGCAAATCTATGAACTATTTATCGTTCATTGCCTTTAAGCCCAAGGATTAGAGGTATTCCATCTCTCCAATTGAGATACAGAGACCCCCACTATCTTCACTTCTTAAGTTTGTAATGCCCAGCCTCCTCAAGCTTCTCAACCCTCTAATCATTCTAGTTTTATGGTCTGCCTCTATAAACGCCAATTTCCACAGGTTCTCCAAAGATCTGATTCCTTGATCTAGAACCTTCAATCCTTGTAAATGACTCAAACTGCAGGTGCCATGGAATCTCTCCAAAGTGTATCCTAGCAAATGTTGTAGCCTCCAGAGTTTGAGGATGCCAATAGGCAATTCATGTACATAAGTATTTTTGACATTCAAGATTCTAGGTTTTGTAGCTTCCCAATGGATTTGGAAGTTACTTGATATTTGTACCTCACATTTGAGAGGTTCCCTAATTCAGTAGGCAACTTGTCAAGGTAGGAATCTTCTAAATCTAACACCTTCAAGAGCTTCAAATTCCAAAGGATGCCTTTATAAATGAGTACAGCATATTGTTATGTACTTCCCCGAATATGAGAAAGGAGCAAAGATGGGAGAAATTCATACACCTTGATTCCTTACTTTGTCGTCGTGCAATGATAGCCGTTAAGCACTTATACTTGGATTTGAATTTTAGTGTGCAGTAACTTCACTGAAATTCCACTCTCTTGCTTCTGAAAGGCTAACATTATGGACGAGGTCATGGACTCGACAACTTCTCACTCGTCCATCTGGATACATTGACGACACTTAAATCATGCTTCTGTGAAAAAGCTCATTGAGGTAGTCTTCTGCAAACTCTTCTGGTGTTCTGCCATTTTCCCCACTCACAAACCCTGCAACCCAAAGTTGAATCAATCTTCTACAGGAAATGCAATAATCCTCCGGGAAAAGGGTAAAGCACAAGAAACGAGATTTAAGGTAGTATCGCAAATCCTGGAAAGTCAATAAAAGAACCTTGGGTATGCCTGTAAAGAGTGGGTTACTTTCTAACTCATAACCAAGGCTATCATTCAATTTTCTCCATTCTGCTACGGTCTTATCTTTTGTGGACAGGAGACCAACACCCATGGCAACAATAGCAAATGGTAATCCTCCACATTTGTTCAAAATTTTCTGACATACTTCCTCTAGTTCTGAAGGACAAAATTGGATAGGGTCACGTCAGATTGTTTTTCTACAGAAGAGTTCCCCAAGCCTCCTCATCAGCTAACGGTTTAAGAGTATAGACATGATTACAAGTATCCAACCAAGAAAAAAGCAATTGTATTGTTCTGAGTTGTGATTATTAACCTACTACCTTTCTTGTCATCAGGTAGAGCATTTCTCATGCAGGCCCAAAAATCAGTGCTCCAAACATCATCAAAAACTACGACATACCTCTTTACCTCCAAGGATTGCCTCAGAAGATCAATCAGTTGAAATCCTTCCATTGTCTCCACTTGCAGGGAATTGGGTTTATTAATTGATTCACGGGATTGTTTTAACATCATCTGTAAGAGCTCATCACTCTTAGGTGACTGAGATACAGTATCACAGGCACAACAGTCGAAGGATGACATCACTTTATTGTTATCATACACTTTTTTGGTAAGAGTAGTTTTCCTAGATCCTCCCATCCCTACCTCATAGATGATTGTTTTCTTGAATCCTCCTCCAGCAACAAGCTTATGATATCATCTCTAGGCTTTTCTATACCCACCAGCTCTACTTCCTCAATATAGAGAGAGGTCATTTGCAGATCCTGTGTGTTGGATGAGTTCACAACTTGATGGGAACAATCAAAACAATAATGTTCACTCCTTTGATTAATGTCAAGTACCTAAGTCTAAAGGTTTTGCAACTTATTAGCTATGGCATGGCATGGTATCAAATTCTTGAATCAAGAAAGAAGATTTGCGCATGAAACCTGCAATGCCATGCTGAGGAAAGAAAGGATCATGAATTTATCTATGACATCTTCAATATTATAGGCAAGATTTCTTACTTTTCACCCACGTCTTCATACTTTCATCCATCTCCTCACTTGCATCTACGTCCCTTAGGAAAGATCATAGAACAAAATTCCGTCGAAACTAGCGAAATTTCCACCAAAATTTTCCATTTTGGGAACCTCGAAATGAAACACTAGGGGACCGAAAAAAATCCCAAGTTTCGATCAAAACCGTCGAAATTTCGTAGAAACTTGTTAAAACCTCGAAACCTAGTTTAACCCAACTAGTTCATGAGAAAAAAAAATTCCCGACTTTCAGGGGAAATTTCATGGACACTTGAGACTTTTTCTTACAAGTTTCGTAGCTTTCCCATATTTTCAATTTTTTTTGTTTCTTTCATGTTTCCCCAAATAACCCCTCCATCAGGACTTCCCTATCCAAATTGCGTATTCCCTCAGATTAGTTATCTTAGGCATGCTGATGACCAGACTTATAAAGTTACAGTTGTCGATTACCTTGACACCCATAGGCATAAAGTGTTATGGGATGTCTATGTTCTTTGGTTGGAGGAGAGGATGTTACAAGCATAATACTACTCAACTCACAGGATGGATCCACCAAGGCACTCTTCTTGGCACTGAATTGTACTTTCCTTTTATTGTCAATTACTTTATATTTGATGTTTTGAAGTTAGAAATTATAAATTGAATGTTATGTACTTAAGTAGTTAAGTTTATAGTGTACTTTTCGGACAACTCTACAATGATGTTATGTACATTAAATGACATATCTACATTGACTTTTTAGCAAAAGACAGCCAATATGTTCTTTATACTCTAATTAGCTTAAATGCATAATCCTACCCTAAAATACTCCCTAAAACCTGCCAAAACTTCATGTCGAAACTTGTACAAAAAAGTCTTAAGTTTCCTCCAATTTTTTTCTATGGGAAAGATTGCATGCTTTCCATTTACCTGGTGATGAACTCAAATTTTCCTTGTACACCCCTCAAGAAAGTAACCTCTTGGTTGAGCAATGGATAAATTTGATTTAAGTATAGACAACATTGCCATCTCTGCCATTTCTCTCCACCCTTCTTCTCGAATGAACTAGTTGTTAGATATCTTAATGGAGCTCCCTATGCAAGTTTTTGGACTATTGGGTTAGCCAATTCAAAGGTAGGAGTGCAAAGAACAAGAAACAGAGGTCAGCGCATACTTTCATTGATTCTATAATAAGTTAAAAAAATGGAATCATTGTATCTTGTAACACTTTTTTCCTGTTAAAATAAAAGAAGAAAACACTTATAACATGACTCATGAATGAAAATCTTTTCTTTTTTAAATTACCTTAAAATAAAATAGAAAAATTTTCTGAAATCTACTGATTTAAAAAAAAATTACCTAATAAGATATTTTTAGAGAAGTTTTACTCAGATGATTATAATTTTGAAATGAATTACCAAATCCCAAAATTTCTCCTAATTTTTCCCACCTAATACGGGGAGATTCCTACCCAACTGAGGTGATACAGGGAGATTTCTACCCGATTGACTTAAGCCCGGGCTTTGGCTGATCATGCTACTCGGTCGGGACAGTTGCCGACTGGCAAAGTTAAGGCGTTACATACGTTGGACTTATTTGGCAACAACACCCAAGATGAAAGGTCAACTAGGAGGATGATTGTGCGAGACCAACGACAGGGAAGCACAATCTCAGGAGAGACAACAGCCCTCATCGGGAAAACTTACCAATTCCAGCAAAGTTAATACATACAATATAAAAGCAAGGATTCACCCCTCCGGTAAGCATCCAACACATTCTGAACATAGTCTTGTGTAACTCTTGCACGAGGCCTTAATCTGTTCACCGTCTGACTTAGCCATCGGAGGCGGTTGCCCAGTATGCGAGCCGACCCGCATCTGACCTTTCTTGCAGGACTCATCGTCTCGATCTTCGAAAGGGTCTTAGTCAAAACCAGATCTGTAACTGAGACGCGTCAGTTTGGTGCCGTCTGTGGGAAAGACAATCTTCAAGTCATGGTAAGACGAGGAGCTAATAATGGGCGCGCTCGGCAGGAAACTGCTAGCGAAGACCCAAACTTAGATGACCAAACACGTCAGGATGATGGAGCCAGACGCTCAACCCGAGTGGACCAGGATCCTCCCGTGGATAATCTGATCCCTGAAAATCCAAACAAGTAGGGCACTTCAAAAGGACCCTCGGGACATGCCACAACGGCAGATGTAGATGAACTCCGGAAGGGAATGCTCGAGATGTAGGGGGTGTTGAGAGGCTTGGTCCATCAAATTGGAGTCGAGCAAGGACCAAGGCGAAACACCCAAATGGGGAGGCTACTGAGAGCCTTCCAAAATAACAGAAGATCCCAACAAAGGGGAGGAATCCCAAGAGGAAGACAGGCTGAAGGTCGAAGATCCGCCCATACTGGACCCGATCAGGTTCAAAAACAACCAAACGGAACAAAGGTTAGCGCCCTTGACCGTATTTCAGTACCCTCTAAGACCGGATCCCTGCCTCAAAGAAGTCTTTGGGAGGAGATCGAGCATCAAGGAGAAAGCCAACCTCAGGCAACCCGATCGAGGGTATCAATTGCCCGATCACAATCCAGAATAGAAAGCACCGCTGAATCAGATGAAAATGGGGCAAGGCAGAATCGCCTTCAAAGAAAGATAGCTGAGGTCATGCGCAAACTGGAGGATCAGGACCATGATGAAGATCTGGACGTGGTTGATCGGGAACCTTTCTCCGACGAAATCATGAATATGCCTCTCCCACAAAATTTCATCATGCCAACTTTCACCCCGTTCGAGGGGAAAACCAACCCGAAAGAGCATATAAGTTACTTCAAATCAGTAATGACTATTCTCAGTCGGGAAGATGAACTTCTTTGTAAAACGTTCCCAGCATCCTTAAAGGGTCCAGCCATCAAATGGTTCAGCAGCTTGCAACCAGGATCCATTCACAATTTCAGAGAACTTGCCCGAAAATTCATAGCCCGATTCAGAAGCGCAATCGGGAGGAAGAAAACGTCCGACAACCTATTTGCTATAAGGCAGGGACGAAGCGAGTCCATTCGGGACTTCTTGAAGCGTTTTGACAAAGTAGCCATTGAGATCGAGGATCTTGACGATCAGGTGGCATACAGCGCACTTTGGAGTGGCATTACTCACCAAAGACTTTTGGAGGTCCTACTAACAGACAAGCCCAAAACATACGGGACGTTATATAAGTGCCAGAAGCAAGCTAGTGTTTATGAAGTGATAAATGCCAGGGTGAAGGCATTTCGGGATCGAATACCCAATCGTGAGAATGAAAAGAACAATTCCAACGATCGGGATCGAGGATCAAAGAGTCGTTGGAAAGCGCAACCAAGGACAGGAAAGCTTTACCCCTCTCAATGCGAAACCATCAAAAATTTTGATGAATATCCAGGACAAAAAGTCATTAAAGTGACCCGGGAAACTACATTCACGACCGGAAGATCGGGATATGACAATATTGCCGATTCCACAAAGATTACGGTCACCACACTGACAACTGTCGAATCCTCAAGTCAGAGATCGAGAAACGATCCAAGAAGGGAAACTTGGTCATTATGTCCAAAGACCAGAAAAATCCAAGGAAAGGTCACCTGAGCCTAAAAAGGGCCCGATCGACCAAGCCTGAAGAAACTGCCAAAAAGGCTGACAAAGGAAAAGAGAAGGAAGGTCAGGAGGAGTCACCCGTTTATGTTATTATGGGTGGCCCGACTATGGAGTCAATTAAGAAGGCGAAACAGAAGGCCCGGTTCGTGGGAGCTGCTCATTTACCAAAAAAGAAAAAAAATCTAGCATGCCCGAAATCTATAACGTTCACTAATGATGATTTGAACGGGATAGTGCCACCTCATGATGATGCAATCATCATTAAAGTGAAGATTGCCAATCGGGAGGTTCACCGAGTCCTAGTTGACACGGGTTCCTCAGTCGACCTACTCTCATATAAGGCTTTTAAAAGATTAAAGTTGGCTGACGACCTTCTCACCCCGTCCGTGACAACTCTTTATGGTTTCGCAGGATCTTCAGAGATAGCATAAGGAACGATCCATTTGGATCTAAAGATTGGGACATCACCTCAGGACACACTTCTACGGGACAATTTCATGGTTGTAAAAGACCTATCTGCGTACAATGTGATTCTGGGACGACCGACCCTCAATGCACTAGAGGCGGTCATGTCCCCCCGACACATGAAGCTCAAATTCCCGACTGATGTTGGGGTGGGCGATTGCAGCTTTGATCAATCTACCTCCCAATAATGTTATGTGAATTATCTAAAGCAAAAGTGGAGGTCAGAAAGTTCGGGAAGCGCCCTAACCATTGAAGTTCGTGACGATTGGGATGAAGGAAACATGCAAAGAGCAGAACCGGTCGAGAAACTGAAAATAATCCAGCTAAGTCAGGATCTACTCGATCGGGGGACGTTTATTGGATGCGAAAAACCTGAAGATTTCAAAAAGGAGTTGACAAAATCCTTATGTGTCAACTCTGATATTTTCACATGGTCAGCAAATGACATGCCCGGAATAGATAGGCGGGTAGCAAAACATAAGCTTTGGATTCAGAAGAACGCTACCCCGATCATCCAAAGAAGAAGAAATTTCTCAATCGAGAAACATAAGGCCATTAGAGCAGAAACTTGCTATCTCTGAAGATCCATGAAATTTGCCAACATTTGCCAACCTAGAAGAAGCTTTCGATGTCTTGAGGACATATCAGATGTGCCTGAATCCCGAGAAACGTGCTTTCGGGGTATCGTCCGGGAAGTTTTTCGGATTCATGGTTTCCCAGAGGGGAATTGAAGCTAATCCCGAGAAGATCCAAGCATTGATTGAAATGCAACCTCCCAGAACGATAAAGGAAATTCAATGCCTGACTGGAAGGGTAGTAGCAGTAAACCGGTTCATATCCAGAGCGGGAGAAAAATGTAATTCTTTTTTCAAAAGCATTAAAAGCCACACCAAGCTCAGGAGAAATTGCGTGGACCGATGAATGCCAGAAGGCATTCGACGAATTGAAAAAATCTCTCGAGATAACTCCCGTCCTAGCACGACTAGTAACCGGGGAGGATTTGACGGTTTACCTTGCTATCTCGCCAACCGTAGTGAGCGTAGTGTTGGTAAAAGGAGAAATGACACAAAACCCGGTATACTATGTGAGTCACGTATTAATCGATGCAGAAACAAGGTACTCAAACATTGATAAGCAGGCTTTGGCACTCTTAGTAGCCTCACGGAAACTAAGGCCTTACTTTCAAGCTCACCCAATCATAGTCTCGACCAACTTCCCCCTTAAGAAGATTCTTCAGAGGCCTAATGTGGCAGGAAGAATGGTCGGGTGGGCGGTTGAGCTTAGCGAGTATCAGATCGAGTTCAAACCAAGAACAGCCATAAAAGCTCAAGTCTTAGCCGACTTCATTGTAGAAAGCAGCTTACCACAAGGCAAAGGCCAAGGGGCAGCAACCAAGACATCAGACCTATGGACTTTACACGTAGATGGCTTAAGTAGCAGTTCTGGATCGAGAGCAGGTCTAACTCTCAAAAGCCCCGGTGACTTCATAGACACACATTGGCAAGGGGCCCATACATCAGTATGAATTATCATAAAATGAATAGATTTTCTATTATGAAGAAAAGGAGTTGAAACCGAAGAAACATGGAAACCCGTAAAAGTTTTACCTAAAATAACAAGGTAGGAGTTTGTATGGGTAGTGGAGGAAGGAGTAATAGAGGTTGCACCAAGAGTAGAAGACCATAGAATACGTTGTAAAGTAGCTAATTTCTCTTATAAAAAACCAATGCCTGCAGAGGATGTTGTGGGAACAATCTCAGAAAGATTAGCCTTCAGTTTTCCCCTTCTTTGTACCCTTTTTTACTCAATTCAACAGGCTTCTATGGAGCTTCCAACATTTAGCCTTGGTATGATATAGTTTGTGACAATGCTCACACTTGACAATTTCCTTGGTCGAATCAAATTTATTACTAACAGATTGTAGTGTTGATTTTTTTACAAGAGGATCATGAAACATTGCTAATCAACGGCTTTCCTCACACTGAACAAGGGCATAAGATTGTTTTAGTGTACGAAAGAGAATGACTTAATACTTGTACCCTGATATGATCATACTCTACATTCAAACCAACCAAAAAATCATATACCTGAATCGTATCAACATGCTTACGATAAGTAGCAACATCATCTAAATTAGTGGAGTGATAATCCCCACAATGATCCAACTCTTGCCAAAGTGATCGCAACTCAGCATAATATTGAGCGACAATCAATTCCTTTTGGATAATCTCATGAAGCTTCTTCCGTAGTTCATAAACCTATGCATCATTCCTTAATTGTCCATATGTTTCTATAGTATCAAATAATAGGTATCCATGAGTAATATTTGATTTCATGGAATTCAAAAGGAATGACATAATAAAAGAGTCATTCGAGATCCATTTATCTTCAGAAACACCTGTGGTGATAGGCTTGATAGTGGTGCCCATTATATGTCCAACAAGGCCGTCAGGTATGTATATCGAGACCAGATCAAATAATTTGTTCCATCAAATCTTACCGAAAGAGGATGAAAAGTGGGATAATGTTCGAAGCTAATGAGAGCATAAATACCATCGGTGGTTGCCATGATTTCAAAAAAAAAAAAAAAAAAAAAAACTTTTGTTCTTCAGTCTTCACCTTTTCGAAACAACTGAAACGTCGCGGAATTGAATAGCTTGACCACCCAAATAAATCTAAGGATTCATAGGATAAGGAACATCCCCCCCCCCCTTTTTTTTTTTTACTCGTTGGTTTAGAAGGAGAAACCAAAGGTCAATGGGTTTATTGGTCTGATTGGGTTTAGTTCATTGGGCCCTATGGGTCAGTTCGCTGGGGTTTTAAGATATGGGGTTCAATCAGTGTTTTAGAAAAACAAAGAAGGCGATGGAGGATGAAGGCAAAGAAACCAGAATTTCACAAGAAAAGCCAAAGGTAAAAGCAGTTTGTCAAAAGGAACTACAAGATACTGGAAACATAGTTTACCAAAATAAGAGAGTTCGATAAAGGATAATAACATGCAATGGGGGGAAAAAGAAAAGGAAAAAAAAAAAACTACTTTCACTTGTAAATGAAATCCATTTTCAAGTGCCTAATTTTTGACATACTGTTCTATTCCATACAATGAAAACAACTCAGCATTATTACCGACTAAATGGTGTTGGCTCATTGTTTCTTACCCTCCAGTTAGCTCCTCCAATACTGTTCTCTTCCATAATGCAGCAGCAAGACAACTTATATGCACCCAATCCCCCCGCACCAGAAAGAAGAAAAAAAAAGGATAAGCTGTCAGTCATTTCTTGTCCCACCAGTCACTCTCACGTCATTTTGCCACTCAAAGAGATCATTTGTTAAATTACAGAACAATTTTTCTCATTTGATGGCCTTAAATTATTCATGGCAACCAACATTTGATATCCGAACACCTCCCTGACTATCAAATGAAATCATCACATTCATACACACCTACATTTTAAATGTGAATAACTCTGTGAGTATCAAACCAAGTTGCCACATTCATGACCACCAAACTGCCTTCACATATCTTCACTGTCTAACATGAACTCACATATCAAATTTCCTTTAAATCCATTGCTACCTAACAGGCATTCAAATACCAAAATGTTGGGGTTGGGGGTAGGAGGTGTCCCGTTTGAAGAAGTGAGCAGTGAATACCCAAATCAACTACTCAAGGCAGCTGGGCAGATATGGGATTATCATAAAACCTGATTTCTCCAAATAATCAATTAGTCATCGTTTCAGACAGTGCTTAACGCAATTACCAATTAATGAGTTATGACTTATCCATTATGATAAAATTGCAGCATGGAAATAATATAATAAGCAAAGCGCGGAACTGTTAACATTTGAGAACATTCAAAACGAAAAGAAAAAAAAAGGGCTAGAGACATTTACCCCGAAACTTACATCACGGAACTACGAGAAACACGAAAACAGAACGTCTATTCCGAAAAAAGTACGATAATGAACAAAAGCAAACCTGATCGAAGAAGGCTTCTTTTTTTTTTCCTCGTGGCCAGTGCTCAAAAAAGATGAGCCTGGCCCAAAGCCAACAACATCTTTGCAAGCGTAATCCGCCAATCAACACAAATTACCAGCGAGCAAAGTTCAAAGTAATTTGAGTGACAGAGCTTGATTGGATTATACGACCATACAAGCACATAGATAAGTCTCACCTGGTCCGGCATCCGAGATCATCTTACAGGTAAAGAAATCCAAAGCAGAAAGGAACGAAAGAAAAGAGGGACAATAACGATTACATTTGAATTGTACTGAAGTAAGAGTCTAAGAGAACACAAATTTTGCAATGATAGGAAGGGAAGCGTCTATGGATTATGGGACTGGCAATGAACCCTGATTTGGGCTATGTACTAGCGTTTCCCGGTTCAACCAGGAACGCTGTGAATAGAGGTTTAGGTCGTTCTGTTAACCTGTAATTTCCCGCCCAAAACTTTCAAAGGACGACACTGTGCTGAATGAGGACATTAATATCTCAACGGAACTGCATAGATCGAGCTCTCAGAGGTCTATGCATGTGGTTGAACAGTTAATAAGGGCACGCTCTGGCTCCGAAGGCCCTGTCGATTCCGTGCGCGACAGCAATGGCCGCTTTTCAATCCCTGGTTAGAGCGCGTTTTGCCCTCCAGGTGCTTAGCTCGGTAGTCCTGCTCTTGTGCCTTTCTTTTTTAATACTATATACCAAAAAAATAAAATTAAGGGCACAGCCGCACAGCTCCCAAAACACAAATACTAATTCCGTATCCACTTCACAATGCGGGCATTTTTTGACCATCTCCATTAGGATATGGGGGTTGCTTCTAACCCTGCTCGGGAGGATCCGGTTGTCCAATAACCAATGTTATTAGATCTTGGCCCTGGGCTAACTCATCTTGATCATGAGTCAGTCGATTAGCCCTCATTTTTTCTGTTCTCTTAGGCCAATCTCCTAGAGATCCAAGCCTTCCATTCCTTGTCCCCTTCACTCCATACCCAATGGCTCTTGTATTCCTAGACCAACAAAACTCAACAAGAAGGCTTTGTTCGTGTGGTCCTAACTAGGAAAAGAAACAAGCTAAAAGCTCAATTGCATGTGGACTTTGACAACAATAACTCTAGTCTCGATTTCTACCCTTGTGACCTTCAGTCGGTCGATCTCAAGTGGGGTATGACATTCCCGATGAAAACATCTTGCCCCTTCCTATTATTGCCCAGCGCGCCAATCTGCCCCCTGCCGAGCACTTTACCTCTACAAAATCTGTCTGGCCAGTCTTATAATAGTTGGCACAACATAGTTGGATTTGGGGTATGAATCATCCCTTTTGCATATGGGTGTCAAATTGCAACCTGGACCATTAAAACATAACCACACCGGCCCGTTGTAGCCTGAACCGACCGGACTGAACCTTAATGGGTTGTGTTTGGGCTAAGGGTGACAGAATCAGCACCAACCTGAACCCAAACCGCAACCCGTTATAAACCGTTTTACAACCCGTTTTATAGTTTTACATTAAATATTGTTTGAATCATCATATTACCACTAGGTAGTTGCTATAGACTATCAAAAAAATTGAGTATGAATTCAAATATCAAATAGTCTTCTACTATTTGTGAAGGACAATTAGAAGGATTAAGTATGAATGCCCAATTAAATGTACCAAGTTTGTTTAAATTAAGTAAACATTTATCCAATCCAATGGTATGTCTTTGCATGTCAAGTTAAATTAAATAACATGGAATGATTTTTCATTTTTTAATGGGAATTGATTAATAACAATTTTGCTTTCCATAGAAGTTTGGCTCTTGTTGCAAGATGCTTTGTTTTATTTTTTTTTGCATATCATAAATTCTTAGCCCACATTGTTAGTCAACTTGAGTATAGACTGTTAGCTTAAACCGTTAGTTAGCTTGAACTGAAACTACACCAAACCGAAATTGGCCCGGAATCATTATTTTGCTAACATGCCGTGTTTGGGCTGGATGTATTTGAGCCCTCAAGCTGTTAAGCCCAACCCAAAACCGCTCCAAACCGCACCGTTGACATCCCTACTTTTGCACCACTTATTTAAAATGAAAAGACACCCAACAAGGGTGGCTTTACTTCCCCGAGTGCTCGGCCAATAAGCTTGGATGGTCAAACATTGTGATAACCCATGATACTTTGCCATTTGCCCTCCACCACTAAAGGGCAAAGATAATTCCTTTTACTTCTACCAACCTCTTTCTCCCCCAGCTTTTCCTATTGTGTTCGTGGAGAGGTTGCCCCTTGAGCTCGACAATTTGAATGAGCCGCTTGACCTAACTGCCATTGAGGAGGACGCCCTCAAAGTAATTTCTCGGTTCAAGGAGATTAAAGGTCGGTGCACTCATACTCAATGGAGTATGCAAGGGTTTTGCCCCGGTTGAGCTCTTTGCTTCTCTTTTCTTGAAGGGGTGTGGTGATTTTTAGTGGTGGTGGATAAGTTTGAGTGAGGTGTAGAAAGAAGATGGGCACCTTCCTAAGGATTGGCTATGGAATGAAAAACAATTTTTACAAAATATATATATTTTAATAATTATTCAAAGGGTATTTTGGTCATATAATACGATGAGTTAACTATCACTAACATAGATTTCTAAGTTGTGCTAGAAGTAATTTACTTGCGAGTTAAATTTAATACATGTCCCTTGAGGGTTTGTTTGGTTACATGAGTCTGGAGATTTCAAATATCTAGAGATTGAAATCTACAATGGAGTCATAATTTATAAACTAACTGTTTGGTTAACTTTAATCTGTGGAATGAAATATGTGGATTCACCCTGAAAAATTATTTGGTTGAAGTGTAATTTTGTGAATGCGCAAACGTCTAGTAATTTTATACTAAGAGAGAGATTTAACCCCATACCCATAATTATACTGATTCACGTTTTTAATGTAAAAAGATGAATCTCTAGATTTAAATCAAAGATTTGCACAGCTAAATGGGTATAAATTTTGCATTCAGGAGTGAAATTCTGGATTATTGTAACCAAACATGCCCTAAGTAAAGCAACAGGTATAAATTTCGCATTCAGGAGTGAAATATCCGGATTCATATAACCAAACGTGCCCTAAGTGAAGCAACGCGAGTTTATACCCAACTTTATCTGGGCACACGTATAAACTCAAAATAAAACGAAAACGTAAGCATGTAAAACTCCCGGTCCTCGCAGCTTCCTTTGTCTCCTTGTCAATGTCTGCTTCGCTGTTTTCTCTCGCTCTCTAGCAACTTTAAAAGCAAGCGCTAGAGAGTTGGCTTTTTCTTTCTTTGTTCTCCCAATTGAAAACGAAAGCTTGAATCCTTAGTAGCGTTTTTCACAAGCTTTCGAGCGACGAAGCTTCTTCGCCTCTCGTTTGCTTGAGGGTTTTTTAAGAAGTTCTTTAACTTATATTTGTCTTGAATATAAGTCATGATGCGTCGTTCCTCAACGAGGAAAACTGGGTCGCAGAACTCCGCCTCCTCGATGAATTCGTCACCCGCTGATCTCTTTCGGTCGGGTAAATCCTGTAATTTATCTCACTTTACCTTCTGATCTGATTCATACCGATCAAGTTCTTGAATTCTGTTTATTTTTCTTTGATTTGTGGGCATGTTGGGATACTTAATTTGCTTTGACACAGAAACGTTTCTATAGCTACGATATTGAATATTATTTGTTCTTCGAGAGGTTAAATTCATCTCGAATTATTCTCTTGCGTACTTTATCCTCTTCGGATCCTGCAGAAGTGACGTGTAAGCTTTCTGCGGAAATTTTAGAAATTTCGAGATAATTTTTTGTTTATTTCTTCTGATGAGGCCTTAAAATTGGTCGAAAGATTCAATCATTCGGTACTCGGACGAGTAAATTTGATGTGGGTAGTCGCTGGATTAGATATTGGGTGAATGGCCTTCTTGTAGTTTGGGACTTGTAGTGATTTCTTCCCTTAGTTGCGCGTTACTTTATCATCTAGGCGTGGTGCGGAAAAGTGCCTTGCTGTTCGTGAAGATCTACTTTACTGCATGCAATTGTTCTCTTATTTTCGGCGGGGGTAGGCAGTGGGTTCTTGAAGGAAGAAGAATAAATGCGAAAAACCTAAAAGGAATGAGCAATATTTTTTATTCGTAAATTGGTTTAAGATATCTACTTCATCATATAGAGCAGTACCCAGACTTCTTTTGAGATCATTGTTAATAAAAATATGAAATTACTCTAAACTTGATTGTATTGAATGGGACATTTGCTTTAACTAGATAAGTCGAGGTTGGATTCTCCTTTTAGGCTTATTTGTATGGTGTACTGGGAACAAAAGCTAGCAGACCAGGAGAAAAGAAGAAGAGACTGAATTTTTTAATGGCCACGAACAATGGAGTCTGTAGGAGTCTTCATATATACAGCCCTTTGAGCTCAATTCCTACACAGAACCTTACGCAATTATGGTCATGTTGTAAACCTACTTTTGAACCTTAGTAGTGGTCACGCCTGGCTGATTTTATTGCAGAATTATGGTTTCTGTACATTTTTTTGGGGGGAGGTGGAGGTGGGGGGGGGGGGTTGAGCATCTTTAAACCATAATTATCACTAGATGCTTTATGCCTCAACTATTGCTCCTTGCCTTATTAGTTGGTGTGCCTTTCTTTTGCTTGTGGCATAGAGTGAAAGATATACATTATTGGTGGTGGTGGGACCACCAACTGATTGAGTCATCTTCCTTTTTCTTTCTTACAAATTAAAAAAAAAAAGAAGAGGAAAACTGAGGTCCAAATTTCCAACCTCTAGGTATAATTTTCTGACTTGTGCTTTTAGTTGGCATATTTTGAAAAGAATGAACCAATTGATCTTTGTGGCAAATATGAGCAGAATGGCTAAAGTGTTGTTCAAAAAGACAGTATGATTTTCTACTGGTCCTTCATTATTGGGGGATGGATTGGCTCTTTTAGAAGTAATATGCAATTCTGCATTTAATTTTTGTTGGATCTTCCATGTGAAATGTTTTGCACATTTAAGCCATTGTCACTACCTTCGTTCCTAAAACAAAGCTACACATTTCTACAACCTTTCGTGAAGCAACTTTTCCCATGGGTTGAGAACAGAATTGTTTTACATTCCCACTGCTGCAAAACTACCCTGTCCATCCTCTTTCGAATAAGTCATTATTCTTGATTCATGCTGCATGTGTGCTATCTTAAACTGGTTCTATATTCGTTACATTGCAACTTTGAAAATATTGCCATGTTAGGCACTGATAGTATCTTTTATGTATAAGCACATATATTTTCAGACTAGGTGGACTTTCAAAGTTTCACCTTATCCATATCTGCCCTCAATTGAATGGTAAATTCTGGAGCTCTTGAAGACCTTTAGGGAGTGGATATGTCCATATATTTGTTAGAGCCAAATTTTAATTCAGGGCTTGGATGTAGCTGGTCCTGTCAAGGCTTCTCTGTTATTGTACTTAGTTATTTTCTGTAGATTATTTATGCCTTCAATTTCAATTTAGATGAGCTGTTTAGCTTTGCAGCCTTGTCATAAGTTACTAATTGGTTCTGACCAACGGACACCATGTTTTTCAGCCTCCAGCAAAGCCAATGTCAAGGAGCTGGAGCGGATTGATGACCTATTTAATAAGTACATAAACAAGTCCTCTGGCATGGTTGAGTAAGTTTGTTCAATCCAGATATGCATCTGTAAATAGTTTTATTTGAGGGCATAGACAAAATTTCACTGAAAATGTGAAGATAAACATCTCTTAATGTTCCACCTATGATGTCTCTGGACCTTCTATTGTTATCCTCAGGACTCCTTGGAACTTACAGTCCCAAACTAGTAAATCAGAGACGATATATCGAATTCTAGTTCCCATCATGTTAGATAATCTGACAAATTTTTCTAAATGTAAGCATGTGTCAAGGACTTAAAAGTTTGTTTGAGAGTCAGCAACCTTTTAATGAAAGTGGTGTAGTTGGCCTAATTTGCTAGAGTTCTTGTGACATTGCACGACTCAACCAACTGGATTCTTATTGGTTGTATATATTCTATTCTAGTTGATTAACTAAATGTGCTTTTCTATTTCATTCAACAACTACAACACAAGCCTTATCCCAACTAAAAGTAATTTTTACTTTATTGAAAAAATCCCCCCCCCCCCCCAGGGTTTAATCACATGTGACTCTTGTATGACCCACACAGTAAGGCCTTCTTAGGTAGCCCAAATATTTGCCACATGGCACCTCAGTTTGGCCCAAATTCATGGGCATGTAGACCTGAAGGTCGTATGTTCACATATCAAAGTATGGACAAAATGCTGTCCTTAAAGTGTAAAAACAGAGCTTTGAAGAATTAGGACCATTGTAGACTTCACTCTACTGATCAGAGTACTTTAGATATATGTGTACATACATAGGGATGCCAGTACATGGTGTATGTGATTGAATTATGCTTGAATTTGACATGTTTCTAATCTTGGTTATGTATTCACTGTCCAATTATCAGAATTTCCACTTCATCGTTTCATGTGGCACAATAGGACTGTCACGGAATCCTTTCCCATGTCGGCCTTGCAAAACCATTTGTTGTCTTTTTGTTGTATTTCTGCTGCGCATTACTTGCTAGCTTTGATGGTGTTGTTGCTTTTGTATTCTGGTGCTATACATGCTATATTTTTTTTGCCACTCTTGTTCCTGCATGGGTCTTCCACTGTTGCTGTTGTTGCCACCACCTGCTCCTGCAAATTCTGCAGCCCTACCAAGTCAGCCTTGTATGCCTCTGGGTATTCTATAAGGCTGTCCTGTTCCCTGAGTTCACTTGTGGGAGGTTGAAGACAACCACATATTGTGACTCTTTATTTCCTTGGTGTAATCTCCAATTTTTCCGTTCCATAAATACTCCTCACTTGCTTTTCTCTTTCACTGTATTGTCTTCTATTTTTTTTAATTTCCAGATTTACCCCTCCATTCAATGTTGCTATCAGTATTCCTTGCCTTAATGCTTTCCAGTCTATCCCATTCATTTTGTTCACTGTTGCTTATTAGATTTTGTACTTTGTGATTACAATACTGTCACTACATCTTTGTTATTGAGCAATTCCCTCACTTCTCACTATTATTTTGTGTGAGCAGCCCAAAGGGAGTTGAGGCACTTTGTTCAGATCTGGAAGTGCATCATACTAATATCAGGATACTGATGCTTGCTTGGTAAGTCATTTATTGTTAACATGTGATGCATTTAGTTGTGCTTCAAGACTGTGCTACAAGACTAATTTTACATCTATCAGGAAAATGAAAGCTGAAAAGCAAGGATATTTTACCCTGGTATGACACATTTACTTACTTGTGCTTCAAGCGTATGCTAATTCATGTCTGGGTGGGATGGGTTGTTAAGGTCTAATGCATTATTTACCGAGTCATTTTGGCATTCATGATTGCTTGGTATAGTTCTATTAGATCTCCAAGATGGAAGTGGAACTGCAGATGCAACTTAGGTTGCAGTCATTGAATCTCAACTGCCTAATTGAGTGACCTTTAGCTTGGTTACATCAGCCTCTAGTTGGGTTAATGGGACTAATCCAAGCCTCAATGATATTTAGTATGCTATGAAGTTCTCTTATTCTGTATTTTCTGACCATGACTTAACGTGGAGTAATCCAGACTAGTTGGGTTGGATTAGATTTTTAAGTTGATTGCCTCAGGTTTTAGCTTGAGGTTACTGGTTGTCCTTGCAGTCCTTAGGATTGGTCTCAGATCAATTCTTATCCCAAAAAGACTCCCTGAGGAATCACCCATGTGACTCCAAACCTGTGTATGCGTTCCGTGTGAACTAGAAGGTGCCCTTGGATTCCCCCCCCTTTTTTGGGGGTGGGGGGTGGGGAAATAGATTCAAATATCCTTTCTCATTGTTTGACTGAATATTTAAATTCCCTTCTCAACAGGATGAATGGAGAAGAGGCCTCAAAGCACTTCGAGCTGATACTATCAACAAATTAAAGAAGGCACTCCCGGAGCTAGAGAAAGAGGTATGCTGTTCCATATGGAACATATATTGGAGTTTCATTTGTTTTAGTAGTAATAGTCAGTGCTTCTTAGTGAGAATATGATCAACATCACAATTTTGATATATCGTTTATGCTCTTAAAGGTCAGGAGTTCCCCAAATTTTGTGGATTTCTATTCCTATGCATTTCAATTCTGCCTTACTGGTAAGTATTCGTGCACTGATTGACTGCCTCCAAGCGAAGTGCAATTTTGGCTTTGCAGCTGTTGTTGTTTACCTTTTGTATTGTTGTCTGCAGAGGAGAAGCAAAAGAGCATTGATATTGATAGCATTTGCGTGTTGCTGAGTCTTGTTTTAGAATCCCAGTTCCCTGCACAGGTTGAATCATTTGTTAAGTACTTAAAGGTGACTTGCCACTTTCATCTTACGTGACTTCTGAAATTTTGGTATCAAGTCTTGGCCTCTGAATATTTTTAATGCTGGTTAAGTCATGGCTTCTGAATGCGTGATGCTAGTTAAGTCCTAAATCATATGTTCTATGTGTACATTTTAAATTTGAGGAGAGATTTGGTACAGTTGGAAATTCTTGGTCTTAGATGACCTTTCTAACATTCTTTTTTTTCCTCATTCTTTGTATGCTGATATTTCATAGTTAATACATTGAACCGTTCTGTGCTTCTCAATTAAATATTTACATGTCTAATTTTGCAGATCCAGAATGATTACAAGGTGATTAACATGGACCAATGGATGGGCTTTCTCAGGTTCTGCAATGAAGTAAGCTTAAACTTTTTAAATTTCTTCTGTTCACCATTCAGTTCGTTTAGTATATGAAAATTGGGGTGCACATGTGTGTGAAATCTTTTGTCCAGTTACACTTATTGAAATTGTATCATGTATCATGATCTTGTTTATCTCTACAAAAGCAAGACAAATAATGATTGGCACAATTAATTCTTCTGTTTCTTCCATTACTGTGTTCCTTATGTGGGCTCACTGGTTGGCAGGAGTTGGGGTGCCTGCTGTCCATTCTATCTAGTTCTTTTAACTAAGAAATGGGCATAGGTTGGGCGTGCTACCCCCTCAAGACATGCAGGTGGCTTCAACAAATGGGGAAGGGGGGGGGGCTGGGGGGGCCAGGGTGCTCCTTTAGGGGAGGGAGTCGGATGGGTGGCCGGAGATACATTTGGGTGTGAGTGTGAGTCTTTGTAAATTCTGGGAAAGGCCTTTTTCTTCTCTAATCTTTCCTTTTCTTCTTCTTCCTTCTTTATTTATTATTTTTTTTGGGGGGGTGTTAAGTGATGTAAACCATATCTAGGATTGCCTAATGAGGGCCCAACGGGTTTATCAGCACCCTATGGCCCTACCAGCAACCCATGTAATTTTGTCCAAGTATATCGGTATTTTGGTAATTTTTCTATTTTGGATTGAGTCCACTTAAGGTCTTGTTGGGCCCAGTATGTTTGTGGGACCCTAGATCAACTTCTATTTTTGCAATTGAGTCATTATTTTGTAAGCTATTGAAGAGTCCTTGTTAGGTATTGATTATTAGGTTGTGTAGGAATTCCCTAGTTTCAGTTTGTTTCTTGTTAAGATTCCATATCTACTCTTAATTTTCAAATTGGATCCTTCAAGAGTAAGATATGATAGAATCCTTGTTTGAGATAGAGTCTTTAGTCAAATAAGAAGAGCCATATAGAGTCTTTAGTCAAATAAGAGCCATACTTAGTAGTAGATTGCAAGTTAAAATCCAAGTTGAATTTTAAGTTAAGTCCTAGTCTGTTTTCTTTTGGAGGCTATATCTGTAATTGACAAGTTGAATTTGAATAATAAAATTGGCTGAGAGTTTGGAGGAAATAGAAGTTGTGCATTTCCTTGGGGAGGCCTGCAGCAGCCATTTAAGTGTGATTACAGCACCTTTCTTCAAGTTCCACTAGCTTCTTCCCATCTCCAAGTAAGTGAAGATCATTCCAGCCCCTTCCCAACCCTTCCCCATCTCCCCTAGCATCCACGATCTTCCCCCATCCCTTTTTTCTTCCCTGTGGCAGCAGCAAACCCCACCCCTTACCTCCCCCTTCCATTCTAGTTGGATCACATATTACCCCTTATCCCATCCCTGCCCTTAATTCCCTTAAAGGACATAAACCTTAGCACTTCTAAAATTCCTGCACTTATCTCCTCCATTAAAATTGTGCAATTCATCTTCAACCTCTAGACCTAAACCTAGTAAACCCTCAACCACAATCCAAAACGACTTAGGATTATCATCTCCTGCACCTACTCTACTTCCCCCAATTCCTAATTCTAGTGGACATCTCCAAGAGTCCTCCTCCAAATAGGAAACCTAAATTTGAACCTTAAACCCATAGAACCTAATCTGAAATTATAAAATACAAGTAATAGTCCCATTCCTAACCTACACTAGAATCCGTTAAAACCCTGAATTCCATATCTGAAATCATAAATCTCGGCAAATCTAAAACCCTAAAACATAAAACCTAAGATCCATGGTGGGAGATCTCGCGAGATATCTCGCTATTTTGACAAAGCGAGATGAGAGGAGAGGCGAGATCTGCGAGATGGGAGATCTCGCCACATCTCGCCGAGATCTCGCCATATCTCGCCGAACCATAAAAGATTGCTCACTAAGATCTCGCTGCAACCATAAAAAATTGCCAGAAACTTGATTTTTTGTCGGAATTTGATGGGGATTAAACTTCTAAACATCTTTAAGACATCTACAACATCAAATTATCATCATTCAAGCCTATTTCAACTAGATCTACAACAAAGTTAAGATTTTCCCCCCAAATTTGAATTTTTTCAAATAGAATATTCTACAATGGGTGTGTGAGTTTAGTGTAAATATATGTTGATCCACAAGCTTTTATCTAATTTTCATGGAAACCAATTTAATGTGACATTTAAACCTATATGTGACATACTATAGTGATGAGTTGACTTGGGAGTCATATGTGGCCACCGTTCAGAATCAGTTGATGCAGAATGCTTTGAGTAATACTCTTGCTTTGTCTTGTAATCTTTTTACTCACATACTCTTGTGATTGTGATTGTGAACTTATGGATTATGATTTATGACTTACTAAAAGTCTAAAACTTCTTATGGTTGTAAAATTTTGAAGCCATTTAAGTTCTTTGATAGTTTGATGTGTAATGTATTTAATACTTTATAGTTGATAACATGGATTACTTGATATCTCTACATTTCGGTTTTACACATAGGGTTGACTTAGAAGACGTAGTTAGGGTTATTTTCTCACAAATCTAAGGCCACCAATGTGTTCAAAAGGTCTTAAATAGGCTAAATACCAAGTTTCAGCCCAACCAGAGCCCTAAAACCCACCGAGATGGGCCACCGAGACTACCGCCAAATTTTTGGCATATCTCGACCGAGATCTCGGTATTTCTGAGTGGCGAGATACCATGCTAAGATCCTTTAGCCTGGCGAAACCTATACCAGCCATAACCAAATCCTCAATACTATATTTTGCTGCAAAACCCTTCACGAAAAAGCTAACTACAGCCCTAGAAGACTGCTGGTTCTGAAGAGAGAGGATCTTGGGAGTGAGCTAGATTCTTGGGTAATAATCCAACAACTAAACCCTAGTATCTGGTTCATATCAGTAAGATTATAAACTGGATCCAGCAGTCTGTAAGCATGTAGAGTGCAGTTGTGAACTTGCAACATAATGTTGGGAGCTAAGGAGGTAAACACTTAAAAAATATGAAGTGGATGAAGTTGAAAAGTTACAAATATAATTGTCTTTTGCTTGTGTCTTAAGTCTTGACTTGTTGTGAACTTGTGATGTGGTGTAGCACTGCAGTTACAAATCCATATCTTATATTGGGTGTATGTCTATTGCTTGTCCAACCCTATATTTGTGTTATGGGGTAAAAAAGGTATATGGTTTAGGTTCCACAACTCAAATTGCATGCCCACTGTTACATCTATCCATTATATCTGTAAAGAAACTTGGTTAAAATGGGAATCCAACTATCACATATCGCAAGTAACTCTGGGGAAACTGTCCCAACCCGTTTTTTGCCTAGGATTAGGGTTTGTCCCGTTTGACCCATCTAGACCCTACGTTGATTTTTTGGCGCTGTTCCTGACACTATTTTGGCTCTGAATTTGTCCCTAATCCATGCCCTGATTTTGGCTCTGATACCAACCTTGATTTTAGAATTTATCCCTAATATTGACCCTTATATTAACCTTGATTTAAGCTCGAATTTTAACATTGAGTCGTTTCAACCCCATGACTTCACTTCTTTTTGTATTGTTTTTGTTCTTTTGTTGTCATTTAGCAAAAATACATGATTTATTTTCTTTTTGTCTTTAGTATATTACTATGATACAAACTAAGTTATTGGCTACATCCTACGTTCTTATTAAAAATTTATATAAAAAACAATTGTTGGCTTACTTGGCTACGTGATATTCCATTATTGTTGTAAATGGAATCTAAAATCTAATTAAACTAGGGTTTTTTATAATCAAAATTCCAATGGAACTACCTCAGGTGCTTTTTAACACATGGGCAATAATAATAGCTTGGAAGTTTTATTGTTGTATTGTGCATCTAATTTTCAATTTGGTTGTGATGTTTATTATATCAAATTTGCTAGGACTAGGGACAGGACTAGTCAAGGGAGGGTCAACGGTAGGGACAAGGACAATCAGCCCCCATCCAACCAATCAGGGACAACCAGAGCGACATTGTGCTTTGCTTGTGCCTGGCGTGGTTTGTTAGGGTCAGGGCCAGGACGGGAATTGGCTTAGCTAAGAGCATTTAGGGCTTTAAAAAGCCCAGCCCACCCTGTCCCTGTTGCAGCCCTAAGGAAAAGGTTTGTAGAGTACAAATAAGTCCAGAAATGGGTGATACTAAATTACTAACTGTTGGTTGTTCATTTGGTGGCACATGAGTCCAGAAAAAGGTTGATATCCTAGCGTATTGGATTCTCAGTTAGCGACTCTCACGTAGTGTGAGGTCTCCTTTGTGCATGTATATCACACATGGAATGACAATATTATTCCTTCTAGGGCTGAAATAGGATTCCTATGGGCTGGGCTGATCCTGATTACCTGGACGCCGTTGGCTTTGTGCCAGAAATTCTTTGCACTACCCTCAGAGTCTGGGTATCTCAGCCCATGCCCTGTTTGGTCTCAGGGTGGCAGCGCCAAACTTGCACTGTTGTTCCAAGTACCAGCCTGTGTCCTGCTTGCAAGTTTTGGTAAGAATAGCTGGTTTCCCAGCTCATCCCCTTCCCCCTGAAAAAAAGCCCCACAAAATAGAAGGAAAAAGAAAGAAAGCATGGACATACACAGAGACAGACTGGAGTATCATGGTAGGGGAATAAAAGCTATGATAACTTTTTTTGTTTTCAGAGGGAATTATCCCTCTCGATTGATCAAGTAGTTTCCTAATTGGAGTAGGCCTCCTGTTGAAACTCCTTTCTTAATTATGTTTTTGTTTTCTTATCTTCTGTATTTTGGTTTCCTATTCTATGTTAGACTAGTTTCCTAATCGTTCTAGGGTTAGTTTTTCTATTCCTAGTTTTTTGTGTTTCTTTTCCTACTCAAGAGTGGGACTGGCTCAGATTGTAAATTAATAAGTGCATTATGCGGCATATTAATAAATCACAATTTTCTGAGTAGTAAACTCTCTTTACTTGCAACATTATTGAAAGATCTCTTCTAGGATGATGTTATTCTGCATGTCATGCTGTATTTTGACCCCCTTCTTTTTCCCTCTTTTCATTTGCAGATACGTTTTCCTGACCTAAGCAATTATGATCCAGATCTTGCTTGGCCACTGATCCTGGACAATTTTGTTGAGTGGATGAGAGCCAGGCAAAGCTAGTATCAACTTCTCTGATATTTATTCTGCATGAAACTGCAATAGTTATTAGAAAAGGTAACTGTTCTTATATCTCTATGCTATACCCTGGGGAGTTGGTTTCTGTTTGTATTTGTGAGAGGTGGCAATTTTGACTACCGAATTCTGGCAATTCTTTGTGCAGGTCTGCGCCTAGAATCAGATGGCATTTTTAAATCATCTACTTTCAGAATTCCTGCCAGAGGCCCGTGATACAACGGTGACCCTCTTCTGGTTCGTAGTTGGAAAGAGTTCTGATGCATTCAATGCCCCCGTGCTTCCAGCTTTAATGCTATACTGTTCTGTTCATTGGTTCTCGCAAAACGGTTAAATGAAATCCATTGATTTTATTTTAAATTAATTTCGGACTTTACATGAAGTCTCTCTTAAATCTTTGCTGGGGGTTAAATAGAACCAATCATGGTAAATTAAACCTATATTCCAAATCGATCATACCAAAACCTTTGACAAACTTTGTGAATTCCTTCCATGGTGTCAGCCCTGGACGCTTAACAATCTATTTGCAATTAGACCTAAAGAAATGGGATGCTCTACTCTGTGAATTCCTCTGATGGTGCCCGGTTGAGATTGGTAAGAGGACCCATGAGAGACTTTATCAGAAGCCCTTTCATAGCCGATGGGATGCGCATGTAGCATTCAGTAGCTTCTTGGTAGGCCATTTGTCTTACATTAATAATTTTGCAAATCGTCTAGCAACCCAGTAGATATTATGATGGCCTCTGAAATTTCTGATGGGCTTTATGGAAGGGTTGACAAACAACTGTTGAAACCTACCTGCACGACCGAAAGGGGGAAAATGTCTCATCCGGCTTCCCCGCCCCGGCTGTCGAATCTTATGGAAGGATTCAACACTAGCGAAGCATTATGTCCTTCCCCAGTGGTTCTGAACCTATTCTCCATGTGTGCATGTATGGGTTTCAATGGGTGCTTCAACTATAGGTCTATCTATTTACAGGTTATGGATAATTCATCTTGGTCTACAATTCAAAAAAACTTGTATGTTAATTGTTGGCTTAATGTTGGATCCTGTACTCAGGCAGAGGTCTGTGTTCCTTTCATTTTTCTCTATCACATAAGAGGGGAGAGGTCTATCACTTAATGTTGAGAAAATAAATTAGAGGTGAGACCTTCAATGGGTCTTATGTAGGTTTAATTTTTACCGAGTGGAAAAGCATAAGGGGAGGATAACCGTCTACTTGGCGGCTAGAGATTCAAACTCGGAACAAAACGATTATCACAATTTTGAATGTAGGATCCGATCAAGGTGTTTCAATTCTGCTTCAGGAGTTCAAATCGTCTCCACATGGTTAGCTTGCTCTCGTTGTCTCTTCCTTGTTGAGCTGTCAACCACTCTCTTCACAATTTGAAAATCGAAATATGAGGGGTTCGTAATGGGTGCAATGAGATGACCAAAGTCTTCCTTGTTCCTACTGCTTCATTGAAGGTTAGTGGACTTGAATTGAATCATGACTGTGTTATGTTAATTCAAGCTTGAATTTAAATCCTAGAACAAATTCTCATCGAAGATTGTGAGACCAATCCCCATTGTTTTCAAGCTTTTGGTAAGCAAGGAAGAACAAAAAATGAAACTGACTACAAAATTCCAATCCAATGCTTAATTTTTTTAAAAATTCTGGTGATATAGATATATAACAACCATGAAAAATATTCGTAGTTTGGTGAGGTCTAATTAGATCCGTAGTAGGAAAAGAAGAATATTTAGCTGTAACACACAAAGGATCCACTGATTTGTCAACATATTAGCACTACCTGCCATGGATGTGGATTTGAGAACTGACAGAGAACACCCATGCTTCAACTTGTATAGCTGCTTCATTATTACTATATTGGGTTTATGTATCTAGCTAAACTGAATGACCAATAATCTAGGGTTGTCCTACCATAACAATGATCTCTGCTACTTAATTTGCAGCATTACTTATTGAGTTAATATCACAGTGAGCTTTGATGAGACCTGGTTAGCTGGGACATATATCATGTGATAATCCATTTTTCAAGTGAACTACCGCAGTGAGCTTTGATGAGACATGGTTAGCTGGGACATATATCAAATGATAATCCATTTTTCGATCAGGTGAACTACCTACCTTACAATAGTAAAGCTGTAATCAAGGCGCATAATACGGATGTCGGATGCCATAATAAAGTTATACACATTAGCTTATTCATTAACAAACTAAAGCAATATTAAGAGTAAACTAATCAAAAAGTGTATCCTAACATTTTGACAAAGGAAATAGCTTTAACGTAGGTCCTAAAGTGCTTATAAAGGACAACTGGAAGGAGCGTTTAGCTTCTTTATCTAATCAGAATGAGGAGAACTCTACTCATTGGAAAAGGACAAGAGGAAGAACTAATTGGAACATAAAGATGATGATGCACTTGATTTTTGGGGGTGTTGGTGGCTTGAAATCAAGCAGATCTTGGTGGTGTGAAAGAGAATTTGAAGGCACATGGTAGAGGGGTCCAAGAGTTGTTGGTTTGGCAGTTTTTGTTTTAAAAAACTGAAACATAGAGGTGGTTTATCCTACTAGTCTTTCTTCTCTTTCAACTTTTGAGTCTCGAAAAGACATTGCACGTTTGCTGGTTCTCCTCAAGTGGCACAAGTAGGGTTTTTTTTCTTCTTCTTTTTCTGATCATAAAAAGGAAAATATATATTAATAATTAACTGTCACACATAATCCATCAGTTTGCTTAGAGAACTTGGCACCTCTTTTGTTATTAGAGGTGTTAGTACTAAAAGCATTACTTGCCATGTTGGTGAAAAACTCCACCAGTGTTGTAATTACAAAACGAGGCCTTAAAAAGTGTAGACTTAATGTCTATCAAAACCGGGATTAGGTGAATAGGCCAATGCTTCTTGGGTGGAGGTATGAAAGATAAGAACTGCCTCCACATCATTAAGCCAAACTTGTTAGATTAGATCTGTGTCGTTTGTGTTGGTATATTCTATGTTATCCTTCATTGCTTGTAATAAGGCATCAAACGCTTTACTTTTTTCTAGAATCCCTATCTTAGCATAGATGATATGATCATGCTCCATAAGTCCCACACTCCAACTTGCTATATGTAGAGATTCATTGTATAACCTTGTACACAATAATATAAGAGAATGAGAGCATGATGTTGGCATTGTAGAAATACTAGGGTATGGGTCGTGCATTGTAGAATTGGATTTTTGTCCATAAATGGTGTTATGTTCATCTCCATGAACCTCCTGGCAATATTGTTATTATTTTATCGGGACTGGGTTTAAGTTTGTTCACAATTACATTATTTCTTTCTACCCATATAAAATAACATGTAGTCACAAAGACAGAGAAGAACCACCGAAGTTTTTGCTTGTCTAGTTGGAAGTCAACTAGGAGACTATTGCATAGGTGCAAGATGGAATATTGGGTTAGGTGTTTTGTTTTCAGCCCAAGTGGTCTTGTGGCTCCTGCCGACCAGATTCTCTCGGTCCATTCGCAAGAGATGAAAACATGCTAGAGAGTCTTTGTCTTATTTCCGCAAAGTTCACACAAATCATGCATCTTCGTCCACTGAGACAATACATATCTAACTAGTAACCTTGCATTTAAGAGATGCCAAAAGAAATATTTGAGTTTGGGGTGTATTGATAATTTTCTGACCATTTTCCACCATTGCAGGAGCTCATTTGGCATTGTAGAATATTTCTATTTGATTAGTGCATTCCTGCCAGTTTAGCAAAAAATTCTCCATTGGCATAAATATGTGAGAGCAGATGTCATGAGAAAGATTGAGATTAATGTGGGAGATATGGTAGTTTAAGAGATACTCCCTATTCACTTGAGATGTATTGTGACATTTAGGCAACTGTGGTGTCATGTGACCAAACATTAGATAGGGGGTACATGTCTAGCTACTACAGTCTACAATCATGGTGTTGGGGAGCCAAGGATAGTACTAGAAGGAAGTATCCATGCCATTCCCTACCTGCTAGGAAGCCATTTTTTTCAACTCTGGGATGATGTTGCATAAGCTTTGCCAATGCCAAGAGCCACGTTTGAGTTTTGACCTTTAGGATTGAAGAGGCTTGAGTTGGGGAAGTATTTGGCCTTTAGAGTGGTAGCCCGTAGCCCAAAAAGAGGTGAGTTAAGTGAGAAGTTTCCAACCTTGTTTTAGTGCAGGGCTTGGTTGATGTCTTCTAATTTTTTAAAACCCAATCCCCCTAAAGGTTTTTGTCTACAACACTTATCCCACGAGGTTAGGAACAACTTTTTTGCCACGGTTTCCCAACCAAAATATGTGACAGAGAGAATCAATCTGTTTGCAAATTTCTTTTGGAAGCTAAAGCATTGCATGTGATAGAGGGATAAAAGTTGTAAGACGGACTTGATGAGGACTTCTTTCCTGAGAAACGAGAGGGTTGAGGTTTTCTAGGATGCAAACCGACTACTGATCCTGTTGAGTAGGAACTTGAGTTTTTTTGAGTTAGATCGTTCATGCAACATATTTGTCCCACGGTGCAACCTCCTTTTTCATTTATGAGATTCTCAACATTGACAGGATTTGAGTTTTTTGTTCATCGCAAACATTTCTACTAAAGAACACTCCACTTTTTTTAACTTGACTTTTTGTCTAGTGATGTTAAAGAACACTTTCAAGGCAACTTTTATTGTTAACAAATCCTCATTTTCAGCTCGTAAAAATAGGAAGGTGTCATCTACAAAAAGTAGGTGAGAAACTTCTGGTCCAATTTTTACAATTTTAATGCCCTTGAACATATTCAAGGCCATGTATTCATTAAGGAGTCTCGATAGGATCTCCATCAGAAGAAGGAAAAAGTAGGGGCTGAGGGGGTTACCTTGTCCCAGTAAACCATTGAAAGGGGCTGCCGTTGATTTTGACAGAAAAGGAGGTAGAGTTCATGAACTTAGAAACAAGATCGACACCAATTTTGGTCAAAACCTAGGAAAGAGAAGAGACCATGGATAACTTTCCATTCAACTCAGTCTTAAGCTTTTGACATGTCAAGTTTTAAAGCTACAAAATCTAACTTGCCTTTGGTTTTGTTCATGAAAGGGAAGATTTCATGTGTAAGAAAAATATTTTTAGTAATTTGTCTTTTTGGTATAAAGGCACCTTGAAGAGGGGAGATGATGTGGTTAAGGATGGGTTTCAGATGAAGTGCCAGAATTTTAGCAACTATCTAGTAAATGACATTGCATACGCTGATGGGTCTAAAGTTTGAAACAGGCCAAGTGTTGTCTCTTTTGGGTGTGAAACATAGTAAAGTGTTTGTCCCCCATGGCAAGGTACAATCAACAAAGAAAGCAGAGACACATTGTTGTACATCCTTGTGAATAAGGTCCCAATATTTATGAAAGAAAAAAGCATTGAACCCATCCATTCCAAGTACTTTATAAGGTCCAAGAAAAAAAAACTATAATTTTTATTTATTCAATGGTAGGTAGAGTGGTCAGGGCAGATGTTAGGTCTTGATCAGTCAAGGGGTTGGGGGGGGGGGGGGGAGAAGGATTTGAATGAAAGAGGTATCAAGAGGGTTGGAAGAAAAGAAGAGGTTTTGCATGTATTTAGCAAAAGTAGAGGCGATTGTATGAGGATCAGAGAGGGTGAGACCGTCATAATGAATAGATTCATTCTTTCTTCTATGATTATTGATCTTAGAGCTAAGATGATAAAATCAAGTATTTCCATCAGCCTCAAAGATATACAAGTTTCTAGATTTTTGAAACTAGAATAATTCCTCAGCATCAAAAGCACAAGAGAGAAGCTTTTTCTTCTCATTTATTGTCTTTGAATCCGTGTAGGAGCTGGACTCCAAGATATCAATTTCAAGGGTAAGTTTTTCAAAAAATTAATTCACATTGCCAAAAGAAGATGAATTCCCATGGGAATCTAGACGGATTAGCAAGTCCCCCCCCCCCCCCCCCCCCCCCCCCAGGGTTGGCCCATACTTGCTTCTCAAGAGGTGGAAAATCATTGAAGAAGTAAGGATGAAGATGGCAGCCTAGTTGAATGAAACTTTTATCCAACTAGGTATTTATAATAACTTTTCTTCTTCTTATTCCTTTACTTTTTTCTTTTTTGGTATGCATGCATGTATGATATTGTGTTAGTGTAGGATCAATGAGAATACATACGGAGTACATAGGGAGTCAAAGTCACACATCCATAGAATATCTTCTACAAAATATGAAAATTCGTTGGAGGTATAGTTGGGTTTGGGTATTTCCATGGTGAAGTTAAGATTAAACATTAACGGAGCCAAATACTAATATTTTACAAAAAACATAATGCATCTTTGAATGTGTTTTTTCTATATATTTTTTTTCCCCCTTCAATACTGGTGCTTTTTATAATACTAAGAAATGTAATGTCCTGCAAGGGTTAAACCCGGGACTTCTTCACTAAGAAGCATGAGTCTTTATCACTGAACCAATCTTGCATTGGCAACTTGTATTCATTTTTTATCAGGGCCTATAGTTTGACAACCGGTGAAACGCACACAAAATAATCTAGGTGGCTGATCATTTAGGCTTTTCATGGGGGCATACACCACAAGTGTTTGAAAATTTGACATTTCCTCCAATAAAATTAAGAATCTTATTCGTGTTGATAAATTGACAATTTTGAGATCAAGTTTTGTTAACGTAAAGCAAGAGCAGCTTGCTTCCGAGCTTAATTTGGTCAGCTTTTCATCGTCGATTTTTATTTATATTAACTACTAAGCATAAACCCGATTTTGACTCGGTCAGATTGTCAATCCACACGCGGGTCTATTGACTTTGCAGCGATTTTACTCTGACTTGTATGTAAATGGTCCCTTGACCCTGAATTAAACTAGTCATCAAGAAGTCCAATTGAATCGTTCAACCGGGTTGATTTTTTGACCAAAGGAGACACCACATTAGACCCCCACCCCCTCAATCGGAAATTGGATGACCCAGCAGAGAGCCAATCGAACCCAGACACAAGCACTAATTGGACCGGTTTAACTATAGAAGCCATCCTCTGGGTCAGAAAAAACCAGAAACTATTTTCAAGCAGGGACTAATCATTGTGAAGGGGTCTCTAATTCATGTAAAGCACAAAGAGCTGGTGAGTAATTTATGATAAGAATTTGGTCATGGGAGAGACTAAGCACTGTTGGGGTTAAACTATTGAATACAGGCTGTTCGATCGATTGATTTGCTGGTTAATTAGTGAGGAGCAACTAAAGACATTAATAACATTTTAGGGATTCTGGGTTTTGCTAATAAGAATTGGACTGTTTCCAAGTCTTCTTATTACAGTGAATTTGGGTCACTGGTCCCAAACATCTCTACCATGACCCTCTGTGTTGGATAGAAAGAACTCATCTCATCTTCATTTACATTCTTCCCAAATCCTCAGGCTGATCACATTACCCAGAAACCACTTTCAGATCCAAATATATCTCTACAGATCCAATCTTGTTGTTTGTGTTTACTTTTAGCTTGTCACTGTGTAACGGAAATTACAACAAGTGTTGACACCTTCTACTCAAGAACTGTGCTAGCTCATTGAACACATCACAGACACTCAAAATTTTCATTTCCCTCCCATAGAAAATGAAATCTATATAGCTCAATCCAAACCCAGAAAGAGATTGTGATTTAAAAGAAGATTCACGGACGCTCCCTGTTGTCTCTGTCTCTGTGTCCAAACTCACACCGAGTTCAAATTCCAAAAGGAACGATCCAAACATAAAAGTCACTTAAAGTTACTTCTTACCTCTCTCCACATTTATGATTTATCTAGCTGGATTAAAAAGAGATTAGGGTAATGATCTCCGGTCAAAGCAGTAATCTTGACACCTGGCTTTGTTCCATGTTGTAACGGATGTGATTCTCTCGAGTTTTAAACGGGATCCACGGTCAAAGATCCTCTGGGTAAATTCCACGAGTCTTGTCTTGTCTTGTTCTTTACCTGAAGAGTACCTTTGGGCTTTGACTGCTTACCGAAAAAAAACGAGTCTTAATTAGTTTAATCAAATTTTAATCCAATCCGTCAAAAAAAGGATTAGGAATACGTGTCGGTCTATTCTTCGTTCAACTGGAGATCACTATCCGAAAGAAAGAAACACTGGAGGCAGCTCAGCTGGACCCTCAGATCACTCTAAAAGACTTTTCCATGAGAAAGTCCGATTCTAAGTTTCCAACTCAACTCCTGCTGTCTCCGCTCCTTCGTCTCAACGACTCTCTAGTAGTCTCTGTTTCCTTCTTTCCTCTCCTTCCTCTCCTTCTTATACCCAAATCATCTTCTTCAAATACCCTAAACCTTGAGATGCTAAGTCGTTCCTCCTCTTCTTCCTTTGCTTCTTGCTTTCGCTCCACCACTCACCCCATGGATATGGATCTCGACCACCCAGTGTTGGAGTCGCCGCCGGCGTCGCGTACTTCTGGCATCACCAATCTCAGCACCTGCGTCTACAACACTGACTTGGGTGTGTTTGTTCTCACCTGGTATCGCAAAGTCATCGGTAGAACACTCCATATCGACCTCCGCTTGGATGACTATGATGAGGATCTCTTTTTTCGGTTCCAGATCAAGCCCTTTCTCTTCTGGGGAAGACACGGTTCCAAGAGATTCAATCTGAGTAATCCAAAAAGGCAGGTTGAAATCATCTGGGATCTCACCAAAGTCAAATTCAATTCAAGCCCAGAACCCCAATCTGGGTTTTACGTTGCCATTGTTGTCGATGGCGAGATGATTCTTCTGGTAGGTGATTCCTACGAACAATCTCATCGCAAAAAAACCAGAGCAAGAAAGCCAGAGAGAGCCCCAGTTTTGATGCTGAGGAGAGAGCATATTGTGGGCAACAAGTATTACACAACTAAAGCTAGATTTGGAGGTAAAACCAGATGTATCTCCATTGATTGCAGCGCGGGTTCGGGAAAGGAGCAGAGTCTCTCTTTCTGCGTCGATGGAAAGAGTGTTCTGCAGGTGAAGCGATTGAAATGGAAATTCAGAGGGAACGAGAGGGTTGTAGTTGATGGTGTTCCGATTCAGATCTCGTGGGATGTCTACAGTTGGTTGTTCGATGATGTCAAGGATGGGCATGCGGTGTTCATGTTCAGGTTTGAAAAAATGGACGAGTTAGAGGAAGAAGGTGGGATTGTAGGGTTACCGCAACAACCATATGGGTTCGGCCCGAATGGCTTGGAGTGGAAGAAGATAAGGAAGAATCTATTGAAGACAAGGAGCTTGTCATCTTCATCACTGTCTTCGGCTTCATCTGGTTGCAGTTCTTCTGTAATGGAGTGGACTAGTACAGAAGAGAGCGAATTGCTTAGCCCATCTGGGTTTTCATTGCTGGTTTACGCCTGGAAGAGCAGCTGAAGAAATTAAAAGAGCCTCGAATTTTTTTTCTTCTTCTTTCTCTTTCCCTCTTGTTAATTCTTTGTTTGGAGTGGTAAAACAATTCATTTACTAACCCATTTGTTCTTGAACATAGTAGAATAAATTGTTATCAGTCTCATTTTCTGCTGCTTCTGATTGTACACTGAACACTGATTTTTAAGAATGAAGATGGAGATTAGCATTTATTTCTTCTGCTCATAAATAGATTCTGTCTGTTAGGATTCTTCTTCCTCTTTTTCATTTATTGAGAGCAGGACAATGTGGTCTATGGCCCAACGTGAGTGGTCATATGAACAGCTCCATCATTTTGTAAGAGATGTTCAATTGGTAAGCTGAAAAGTCTCAGAATGAAAAAGAGCAGCAGGAAAAGAAAAGGTTAATTAGATGCTGTCATTCAACCTACTGACGCCTTTATTTACTGAAGCTTCCTCATCTTTAACTTTGTTTCCTTTTTCTTTATAAAAGCGAATTTTCATTTTTTATAAGAATGCGACCTCTTCACGAAGAGGTGGAGTGCTGATCTGACTAAATAAGTTTTTTAATCTAATGATACTTATTGGATTTATCTTATTAGGAGACTCTGTTCATGAAGAAGATTCACATTCACTCTTTCCCAATTAAAAATTTAAAATATTTACTTAGAATCTTTACCAACTCATAAGGAATGAAACTCACAAACATTGTTGGCGAAGCTCATTTCTTTCAAATTTCAATTAAAATGGATTCATCTATTATTTCCTAAGAGTTTCATTGAGTCATATTCTGTTATCATTTTCTTTTCTTGATAAGAAGCCATATTCTAGAATATATACTTTATTTTTATGATGAGTGACTTCAATTGCAGTACATCTCCTTATATGGTTGAGTGTGGAAACCCAAGCTTTCAGTACTTGAAATTAGATGCCATCCTAGTTAGTTGGTTTGGCTCAAATCAATGAATCTAGTAAGCAAATTGATTCAAACATATAATTAATGACCACCAATGACAACAAATGGGGAAAAGGTTATGGGTATAAGTTGTCTTGATGGTGCAAACTTGTGTTGGTCCACTCATAGCTTGAATGATGTATAAACTAAGAATTATGCCCTTAGGGTGGTGGTCTAGGTGGTTACCACAAAAAAAAACCATGGTGGTCAAGATAGTGTCGATCATAGTGGCCTTAGACAAGATTTAAGATCAAGATTAGAATTGAGAATTTGACCATGTCTTCATTAATTTTAGTAAATGTATAAAACAATGCATTGTTTTTCTTTTTGTAATTTACATTATGATGAATTTAATATCCAATTGGTCACTCACCCCAACACTATAGCTTCACTCTAGGGTTTCGCACCCGGCAAAAAATAAAAAGAAAAAAAGAAAGAGAAAAGAAAAAAAAAGAAAAAGAAAAAAAAAAAAATCTAGGGTTTCAAGAAACCCAACTAATCTAGAAGATAGGAATATTTTTGCTTGATGGCACATTGGGGTGATTTTTCAACTTCCTAAGGCAGTTTGTCATAGATGGCAAAAGCCAGAAGGTAATTGGGTGGCTATAAATTGTGATGGTTCTAGTCGAGAAGACATTGGTGGGTATGAGCTATTGCCCGTTATTTTTGCTTTGGCAGGTGGTAGTAATGAGAAAAATATTACTCGATTGGAATTATATGCGATCAAACGTGGCATGGAGACTCGTGTAATGGATATGACGATGATAGAAATTTGATCCGATTCCATGGTTGCCATCCAATCTATTCAGGGACATTTTTCTACATCTTGGAGGGTTGTTGATTTGATCATGGAGATTAGGGATTGTGCAAACTTCCTGACAGGTTTCCTTAATACCTCCCAAGAAATCCATCTAGGTGTAGATACTCTTCCGTTAGTTCTTTTACTTTGCGGATGTGCTACGGTGAAACTTCGGTGTTAGTTTTTTCATGAGTTAACGTGTGCGCTTCCTTAATCCTCCCAGATCCGGCTTCCTCCCGAATCCTCTGGGAGATATTCTTCCGTTAGTTCTTTCTACTTTTGTTTGGGATGATGCTAACGGTAAGAAATTCTTCAAAATGTAATTTTTTTTCTCTTTATTTAATCAAAGCTCTCTCTTTTTCAAAAAAAAAAAAACCCAACCAATCCGGCCTGTTACAACTAACAACTCTACTGAACACTCTTCAAACATAAGGAAGAACAAAATATGAAAATTCATTTAATCGAGAGAATCATCAAAGAAAATAAAAAATAGAAGCATTTTAGTAATTCTCCCAAAGGAAATAGTGGCTATGTTGTGTCTTATGTGATCCAAGGAATGGGAAAAGCAAGATTTTATGGAGTTTCTGATGTTGACTGCTTGACCACAAAAAAGAGTTGGCGTGTGATTTCCCATTCGTGTCGACATAGAGGTATAGGCGTACAGCATGCAAAGCAGTCTTGCTCAGCTCAACAATAGTGGAGCTTATGATCGACATTAATACTTGTGGTGGTGAAGAAATTTTGACAATTCGTGTCGCAGTTAATTACATTTTACTAGAAAAAAAGTTCACACATGCGCGATGAGACAAAAACGAATAGTTGAGATTTCTTCTGATCATAAGCTTTTTACACAGCATTAAAGAATCTGCAACAAAACAAGACTAGTCTAATTTATGCATCACTGTGTGAAGATGAGATAACTACAAAATTCAGTCAGCCTCACCATTATTAGTCTAAAAATCCATAAAAGAACAAAATTGATATATAAATATATAATTAATAGTTGGATGTACTTCTAGCTTTCTATGTAGTGGATTTCTATAAGAATTCTGTATTTTTACCAATTTATTGGGAGGACGAATAAAATGGCAGATTCCTAGGGTTTGAGAAAAAAATAAAAAAAAACTGATTTCTTCATCCAAGGAACGAATATAGGGACGAGATAAGAACCCAAATTGGTTTGGGTTGAGGTGTTGGTCCTTCCCCCAACGAATTTTATATGCTTTAGCTTATGAACAGTGTTTTTTTATTTTGTTTTTGTCATAAGAAGAGAGTTTAACGCAATGGTCAACTGACCAAGATGATCATTCATTCAAAGCGTTAAGCAGTTTGTTAGAGGAAAACAAATATTTACATACTTTGATGGCTTCTCTCAGACCAAAAGAAAAAAAAAAAGAATGGCTTCCCTGGTTCTTTGTATCACCTTCCTGAATCCTTTATTCCACTTTGCGAAGCCGAAGCTTCACTGCATTTAAAGTTCAAAACCACCGGAAGCCCACAAATGCAATATAAACCTACAACCATCGGTGAACAAACCAGATTAATACAAATGAAGAGGATAAAATAATGGGTTAGTGAATTGAATTCAATAAAAGAGTTGTTTGTACCAATTTTTGCGAGACGATTAACCCATTTAGGGATCGGTTTCCCAGTTAACTTGATGCAAGCATCGTTACTGAAGTGATTGCAGTTCTTAGCTGTGAGATTGTAAGTGTGCCCTTTGTATTCCTTCCCTAACTTTACCATCAATACTTCAACCTCTCGTGGACCTAAATCTGTTTTCCCAATCAAGATGGATTTTCTGAGAGGGATAATTTCACTGCATTCCTTGGGTTCACTTCTCTGGAGCCCTACCTCGCCAAATGAGTATTCCACTTCATGAACTGAAAACCACACACAAAAGTAGAAAACCAAAACTGAAAGTTTATACACACAACTGATGATTAAACCTAATTTTGCAACAAACCCAGAGTCGGGACTCGGGTCCAGAAGTTAAAACAGTTCTAATGCAGAAATTGCTGACCTTCAACACCGGAGTGGTAGACACCGAAGCCGAACCAGTACGAACAGCCATTGAAAGAGGTGATGTCGTAGATATTGAGATATACAGGGATAGTTCCAGTTTTCCTCTTCTCAGAGATAGCTTTTCCAAACATTCTTCAATTCCTCTGAGAATAATATTCAACCAGAGAGAGAACCATGCATGCAAAAGTGTAGCTCAGCAAAGAGAACAAACCCAGATCAATACGATAGTCGGACAAAATATATATTAAAAAAAAAAATCACAGATGATTTAGAGAACTTAGATTTCTCGGGCTCCACCGGCAGCCAAAAGCATCGCCTAATTTATCGTTCTCCGCAACCCCTCTGATTTATTTATATAGAAAAACTTGGAATCTACGCTGTTTCCTTTCCTGATATCTAGGTTCATGCAACTATATAACCCATCGAGTTGACCAAAATTACGGAACTGACAAATTGATTTAATTTCTACTTAAAAACAGAAAGGGTAATTTTCATCTGAACCCCCTGGGGCGCATTTGTCCAATTTAAGTTATCTTTGCATATGGCTCCCCGTGGTTTAATAAATGATTATATAGGACAAGTTTAACGGAAACCGTTAGTTTAATAAATTTTGTGACAAAAATACCTTTGTGTCCTTTGAATTTTTTATTTTTATTTTAATCTATTAAAATAAATACTAAAATAAATAAATAAAAATCCTTACCAAACTATTTCCTTCCAAAACCGAGGGTTGAAACAAACGGAATAAAGTTGCTTCGTTTCCGAAAGAAGCACCTTCAAATCCATCACATGACTCTTTTCTTGTTGGGTGTTCGCCTCGTGCTCAACCCTCATTTATTTTTTGGGCATCAACCCTCAAATTTTGGTGTGGTGGTTCCATTTCTTGCTAGATTCAGCGATACCACTGTGAATGCTTCATGCAATATGAAATCTAAGCTGGCACAAATCTGCGGTTTGGATGACAGCATGTTCGTTTATTGCATCCGTATATATTTCTTTACTTGTTTACAGAAAGATGGAGAAATCAGATCTAAGAATCGGATGAGAATTAGAGCAAATCGATTAGTAGGAGTTTCATATTTCGAGATGTCGGAATCAATGTTCTTGAGGCCTTTGGCTTCGCAATTGTCTTCCAGCATCCTTGGGCATTTTCTATGTTTGCTTTGAACTCGAGGTAGAGTGCGAGGCTGTTGAGCGGTATGACGATCAACCTCTTCTCGTCTCGAGGTTCAAAGGCTTGGGAAAGGTAGAAGATGCGGAATCGAACCTCTTCTCTTCTCGTCTCGGGTTCGAGCTGTCGGCCGTGGTGAGTGCGAATGTCGCGTCTTCTCGTCTCTTCTCATCTTTCTCATCGTGTTTCTCTTCCCCCAAAGAGGAAACTTCTCATCTTTCTCATCTTTCTCATCGTGTTTCTCTTCCGGCCAGGGAAACGTGCGTGGATATGAGAGTCAAGTCTCAGTGTGGACTTGGCGGTCGTTGGTCTTCTTCTTTCGGTTGTGAACTTGCGGTGCGTTCGTATTCCATTTTGTTTTAAACTCTTCGTTTTTGCGGGAAATAATTTGATAGGTTTTGATTTATTTATTTTAATATCTATTTTAGTAGATTAAAATTAAAATAAAAAATTCAAAGGACACAAGGGTATTTTTGTCACAAAATTTATTAAACTAACCGTTTCTGTTAACTTGTCCTTATTTAATCATTTCTTAAAACCACGGAGCCATATGCAAGCTTATTGCTAAGTGACATGGACCAAACCTTAGGGGTCCGTGTTACCCAAACAGAAAATAAGACTTCGTGATTAGTATTTTTTATTTTATATATATATTTTTTTTGTAATCAAACTTTCATTGAAAAGCAGGAGCAGGATGGAAACTAAACATAAGCTCAGTAACCAATCAGAGGAATATGACAAATAACTCGGGCCTTGAACCGAGTAGGCCTTCCGTGCTAGATGATCCGCAACACAGTTGGATCTTCTAGAAATATAAATGGGCTTAAACCCCAAAAACCTACTACCTATAAATTTGATATCTTTAATTACAGGTAGTATAAAAGTGGGGGGTAAGGCTCTCTCTGATAAGTAACTCACTAGAAGCTGAGAGTCAGTTTGATTAGTATTAAGAGACTTCAGATTTGAATTTTGAACGATTTGAACGGTTGAGTATATATAACTCGGATTGGTCTTTGTTTAAAAGAGTCATTCCTTTTATTAGTGTTGTGCGAGGAAAGTTCTTCGAGCTCCCTTGACGGAGAGGTAATCCAGACTTAAGGGAGGGGTTGTAAACGAAACCGAACAAAGATTCAACATGGAGGTCAAGCACTATCGCATTCTCACCGCAAATATTATGAGACCACGAGAAGTCACATTTCTGAATTAGTTTATCATATAGTTAGAAGTGGGATTCACACATTAAAAGTACATGTAAATTTCTATAGGAATAAATAATTCAAAATTCAAAATAATTTGTTTCAATTTTAGGAGTAAGTTGTTTAGAAACTTGTTAAACCATTCTTTTTAAAATTTCCTCCAAATCATTAGTTTTGATTGAAAATTAGAAAAATTTGAACTCAACTTTACATTTCAATTCTCACAGAATTGTTTAATTTTTAGCTAAATTTAAAATTGAACTAATTAAACAAATGACTAGGCACTAGTATAAAAAATTTTGAAGTACCTGTTTTAAAAAAATGTTTTAAGAATTGTTTAGTTCATAATTTTTTTAAAAGAATAAGAATCAAATACTAGTGATTTGCTTAGTTGAGTTCAAAAGTCATGTTAATTTAATAAGTAATTCAATTCAATGTGAGAAAAAACAATTAGTTCAATAATTAAATTGATAAAGTATTCAATTAGTTCGAGGTTTTTTGTTTGGCACTTTGATTTCGACTCATCAAGAAGGTCCCTAGGGTTCGGTTGTTTGCCGATTCAAGTGATATGTGAGTTGGGTTTAGAACGAATAGAGAATCGAAAGATCGAGATAGAAATCAAAAAAGAAATAGAGAGGAAAAAAATAAATTGAGAAAGAGAGAGAGAGGATACCTTGTCGATAAGATTTAGGAACAAATACAAATGGAAAGAGCAGAAAATAAATAGAGAGAATTTTTTGGGATTATGAGTTAATTTATAGTTGAAATTTAACTTTTCATTCTTTAAAAATAAGGCTTTAGCATTAATCTCGTTGGACACTTTTTCAGAATGATATTTATACCTGTTATTTTTATTTTTAAAAATTATTTTCAATGGGGAGTGGGACCAAATAGTGGTATTTCACATGATGAGTGAGAAAAATAAGGAAAAGATAAGGAAAATAACCAAAATTTAGAGGGGGGCATGACCCTTCGGCCCCTATGTAGCTCCACTTTTGAATGAAACCCCTAATGGACCCACGTGAGCCTTGTCACTATTGTGTGATGGGCAAGAATCAGGAGAGCACATTGTTCTCCTCTAATGGAGAGGTGGGTGATCCAGACTCAAGAGATGGGGCGTAAATGAGCTAGATTTGGGTTGTCGTCCGAGTTCTTGTTTCGCCGACAAGATCTATAAGATGGGTTGGTGGGCCTAAGAAAGAGGAAGATAAGTAATTGGTGTTTGATCAAAGTGACATCCAATAAGCGAAATTCCTATGTAGATTATATTGGTCGTGGAGTAAAACTCCTTTCTTTGGATAGAATTTTGATGGAAAAAAAGAGGGTAACATATTGCACGCTTTAGTGGAGCTTAAAACTCTGGCTTGCACGCTTTAGTGCTCTAAATTATAGATTACACTCTTAAAATTATAAGTTGCATATTCTTAATATTCCATCCAAGATTCTGTTAGGGCCTATTTGGTTACAAGAGTCTGGAGATTTCAAATATCTAGAAATTTCAAATCTATAGATTTATAAGGGTAATTTTCATCTGGACCCCCTGAGGTTTGGTCTATATCATTTTTAGTCCAAAAAAATTAAGACTTTGCATCTACCTCCCCTGTACTATAAAAAAGTCAATTTAAAGACAAAGTATCACTTTTATTACTAATTTGCCCTTTAATTTTTTCAATTTGGATTTTACATAATTTAAAAACTTGAGGTTGTCAAGGTAATTTAAAAACTTGAGGTTGATCAGATTCCTTTTTTTTTTAATTTCTTCACGTGTCGTGGCTGTTCAAATGCATTTTCATTGGAAATTCCAAGCTTCAAATGCATCTTCTGTGGACTCGCGCTTTCCCCATTTGGTTATACGCAATCTATAAGCAAACTAATTAGAAAGGGGACAGACTTCCTATTTCTTCCGTTTGAGTTTTCTACGCTCTTTGTAATCAATGGACAATTATTTGGCCTAATGGCTTCTGGGTTTATGGTTGTGTTGGCTAATCTTTGTGCCCTTGTCTTGTTGTTCTTTGTCGCGACTCCAAAGCTTCTTGGGCAATTTGCTATGCCTTTTGCTTTTTCCCATCGATGGGAGGGAGATCGAGTGTGATAGGAACCATGAATTTTTCTAACCAATCACAATTCGCTTGTCTTTGGCTTGCAAGCGTTGGCCGCTCCGAGGAAGATCAAGATTTTTAGGGTTTACAATTTGGTACTTTCCCCCCGTCGGAGGGAGAAAATCAAGAATTTTTAGGGTTTACAATTTGTGTACTTTCTCCCGTAATAAACATTAGCGATGGTAGAACCGAAGGAGAATAGGGGAGGGACATTAGCGTGGGTTATGTTGTATTTTAATTAAAAGGACAAATTGGTCATAAAATGATAATCTGTCCTTAAATTACTTTTCTATAGTGGGGGGGGGTGCAAAGTCTCGTTATTTTGGATTAAATGCATGACCAACCTCGGGGGTCCGTGAAATTACCCTAAAATTTATGAAGTTATAATTTATAAAATTAGATGTTTGGTTGTGGAATGAAATCTGTGGATTCATCCTAAAAAATTATTTGATCGACGTGATTTTTGTGAATGTGCAAATGTATAGCTTTTTTAAAATCTCTGGATTTCACCCCTTACCCATAAATTTACAAATTCACGTTTTTAGTGTAAAAATGTGAATCTCTAGATTTCATGAATCTAGAGATTTTTACAACCAAACGCGTATAATTCTCAGATTCATGAATCTAGAGATTTGAAATCTCATGATTCATGTAATCAAACAGGCCCTTAAGTCATGAATAAAATGATCATATTACCTTCATTAGAGCAATTGATGTGATTACCCATTTAAACCCTGACATACCTAACCCTTAGGTGGGAGAAGGAATTTTCCTTTAATCCATCTTTTAGCCATACTTTTTCAGAAGCTGCCCGCCTTTGCTAGAAATCACCACATCATGCTGGAAAAAATTTCATCTCTCTTTACAGAGGAAGATGGACTAGCGGAGTTGCAGGATTCGATGAGATTAATAACATCAGTGTTATCAAATTGCACCTGAGCTTTATTCATGCATTATGAAATTGCATAAAGAAGCCCCTGAAAAATCGTTAGACCTCACCCCTCAAGGGAGATTGGAAGGTTCGTAATTGAAATTTTAGATTTTTTTTTTTTTTTTGAGATTTGTACCTGTGAGCAGAGGAATACTGTTGGTGGATTCTCTGTAGGAATTTATTCTTTCTGTGGGTTTTAGCAGAGGAAGCTCAGCCCTTTTGATTTGTCGCAAGTTTGTGATCGTCTTTGAAATGGGTGCCTTTGATTTCTACTCGCTACTAATTTCGATTAGAAATCATTGAAATTGGTAATTTTTGTTTCTATCTTCTCCTCTGCTTTTGTCGGTTTTTTAAGTGCGTGAAATTGAATCATTTTTTGTGTGATTCTTTGGTTGAGTTTTCATAGGAAAGAGGAAGCACTAGTGCTGCACTCTGGAGCAGCTTAGGTTTGATTTCTATCCTTCTTTCGTTATGGGCAATGCGGGAGACGACTTAATAGATATTGATTTGAATCTTGGACCCTTTAGTCCTTTATCACTTGATTTTCACCCGGATTTAGGGCCTTTATTGGCTGAATTAGGAAACATGGAAGAAGTATGAGACAACTCGAAGCAATAGCAATCAGGTCTAGACATCGTTAGAGGTGGAGATAGAGAAGATCCCACCTGTGAATAGGAATATTCTGGTGGAGATGCTTGTTAGTTCTAGCACATCTGCTGAACCACAGTTTGGGGAGCATGGTGTAGCTACAGAAGGTAGAACTGTTGAGCCGAATTGAACCTATCTGACCCGACCAAGAACCCCATGGAGACTCCGATGCGATCTTGGACATGGCATGGAGCAAGTCATTGATTTAGCTCAGGTAACACTCTACTGGCTTCTCCTGAATACGCTCGTACTGTTTTGGAGATCAGATAGCTGCACTTTTCGATTTGAGGCCCTGAAAGGTTCCATCATTGGAATAAATCACTCTACTATAGGGTAGTAGACGGAAACCAGTATCGAGAAAGCAATAAAACACTCCTAACGGCTCTTCAACCAATGTCGCTGCCTCTACAATCCAGTTTTTAAATCCAGTTAGAGAGAAGTAGTTGATTTTCAGTAGGGGAAGGTGAGGGCGGTGGTCGCCAGCAAAGGAAGAGGGTGGGCGGTTTTTAGGGTATAGGTAGAAGATGGGTAAAGGGAGAATTTCTTCATCCACCTAAGGGTTAGGTATGAAAGTTTTTAAAAAGGATATTGATGTCATTTGACTCTAATGAGAGTAATATGAATATTTCACACATGAGTTAATAGAATCTTGATGATAATATTAGGATTTAGGAGTGTACAATTTGTAATTTTGAGAGTGTGCAATTTGTAATTTAGGGCACAAAAACATGCAGTCTAGAGTTTTAAGCTCCGCAACAACATACCTATAATTTACTTAAAAATAAGAAAAAGAAAAGGTGCAGCCCGACTAGATGGTTTTTTCTTCTCTAGATAACCAGCTTCTTTTCTGAATGCCACAAGGACCATAATTTAATTCTGGTCTTGTGGGCCTGAAAGTCCAATTGTTATTCTATTTCCGAAGTATTGGGCCTTTGATTCCATAGCGAAAGGAGACTAAATTTAGCCCAGCAAATCCTGGCGCACCCACGCCTACAGTGAACCAGCGAAAGGCCTGGGTTGGGTTTTTTTATGTGAACGATGGAGGTCAGGCCAGTTGGGCCTACAATGAGAGTCTGAACTAGCCCTGGCTCTAAGCCCATCTGATCTAGAGAGCGGTTTTAGGTACGACAGTTGAATAATGCCACCACAATTTAATTTTGGGCCCAATAAAGCCATCAATGGACTGTAATTCCTGCTTAGCCCAAGGGTTGGCCCAATGTAATTCACATTTTTGGTGTGCAATTCTTTTTTCTCTTTTTCTTTTTCTCCGGTAGAAGTTCAATATGAACGTATAAAATATTTTGCCTTCAGTTAGATAAAACCATTTAAGACAAGATACCCATTACAATCGTATTACTAATGTCATATAATTTGGTGATTAAAATTACAAACACAACCAACGCAAAGATGTTCTAGTGGTTGAAACCAACACCTCTTAGTGAAGAGGTTGTGGGTTCAAAGGCATATTAATATCTCCATCCCTTGGGCGTCGAATCATGCATTTTAGTTGAGATCGAAATTTTGATGCGACAACCCATGATATTTCGCTTAACAATTCAACACATTAATGACATCGAACCCAAACAAAATCATAATTTTAGTAAATTATTACCTTCAAAAGACAAACAGAAGAGTACTGTGATCATATGATCATATGGCAACCTGTAAAAGCAAGATGAAGGACCATCGTATTGTCATTAGTTCAGATTCTCTCTCTATTTCTCTGTGTATTATGTTTCTCCATTGTCACATTTTGGTTAGGAATCAAGAAGGTACATTAAGTCCCATCTCAATCCTTGATTGGCAGAAGAACCGCAACAAGATAAGATTCTGATGTGCTGTAATCCAAAACATAATAAAGCTTAGCAGGCCCACTGGTTTGTGATTTTCATATTTTTGATGATTGATGTACAATTTACGTGTGGGATTGTTAATTTGTTTGTTTGAAAGCCATCGCAGTAGGTTTTCTTTTCTCAGGTTCAAATCAGCAGGAAAACCAAGAAAGGTGGGGTTTTAGATTCTCAAATTAACAATCATTATCAAAGGTAACCTGAATCCATGATTTTCCCAAAATGGTAACTGTAATTATCAAGTTTTCATTTAATGGTGCTTCTCATACTGTTTTTGCAACTGGGTACGTAATTAAATACCCTAAAAATCTTGACTTGTTTTATTCAACTTTTTTGATGTAATGTCTTGTTGTTAATTTATCAAATGACTTTTTTTTGTTGGGTATCATCAGCTCTGATATCTTATTGTCGACTGTCTCTTTTGAAATTAGGGTTTCTTATAAGACATCATACATAAGGTCTTCTAGATTTATGATTTGATGAAGAGCAAGATCATCAACAGTCTTGGTATCAAGGTGGTCTTTCTTTCAAACAATGTCCTCTCAGACAAGACTATTTAGTCAAAATTGTCGGAAATGTTTAATTTGGACGGATTCAATTCGATTTGAAACAATTCAAATGAAAAGCTATATAATAAGATAATAAACAAGAGAGAAGGGTTATTGAAGTCACATAATCAATATTAATTTAAGAATACCTGAAAATTTCAGAAAAGAGCAACCAACCTAAAAATAGCCCATTTCCCTGAACAAGTTTCATAATGTATGAATTTTTTAGTTTTTTCTTTTTGAAAATGAAGAGAAAACATCTATTAATAATAATCATAGGAGTTACATATTGTTCCTGATCCAGCAGATAGGCCATTAGTAGTGATAGTTGCTTGATTTGCAGCACTAATTAGGTTATTAAGGAGTGTGGGATTCTTAAAGTTGTAAAAAGGTGCTTTAGGAATACAAGTCTTTATATTAGTCAAAATTGGAGCAATATCCAAAAGCCAAGTCTTATTTGGTCTCGGAAGGAAGTGTCGTTGTTCATCTTCATTACACCAAACTTCATTAAGCTTTGTGTTGGTTGCATTCATGTGCACCAGTCCTTCACTAAGAGCCGTCAAGACTGCTTCCAGTTTGCTCCCTTTGTTCATATGCCTTGCCTTAAGGTAGTGAAGGACACCATCTCCTACTATTCCCACACTCTATCTTGTACATCTTAGAAATTCGTTGTATATCCCTGCATACAACAGAACGGAAGAGTGAAAATTATTTATTTTTGGTAAATTGTATGACAACAATAGTTTTCAATGTAGTGCTAAGGGATATTGGTGGCAAAAGACATATATTTGTGGTCCACACTGTTAGGTGTGATATTGAACTTGTAGAGATATTATGCATAACCTCATGACTATTGGGTTTTTGTTTGTTCCATATTACAAAGTTTCGCTAGCTCATTCCAAATGAAAAAGCAAGTTATCACAAAGACGAGTCAAATCTTTGTCTAGATGTGGGTCCATTAGGTATGACTTGAAGAATTGCAAAAGGGCGTTGTATGAGATATGATAAGTTCTCAGTCTTAATGGTCCCGCCACCCATATTCCTTTGGTCCATTTGTAGGATAAAAGAACATGCCAGATAATCTATTTCTTTATTTCTGCACAGTTCACAAAGATTGTACATCTCGTCCATTGAGATAATGTAGATCTAACTAGTACCTTGCATGCAAGAGACGTCAAAAGAAATATTTAAATTTTGGGTGTAGGGTTAATTTCCCCACCACAGGGAGAATTCATTGAGATATGGGGGAGTTGGTTCTTCAATAATGCTTTTCCTGCCAACTTAGCAAAAAAATCACTATCATTAGAGATACTAGATTTGAGACATTAAAGGTTGAGAGATAATGCTACAGAGACATCCACCTTTCTTCGGACCATTCCCTCTAAATAAGTGATAATGCTACAAAGACTTTTCCATGGCCAGTATTCATCTTTTTTCCTTACCTTAGAATTAAAGATGCTAGAATTTGGGAAGTAATTTTCCTTTAGAACCTTAGCCTGAAGAGAGTGGGGTTCATTAATCAGTTTCCACCCTTGTTTTAGTAATAGTGCTGAATTAATAAATTACATTATCTTAAAACCTAATCCTCCTAACTGTTTGGGCTTATAGCAGTCATCCCAAGAAATAAGAGTTAATTGTTTATTTTTTGAAGGATTTCCCAGCTAAATTTTTTGACAAATTGAATCAATCTGTTTGCAAATAACATTGGGTAAATGAAAACATTGCATGTGATAGAGAGATAAAGGTTGTAGGAATGATTTGATTAGTACCTCTCTCCCTGCAAAAGATAAGTAAGAGGCCTTCCAAGTGGCAAAGCGGGCAGGAACCTTTTTTAAAAGGAAGTTCAAGTTTTTTGAGTTGAATTTTCTTGGAAGTAAATTAGTACCCAAGTAGAGAGAATCTTTTTTTATTTCAGTGATACCGATGATCGATAGGATCTGGGTTCTAACAACATAGAGAACATTTCGACTAAAGAAAGCTTAATTCTTATCAAAATTGTTTTCTTGCCCTATTAAGTCCGAGAAAAACTCCAAACATAGCCTTAGTAGAGATGATATCTTCTTGTTCTGCTAGGCAAAACAAGAAGATGTCATAAAAAAAAGAAGAGAGAGAGAGATTTCACGGCCCAACTTTGTAATTAATAGCAAAGAAGAGATTAGAGGATATGAATTTTTCAGTTGAAAACTTTACATTGTGTCCAACTCCATTTCATTTCAATACTATAAGAACATGTGATGAAAAAAAAATATTACTCTTTCATTTGAATACAAAATAAAACCAAAATTTTCTGATTGTGGCTGCTGGGATTCGAGCCCAGGTCTCCACGGCCACAACGTGGAATTCTCACCACTAAACTACAGCCACATGTATGTCTTTACTTTTGAAATCAGTAATTATACTTGAAAAAATTCCATATCTCCTCTCTTTCATTGCCTTCACAACCAAATAGATGTTTCACATTCAAAGTAACATGAGATTTAATCATTAAATATGATATGATCAATAAAAGAAGTCCATGGAAGATACTAAACGATTTATAAGAAATTACTATAATCATATGAGATATTAAATCATTAAATCCATCTTTTTCTTTTAGTTTCTTAAGAATCAAATAAAGCCCTTCTTTTGCTTTGGTTGACAAAACTTATCTAGGTAACCAATTAAGGGACTAATGATATAGTTACTCTTCTCCCCCCCCCCCCCCCACTTTTTTTGACCATTTTTTTCCCCGCTTTTAACAAAAAAGAAATCCATTCACTAAAATGGTCGAATTATATGTCTTTGACCTGCAGTCAATATTACTAAAGAGAAACAATGATTGGAATTCGACCAAATAGTCCTATCTATAATAAGGGAATCTTCATGTACAAGGTATTTGTAATATGAATTGCAGCCCTTAAAATATATAAAAATAGACATTCATCAAAATATAAAAGGAGATACTTATTAAAAAGACAAAATATATTATGCGAGAAGGGTATAAAGAAATCCATACAAGACACATCCTTATAAATCATAACTTATTTATAAGTAATTTTTTAAAATGGGTACATTGAGAATGATTTCCTCCCATATATTTTCGATCATTTATATCACAAATTTACATGCTAGAATTGTAATTCTTAAAATGAACAAGTTCTAAAATATACCTACTTATCACAAAACAAACTCAACGATATGAAGAAGGTTATCGATGATGATATTTCTATCAATGCCAAACAAGAATACACCTCTAGGCGCTAGTACTTACTTCTTGAATGCCATAAAGTATTTTACTCACTTTAATTTAATGATTTAGGAAATGATAATCATCTCAAACTTGAAAACAAGTTCTTTCAAAGATGATGACAATAATCATTTACTCAAGTACTTATTTTCATATTTTTTCATTTTCAGTGACTTTATTTCGAAGGATTCCAATTGAACCTCCTCCTCCCCTCCTACATGTTTGTATTTTTTACACCCAAAAATGTAATTTCATATACGTATACGTAGGGTTAAATGATTCTAGGAAATCTTAACCCAAAAAAATTAAACAAAAAGTGAAATGGAATCTAATTATTCCTGGATTTGGATATCTGAAGTCTAGGATCCAAATTCAAAGCAAATCTCCATTAGTAACTAGATGTGACTTTGGCTAGTGGACATACTAATCAGATCCGTCCCTACAGTTATCTAGTGGAATGAAACAATTAATGCCTAGGCCATATGTGTTACGTGACCATTTGATTTCTACCAAAAAAAAAAAAAAAAAAAGAAAAAAAGTGTGACCATTTGATTCATAAATGGCCCAGTTCTGGTATGAAATTAAAGAGCATTTAAAATAATATCTCATCATCAGTTTTCTACATTATAAGATAGAAATACACAAAAATATTAATATCTTGGATCTTTTCTGTGATCTCATGCAACTGACACCCAAGAAAAATTATTATTTCTAAGTCCAAACCCTAATTTTGCAGCTTCAAATCCGAAAAATTAGATAATAAAATTGCAAAAAAGGATAGAAGATGAAGAGAAGAAAATGACTAGAATTTAAAGAAGAAAAAAAATAAAAATAAATAAAGGGTAAAATTTGCTCAAAGCCTGAGTGACAGGTCTAACTGGTTGAACTCTTCTTGATGCTGAACGTTCTTTGGCCTGTAACTCATCTCTCTGCCGTATCTTCCCGTGTGCTGTTGATGCTCATAGCTGATGAATGGCGGTGGAACACGACGGTGGGTAGAAGTACCGCCTATATCGAGGCTTGGACGGTGGCTGAAACCTGCATGAGGTTGTAAGGCAGCACTCATCTCTCGGCTTCTTTTGGCCAAGCTGCGTTCAAGCTTGTGAGCATTCTGATGACCACCTAAAGCTTGGGAGCTGTAGAATTTCCTCTGGCAGAAGTTGCAGGAGAAGACACGTGGCTCTGTGGGGCATAGAGGTGACGAAGAAGACGATGATGAAGAGTTCTCCAGGGCAAGGTCCAGGTTCAGGTCTCTCTTAGCTAAGTTGAGGTTGAGAGCTGTGTTTGGCTCCAGCTCCATAGCTATGGGTAGAGAGAGAGAGAGAGAGAGAGAGAGAAAGAGAAGAATAGAAAACACACGTAGAGTGAAATAGGTATATGAATCCAGATAAAGAAACTCACAGAGAGAGAGAGAGAGAGAGAGAGAGAGAGAGAGAGAGAGAGAGAGAGAGAGAGAGAGAGAGAGAATCAATGAGGGAAGGGAAAAGTGAGGAGAAAGAAGAAGAGATGGGCCAGGAAGGATGACAGATGAGGGTTATAGTGTTGCATTATATGAGATGCAACAGTCTACTGTTCCTGCAACCACAAGAGGAAAGAAGAGAGTGACAAAGGGAAATGGCTTTTAGAGAGAGATAGATGAGAGAGAGAGAAAGACAAAGACCTGCAAAAATCAAAGGGGAATCGAACTGTTGTCGCCTACTTAGTGGTACCATTTGAGCCCATTGTCGGCCCATGAAAAAAAAAATTATATATTTCCAGTAAACTCAGCCTTCATTTTACCACTCCAACTCCAAAACCCCAATGAATCATATATTAATTTATTTCTATTGTCCAAATTAGTTAGTTTCTTCTCTTAATCTTGAATCTTCATCCATGAAGAAAATAATTGAACAGACTTCCATCCTTTTTCATCTCCTTTTATATGTACTCAGTCAGTTTGGTATAAGTATAACCTAACCCACCCAGTTTGAGTTCTGCCCAACTCACGGGTGGGTAAGGAACTGTTAGCTGATCTAGATCTCACTTGGGATCTGAAACTCTGAACCCAACCCAACCCAACCCAACTGATTGCCATTTCTAGACTAGCTTGGATGTTCTGACATGTTTTTGTTGATAACACAGTTGTTACACAGAGTGATGAATCAGTCTAGTCTTTTTCCAAAGAACGCTTCTGACAAACAAAATTGATCAAAGTTGTCAGATGAGTACCTACCTAGCTTGTGCTTCCATTCAATTTACATGGTTTTCTGCAGATTTCACACGGCCAAAATAAATTTCCTAATTTAGTAAATCTCCTTCTGTCATACATATCAGTCTTGCAGTATATATTAGGTTATCATGGCGCCCATGTATTTTGATATTTGCTGGTCAAGTCCATGCTTATCCTGCGTATCATATCCAACATATCATTCACTGCCCATTACTTGGGTAGCTTTTAAAACCTTGTGGGTAATCTCTTTACCCAAAAAAAAAAAAAAAAAAAAAAAAAAAAAAATCCTTGTGGGTAACTGTGATTGGAAACAGATACTATTATTATTGTTATTTTTCTCCCTTTTCTCTTTGAAAAACTATCAGGTTATTTTTGAACCCATGGTGAATTAAAGGAAACTCTCCTCTATTTTTATAGAAATAATCCAAAGCGAAGATTGCACTTGTGTAGCTTTCTCTTTGTGTGTGTTTGTTGTGGGTAGGAAGGGGAAGAGAAGTATTTTGAGTATATAAGGAATTCACAATGACAAGTACAATCATTTATAACCATGGGTCTCTCTTCTTCAATTACCTTCATAGATGGTGACCGCAACTATTTGCTTCAAACCTCTTAAAAGATGAATTAATATAGATATGTACTTGACAGACAATCAGATTGCACAGAAACCAAATATGTTCCATCCTTGTCTCATGAAGTGAATAAAGTAAATGGTGCTCTCCGGGGCATTTGAGATGATATGCTCTACATCCTTTTTTCTAATCACCCACAGCAGAATCTGCAATGAGGACCACCTGATCCCATGGTTCAATGTTTCTCTTGTTCATCAATCATCAAGCCCTAAAGGTATACTAAAACAGAAGGGATATCTAACGTATGTGCGCATTTCCCTTTCAGAAGCAATCAAAAGTAGGATCAGATGATAAGATACCATGAGTTGTCCACTCATTGGACCGTCTTTATCCAGAGTTCCATAAAACCCTAGGTCAAGGAATCAGAGGGAAGGTTCTATGGATCAAAAGGTCAAGATTATAACCTTGTGGGACCATAACCCATGACCCTTCTTTGCCAGTTACACCGAATGCACCGAATGCTAATTATTAAAATTTAATTACCAGAGCAGCTTGTGCAGAAACAAGAAGAGAGGAATATGCTTCTCATTGTGACCACAAGAAGAATAAAAGAAAGCAAGAAAGAATAAGGAGACTATGAGAGAAACAAAAGTTTATTCTCAATAATATTAGAAGATTTATATCTGAGATCTGAATCTTACAGGTCGGCTATTATTACGCCGAGGCCTGTCTTGCTCTTCAGTGACAAGAAAGAAGGTGAAGCAACATTAATTCTTCTCAAGAACTTATTATAACCAAACACTCAGGTGTATGTCTCTTCAACCCCACAAACAGTTAACAACATGATTGGCTTTCTTTATTCGTTTCTTGAGAGATTCAGTTATTCTAACAAAGCCTGTTTCAAATCCCAATCATGAAAATAATATAAATTCTTCTCGATAATCATACAGAAACCGTAACACTTAATTGGTTGTTCCCTTGTAGTTAGAAAGACCCACAAAGACTAAACCAACAAGCTCTTGTCATGGGTGATCTCTACATTAAACCTCTAAAACAGAAGATGCTCTTGCCATGGGTGATCTCTACATTAAACCTCTAAAACAGAAGATACTCCCCCAAACCCACTTCGATTTCAACAATGAACATGGAAAACCACTTATTAAATTCAAGTTAGAGAAGCCGTAAGACCAACAAGCTCATATTTCATCTAGTCTTTCTTGATCCAGTTCATATCCAATCAGGAAATAGAAACCCAACTTTCAAATCTAGTTTAAAAAGAGAAGAAAATAAAGAAATAAAACTAGAGAGGAGAGAACTCACATGGAAAGTGCAGATCTAGTTGGAAGGAGTTGAAAGAGGTTCAGGTTTTGCCATATCTGAGGAAATTGGAGCTAAAAAATTTCTGAAGACAAAAGAGATGGAACAAAATTGGAGAGGTGCAGTGGACATGTGTTGTGGTTTTTCTGATTTATAAACTGAGTGGAGGGATCATGGGGACCGAGTAGTTGAGTTCAGAAATGACTCAGTGGGGGGTCTTCTTTTTCTAACCCACGTGGATAAAGTATTTCAGTACTGTTCTTTGGTCATCAAGGCAATATATGGTGTGAACCTTCCTGGTTCTATGTATCAATGTTATCCATTCGTTCAAGTTCAGTCTTACTGTACGTAGCTTAAGTTCCATTTTTAACTGTATCTATTTATTAAATCTTTTCTTAAGGTGTGTTATGGATATAAACACGTCAGCTACTCCAGTTGGAACTTAACCTGGTGCCTTCCCTTCATTGATCTGTGAGTATTTTGGTTTGGGTTGGTAAGATCTTAATTAGTTGGTTGTATATGATTGGTGGGTGCAGGTTTTAATAATAAGTTCTATGAGAGTTAGGGTTTCTTGGGAGGACGGTTTGAAACCTACTTATTGTGGAAATTTTTGACTGCAGTAATCATGCATGCACTGGTTTATGATTTAAGCGAATTCAAGAAATGGAGGGTTTTCATGTCTTGAACTCTATTGCTTGCATGCATTAGTGTTTTAACCATGAACCCTGGGATATGGACTGAAAAGTTAAACTTGGGAATGAACACACACAGCAATCAACACTTAAGAGAGAGAGAGAGAGAGACGTTGGCCACATATTGATCAATCCTTTTTTCTGTCCTGAAAGCAAAGGTCATTAAGAGATTCTCGAACCTAATCAGTGAATTTGTCACCAATTCATGTGGTGGGCACCAGATGAAACCGACTATAGAGCTTAATGATTCATATTGAGTCAAATTATGCATTTTCTAAGGTTCTGATTGGCTAGTTTAGGTAAAACTTTGTTCAGTTGAGTTAAGTTATCAACAAGACTCCAAATTAAAGTGTTTCTTCAGTCGTGTCTTATGTAAGTTGAGCTATTCCTTGTCAGTTGATACAAACGAGAGAGAGAGAGAGAGAGAGGAATACAACTCTATATAAGTTGATAGATTGAAAAAGACTAGCAGCTACATAAATCCATCAACTACATATTTCTTGTCGATTGATTACTGGTCAGGAGAGATGAAGTGAAGCAACAAGCATGGACATTGATGTATTACCCTATCTGATACCCAGAAACTTCTCTAACCCTTAATTGACAGTTTCTTTGTTTATACAAACAGATTTACAGTGGCAATTAATTACTCACATCTGAATGGCAAAAATTTTACATTTATAAATTGATTTATCAGAACAAAAACAAACCACGTCTTGGTAAGTAGGCCATTCATGTGGAACAATTTAAACATGTTTGGTATGCATTCTCATCTAGTTTAGTAAGTAATTGAATACTAAACGTATCCTTGACATCAAAGAAAAATAGACGTATTAACTTGTAAACATCATTTAACTCCGCAACAGGTATTGTCATTGAGTAATCAACGTCATGAAGAAAAATCCATAATCTTACACCACAACCTTAGAAGCATTGTGGGGGTTCATTAAATTCAATCAAGTAATTAATTAAATTTCTAATTTAAGTAGTTGGTGGAAGTAGACTAGTCGAAGAGAAAGAATACAAAACCTTAAAAGCTTGTAAAGTCTATTTCCAAACTGTCCTTGACTAACTTTGTTACCTTGTAAGATGGAACATAATATGCCCTTATTCATAATACTGCAATGACTCTTAATCGAAAATCACTCTCTCTCTCTCCACACTGTGGTGGTCCCTTTAGATTCCTTTTCAAACAAGTTGTAGTATTGATGTATAATTTCCTTGTAAGATGAAACATGTTATGCTTTTGATTTTCAATGGCATTTTAACTATTATCTAACATCTCTCTCCCATTTGTGTGGTGGAGCCATGCTTTCCTTTTCAAACCTGACGTAAATTAATTTGACATCTTATTCACTAAGCTGCATAAAAAATAAAAAATAAAAAGAGGGATCATTGTCTAAAAAGAACTCTTTGAATGATTTTGATATTCAAAGAGAAATTTGTAAATCCTAGGATATATGAAGGTGGTCTTTCTTCCCAACGAAACTAAGGGTCATGAGATGAGGAGAAAATAAATGGGTGGGAGAACCATATATGCGTGGCAAAGAAATGAAAGGTGATATATAGGTGGCAGACAAGACAGCAACACAAGTTGACCTATGAGGATGACATGTCAGATATTGAAAGCTGAGTTGTTTCCACTTACTTTTGGAGTTACAGTTTCTTTTCTGTTCCATCTTATTCCTACGTAAGCATTATCTTCCTCATGGCATACCCTTCTTCGTACAATTTACTAGCCTATTTGGTTTTCTAGTTGGAAATAAAGTTAAGTAAAAGACCAATGTCTTATAGTATGAGGTCAAGAGTTCAAATCTATTCGAGGGTTGCTCAGTTGGTAAAAGACTAATGTCTCATAATATGAAGTAAAGAGATCAAATCTACACAAGGTCATGAGCAAAGTCTCATCTTATATGTAAAAGTTATCCTTTTGAGGATGTAGTGAAGGTACGTATAAGCTGATTTAGGAGAACCTCTGTTAAGAAAAGAAGAAGAAAACATGAGTAATTTAAAAAAATTAATAATGAATTATTGAAATGTTGAGAAGAATGAGAAAGATGTAAATTTTTATTAGGAGTAGAAATGATGTAAGGTGCATGTTACGACATCTTTTGGTCATAGTGAATGGATTAGAAATTCATTTGTCAACATTAGAAGGGAACGTCTATATCAAAATTATATATGGTATAATGGTTTGATGAGTCGATGATTGAATAATGGCTTGGGGGTTTTGAGGGTGGTTGCCCCTTTCTGAGATTTGGTTTTTTTTCAAATCAGAGTCAGATGATTCTGAAACTTAACAACCCTTCTATCTTCTACCCAAAAAAAAAAAAATGTCCTTACTCTATGAGGAAAAATTTTCGCTATAAATGATATGACCCAGTGAAATTCTCATCCACAGTGAAGAGAGAGAAACTAGTAATTCATGCATTGTAATGAATGGAAGAGAGAATGTAAAATATTTGGTGCATTCCACAATAGATGAAGAAATAATTATCATGCAATACATATGGTGGAGCATCATTTTAGGAGCTCGTCCAAGTGTCAGAACCCTATGGGCCACAGGTGTACCTTAAATGGGCCACAGTATGGGCTTGGTTTTCACCTGAACGTGTGCTTAATTGGGCTGGGGCTTGTTCTTTTTATAGTGAGCTTGCCTTGTTTTAACTTCGCTTTCCTTTTCATACAAGCATGATCATACATACGCACATCATTTTATTACCGAAAAAAAGCAAACGCATGAAAATTCAGCTTTGAGGGAACTTGCTTAAATAGAAACATAGATGGAAGGAGAGCAAATACAGATCAAGTTCTAACTTCTAAGGGAACACAAATCATTAGAGTATATATACTTAAGAGAGAAGAAATAGGATTAGATGGCAATCTGGCTTGGAATTTTTCAGCCACATATGCCTTATCACAACTTCTCTTTCAAATCCTTGCGTGGGATCTTACTAATTGATGCTTTGGAATTATATATAAAAAAGGAAAAAGATACAAGTTTACTCAATCTTATGGTGAGCCACAATTGTGGGTCTTAAGGGTTTTATCTAAAGTTGAACCATGTCGATGATTTGGGTTATGATTGGGCTAGGCCACCTTCTTTTCAATATGGGCTTCTTTTTTTTGAATTTTTTTACTTGTGGTCTTCTTACTAGACCATAAACTAGTGTTGGGTCCTCTTACTGTAATATATTACGTATGGGTCCCAAGCAGACTAACACTGTTAGCCGCCCTTAAGTATATTCAAATTTCAAATGTGAAGCTACCAAAATGCTTCTTAGGTTATTTAATATATTATATAAGTGTATAGTTAAATATATATATATATATATATATATATATATATATATATTATATATATATATATATATATATATATATATATAATATATATATATCCAAAAAAAGAAAAATATATATAATAGCAAAATGTATTAAATACTTGAGCAGCATTTTAGTCCTCCACGTTTGAAATTTAAATATATTTAATGGCAACTAACAGTGTTAGTCTTGTTATAACCCACATTAATAATTGCACTAAGGAGACCCAATGTTAGCTTGTAGGGACCTACAAGGAAGAAATTTTTTTTTTTCTTTAAGCAAATTTTATTAATAACCTTGAGGAAACTTCAACCTCATAAAGTAAGAACATGGCTAAGATGCAGGGTAGGGATGTGGCAAAGAAAGAAAGAACACTGGTTCATAGCGGCATCCTTGGGCCTGGGAATTGGCTGCCATGTTTGCTTCTCTCAGGACATGAGTAAATCTAATAGAATATAAATGTGATGCAAATTGCAATATATCTTGCAACAGATAACACTTCACCAGTAAAAACGTAAAAATTTTCCTATTTCCATTACCTTTTTTTCCCCCTCAACCTTCTAGCTAAATAAATACCTTTAGAATGTCTTGGAAAAATTTTATATTAAATTTTTTTTTTGGGTAATTATATTATATTTATTATGTATGGATATGAACTGGAAGGGAATGCCAAATTACGGAGATTATCATACATGTTACATGCCAGCAGCTTTAGCCAAAGCCAACTTATTTATCCCTAATTAAAAGGGAATTAAGGGCCTCAAGGACAAGAATCTAACTTGTTTTCCAATAAGGGTTCGCTAATCTTCTCTGATTCACCATCCTTGGCTTTAGCCCACAAAAGGGCATAAAATCCCACCACCACTAATGCAGCTCCAATAATTCTGCAAATCCCATTAAAACAAACAACAAGTAGGCACTTCGTTAGCATTGATGCATGAGGTAATTAAAAGACAATAAGTAAGTAAGATACAAAATAGAAATTTGCTTGAGAACGAAGTAACCTCTGAAATGGAATTTCTTTTCTCCGGAAGTCAGTCTCAAAGACAAAGGAAAAGACGATAATAAGTGGGCCAAATGCTGATGTGAAAACTGGTCCCTTCTTATGTATGCACCATGTTGATGCATAGAAGCCTATACCAGTCATTAAGATTCCCTGTGCACAGCTAGTTTTATGTTTGAGTTCATTTGCTAAAAAATCATGAACGTGAAAACAGTAATGGGTACTTGTATGATTAAGTTCTGATCAAAAATTTTGATTTCTTTTATTTATCATCTCTTTCACAGGCCTGCAAACATAACCTAACTTAAATCTGAGGGACTGAGAAAGAAGGTTACCCCGTAAAGTATTGTTAGAACTTGAGAACTTCCATCGAGCCAGCTGATCTGCCATGCAGTGGAATTCCTTTCTGTGAAGGCTGCAATAGCAAGAGTTTGAATTGTTCCACAGAAGCTGATCATGGCTGACCATGTCATATCTCCTTCGTATTTAATCGTTACATGTTCCTGCACAATGTCTTAACACTTCAACCTTCACAAAAACCACTAAAATAACAAAAATCACCTCATATGCATATGAAATTTTGCTAGTAATTTTAAAAAAAAATCAAGTTCATCTCACATGCGAAAAGACAACTCGAACTTTAGTACAAGGGCCCGGCTTGCAACTATTACAGAAGAATCACATCTTTTGAAAATGGATTGATTATGTTTAACCACTAATAACAGATTGATTATGTATCAACTGTTCATCTGATGGTTTCAATTAATCCAGTCCACGCATAACTTATCCGACGGCAAAACGGGCAGGCGAGAGGACCAACCATTCAGATTCAGAATTCAAATTCTCTGCAGTGCCCTAAGTAGTTATCTAACAACGAGCTTTCAATGAGTACTATGGGTTTCTATTTATTTTCAACTCTTAGATTATGATATTTTTGGTAAAGGAGCCAGTTTAATATATCAATCAAAACAAAGGAAAGTTGGCAGATGTCAGTTTGATTCTTGTTGTCCACATTGTAGGTGTGACATTAGCTGATTAGCAGAAATGCAACAGTCGACTTATCAACAACAGCTTGTTTTCCAAAAAACATAAAGACTTATCAACAACTTTTAACGGTAAAAAATAAAGACTCACCAGCAACACATTCAAGGAAGCGAGAGCGAAGAGAGAAGCCAAGCTAGCAACAAAGCCAATAAAGCGATCTCCGATCACCGGAAAAACGTTTCCTGGTAATGGGTTTTGAGGCACCGTTTCGTTGGTGTAGAGCACCATTGCTGCAGTTCCCAGTAGGGACAAAGCGATTCCCCAGACCTTGGCTTGCCCGTTGATGCTACAGAGCCTGAAACTCTCTCGCCGGAAAATCACTGCAATTATAAAGACAAGTGCTGTACTTGTGTTCATTATGATGGTTTGGAAGCTCGCAGACACAAATCGAAGACTCCATGTCAGCAGTAACTGTCCGAATGGAATTCTATGGCACCCACAAACGAACACCAAAAGAAGAAAGGAATTAAGACTAATTTTGACTTCCAAATTCTAGAATATTTTGGAGAAATTGGTATATATGTGAGGAATTACTGTAACAAACCCAACAGGAAAGCCCAGCTGAGTGTTTGAAATGTGATGGGTGGCCTTTTCCTTCTGCAAGAAATTAAACAAATATGAGTTCTCTGCGTTTGAAATTAAGCGGATTTGATATACATATAGAGAGATGGGTTTGGTTTGGTTTGGTTACCTTTCTAGGATGAAGGCAAGGAAAGACAGGACTAAAGTAGCTACGATGTGTTCATAGACAACAAAAACAGTGGCGCTTGCTCCTCCAGAGATGTAGGAATGAAGAAGAACTATGAAACCTGCTGTGATTAGAGATGATAAAATCAACACCAGATGAGGTGTGTATCTCTTCACTGATCCTATGAAGTCCATTTCTGCTGCTGCTGCTTCTCCTCGATCTTCTTCTGCTTTCGCTCCTTGTTCTCCAATAATGCAAGATAGAAGATATTTTTCTTTATGTTTTGGGACCCTCTGTAGATTGGTCCATGCATTTTAACTTCTTGTACATTAACAAACATTATTTGGTTTTCTAGTTCCCTTCCTACACTGTCTGGCTGATGGCTCTTGCTTGATGCACTAAACAAAGAGCCAAGCAGCTTGGCCTGTTCTATCTATTTTTCTGGTCTGTAATGTAAAATGTTCTCTATACATTTTTTTGGCATTAAGTAGGTAAAAGCTGAACAATTACCTATTGTCTATGGTTACGTTTTTTTTTTTTTTTTTTAATTTGAATTTAAAATGACGAATTTGTCCTGATGTGGCAAAATGATTTTAATGTCCCTTCAACTCTCATTCACACTACCCAATTCTTAGGCGGAAAACTCTACCACCATAGGTAACCACACCCCCCCCCCCTGTTGGTTACCACCTATTTATCCAGAGTTTAATTTGCAACTCACAAGCGCTAAGGGAGATCACTACAACAATGATTGAAGAAGGAAAGCCAGAATTAGAGATCCTCGCAACAATGAAAACTTTGTTATGATCAGAAACAAAAATATGTTGTATAAGTATACACCAATATAACCCTAATTTTTTCCAGAGATTTGGGTAGATTTTAATGTCAAATGAGTTAGGTTTCTACAACTCTATATGATTACTTTGTTATGATCTCTAAAGTTAAAGATTCTAAATTTTTCCAACGCAGAAAGCTGTTCTGGTGGTGAAATCAAAACTTCTTAATGAAGAGATCGTGGGTTTGACTCTTATTGAGGCATATTAATGTCCCATCTCCCGGCTTAATAAAGCCCCTTCTTATAAAAAAAAAAATTTTTTTAAAAAAGATTATAATTTTGGGAGCCGTGGTTGCTAACTGCCAGGTGGTGGTGGGGTTTTGGCAAGGTATAAGAATTCTTTCACCCACCTAAGGATATGATAATGTAATTTTGAGTGAAGGAGCATTAAAGTCATTTTACTATATAAGGACAAATTTGTCATTTTAGATTCAAACTTTTACAGCAATTATAATTGTGAGTCACAAATAATTTTTTATAATGTAAAAAATGGACATCCAGTCATTTTTTCTACTTAAATGGGCAAAGTCATAATTTCATCAACAGTTAAGTCGACCAATGGTAAAAAAGCTCTATAAGGTTTAATGTAACTTTAAAAAGGTAGACTGATATTATATACATTTCACTTGATGCGGATGGATTCTCTTCCAGCATGTGCCAAAGAACTTTTTGGATAATGATTTCAGCTTTTTTGGTTCGAGTGGTCCTATTCTTGTTGTACTACTCTTTAAAGAATCCTAGTAGACCGTTTGTTTATTACTACTTCCTAACTAGTTTTTTGATGGGTCTTGTTTGTTTCTTGCGCATTAAATATGCAGGACCATCAAGCCACACATTCTCGACAATTAGATTGAAATTTCGATTTCGGCCATCAAAATTCAATGGACGAGATTGAATCTCGATCGAGATTTTGAATCTGATGGCCGAAATCTTGACTTGACGGTCATGAGCATTTAATGCACATGACCCAATTAATTTCCCTTTTTGATACATGTTTTGGTTCAAGGAAACAATAGCAATAACTGATTTGAACCTTATCCCCATTTCTCTTCGTTGATGCTAATCATTTATATTTTACTTAGAACCCCACGGTTTTGAGAAAAATATTCTTTGATCACCAATTTCTAATGGAAAGATAAAGCATTAAGTATGCTTTAAGGGAAGAAATAGGATTAGATGGCCAATTGGCTTGAAATCTTCTATAATCTCAATGTGATTTGGAATTTTAATTGTCTAATCACAAGTTTGCTCTTAAATCCGTACAGACTTGCCAGATGTTGCTCTTTGGAACCGCGCAAAACATATCCTATTGACGAAATTTATCAAGTCCATTTCCTTGTCAGAAATGGCCCATTCATTTCTTTGTAGATTGATGTAACTGATAAATGGATTTCAATCATTTGATGTGATGTTGGGTCATACACACATCTACAAGAAAATGGATGGGCCATTTCCTATTTTTGACAAGGAAATGGACCTGATTAATCCCGTTTGATCTTTTTGTAGTGTACTACCTGCATCAATGGACAACCCAATTAAAAATTCTGTCATGGGTTTTGGTTGGTCAAATAGCCCAATCCCGGCAAACATTATAAAATGAAAAAGCCCATTTGGCCCAAGTCCACAAACACAATTGGTTGTATGGGCTTGTTTTTTTAATTATTTTTTGGGTTGGGAAAGAGGAGATTTTTATATATATGGAACCTACCATTACCATCTTAAGAGATATGAGTCTTAATGCTCAACCAACCCTGCATTAACTGTGAGTTTGTTTTTGAATCACCTGTTTCGACGAGAATGGTTAACACAACAACATCACCTTGCTTGATGCCCAATTTGTTAAATCCGAGATGCTACCTTTCACGATAAGAGGTTTACATCTGCGTTTGTGAAGGTTTTGCCGGTGGCACTGTGGATGAGACATGGGCGAGATCTGAATTTTGAGAGGTTTTGGAAACAATAAGAATGGAGAAGGAGATGACTTGGAATCTGGGAGCTTTGATCGGAAGATACCTTCTTGATCTTCTCTTGCAAGCCCCATCAGAAAAATGCACAGAAGATAGCTCGCAAGCCCGGACGTCAGAGAGAGAAACTTCAGATTATCGACATAATGTGATACGGCCACAAGAACTTATGGTAAGGCCAGTCTGCACAGAACATTAATATGTCAATGAGAGAACCTGACCTGAGCAGGAAAGAAAGAAATCAATTTTGAAATTCATAATTTTTTCTTTTTCTTTTGCCAAAAACTAAAAATACATATTAAATGAAATATAAAGGTCTGGGGACCTTTACAGACCCCGAAGAGTCCATAATGAACAAAGATGGTATACCCCATCATGATCTGTGAAGGAGGAACTTACAAGCATCCCTTGTAAGAAAGTCTGCAAATTCATTACCAACTCTAGGGATATAACTAAAAGTTACACTATTAAATAAAGAAACATAATTGTAAAATATATAAAACTAGGCTAAAGCTCATCCAATCTAAAGTTCATTGATTATTTTAAAGAGCCAAAACAACAAGTAAGCAATCGGAATGAATTTGTACAACTACTGCAGCCAAAGAGGAACCAAGAAGAATGTCATCTCTAATGGCTTCCCATTTAATTGAAGTTGCCGAAGAACTAATCCCAAATTTGCTTTGAGCCACCACAAAGTCTCCATTGAAATCTGACATTAGGCATACTCTACCACCATTGTGCGAAGTACATCCCAAGAGCCGTCTACAAAAATATTAAAAAAAACAAGCTCCTCCAAAGAGTCATAGATGGGGTCCTGGAAAAGGAATCTCACTATTCCTTTGAAGCTCCTTAATGTGGAGTTGAATATCTATGCATAGATAAGAAAAGTAGTCATGATGTGAATTTTATAGAAGCCTCAGTCCCTCTAAAAAGAATCGCATTTCTATTATTCCAAATACACTAGACTAAGACACTCCACATATGATTCACCAATGTCAAATTATCACAGCCAAGAAATTTCAGTTTAGATGAAATCCATTCAATCATGTAAAGATGTCTCAAAAACTCAGTTTAGATGAAATCCATTCAATCATGTAAAGATGTCTCAGAAACTCAGATGTATTAATACGTAATAAAGACAATCTCCAACACTCACATGCATAAAAACAAAGAAACAGAGCATGACATACATTTTTTTCAGACTACGCCCAGATATTAGACATAGGAGTGTGAAAGAAACGACAATTACCTGTCCTAAGTTGCTGGCAGCACACGAGCAAACCCACGCATAATTGACAACTTTATATTAGGGGGTGGAAACTATTACATGTACGACAGACAAAGTTAAACTCGTGACCTCTTTACTATAAGATGCTAATACGAATTGGGCAATCCTGTCATTTTTTTTTTTCTTCTTTATTTGGGTAAAGGAACAGAAATATCAATTACGCCAAAAGTTTTCTAAACAGACTTTTTGTTTTGTCGAAAATTGAAATCATGTACTCTCCTTACACCTCTTGTGATGAACGTGACACTAGCTAACAAAAGTAAACAAAAAAGTTCCCCTAACAAATTTTTATTCTTTTCTTAAAATATTATATTCCCTATATGATTTTGTTTTTCTTTCCCACTAAGAGATTGTCTTTCCGTCTCCATCTCCTTTTTTTTTTCTTGTCTCCTTCTCTCTTCATGGCTATGAATCAAACCAAAGCTCCAAGATGCAATGTGTTTCATGTGTAATGGGTTTCATGTGTATTTATGGCTTAAGAAATGAAGTGGCAGTAAATGAAATCAATCTAATGAACCAGCTGCCTCTGACCGTGGACATTCAAGCAAATGAAATCAATATTTACCACATTCCATTGCTCTTTTTAAGTGGGTTCAATGCATGCTTCCCTTACTTAGATTTTTGGAAGTCTTCTTTTATTAGGTGATCAGACTCATGGATAGATCAAAATCCGAAATTTTCAATTGTATTTATAACTGCTCACTATTGTTTGGATTCAATTGTTGAAAGTTGATCAAAAATGGATTTCAAAGTTGTACATGGGGTAAACCTTGTGAAATAATCATAATTGTCTTGTTTATCTCATGTTGTAAACTATAACAGATCGAATCACATACAGATTGCATGAAAGAAAATACAGCTAGAACTCGTGGACAATGAAATATTATATGAGATTTCAAATCAAAACATCTGCTGGGGATAACAAGAACGTGAATAATGCAACCAAATTTTGTTTGAAAAACCTAAGAATTCATAATAGGAATAGAAGGGAAAGCAAACATGAAAAGAACAGTTTATTCACTGCTACCAATGGACATCATTTTACAAAATACAGTGTCCCACTTGAAATTATTATTTTTTTTAAAGAATTCTATCATGTTACATGGTAATATAGTCAAGATTTTCTTTCGCTTTTAAATTTTTTTATTGAAGATCTTGTAGTTTTCTTATACTGTTAATGCACAATGGAATCTTAACTTTAATTCTAACTAGGTGTGTTAAGTCATGAAAGTTACCCATCCTAGTAGATGGTGTTAGAGAGAATTTGGGAAAAATATGAGACTTTATGAAGTCATGGGCCCTTTGAATTCCAATGGATGATTTATAAGAACTTTTCTACTTGTTTTCTTCATGATTACTCATTAATAATTATTTAAGATAGTCCCTACCCCGGATGGTTGGTGGGAAAGTGACTTCAACAGTTGAGTGTCATTGTCAAGGACCTCGTTTCCCTTTCCCTATCTCATTCATTGGTCGGTCTATTCTTTTTTTCTCTTTGGCGTAAACCATGCGCTGGTCATTAATTCGTTACTCTTTCTACAAAACAATTAGTTATGCACTGCTATGTACTTTACTATATATCACATTAACATCACTAGTTAGTACATATTAATCACAGATAATCAACTCACATTCAAACAGAGGTTCTCCCGTACCGGTGGTTGCCGGCAGGGGAGGGGCGGTGGTGAGGTTTCGGTGAGATAAAGGAAGATGATGGGTAAAGGGAGAAAAACGAATGAAAATTAACAAATGGTATTTTGGTCTTTACACATTTAAGAGGGTATACTAGATTATTCACAACCCAAACTTAACAGTCAAAATTCAAAAGACTTAGCTTGTTAAGAGGGGTGACTTGAAATATTTGAACTAACTAATTAATGAGGGTACTGTGCAATTTAAACCATATAAGGGCAGTCAAGATTTTAAGGTCCACTTAAGGGGACGCCATTTAAAAAAACTCAGAAAAATAGGTCAGTCAAGATTTTAAGGTCCACTTAAGGGGGCGCCATTCAAAAAAACTCAGAAAAATAAATAAAAAGATCGATTCATGCATCTCCATTGGTATTCAACGAAAGATTCTCCTTAGATCAGTAGAATGATACTGCGTTTCGAATATTTGTCCAAAAATAATAAATAAATAAAACTGATTTTTCATCAACTTCATAGATTTGTCATTTACGTATAGATGAATAAAAACTTCTACACAAAAGCAAAATTAATTTTTGATGATTCGTAAATTACAAAAACACCACCATATGGTTGGTGTAGTCTTCCATTATGTGAGGTAGTAGGGTCAGCCCTTCATTTGAAAGTGAAATCCAACAAATTTATTTATCAAAAAAAAGAAAAGAAGAAAATTCTCCATCCAGTCATCCACACGAGCATGAACCTCTCAACACCGTTCCTGCTAATCAAAGATCCTAAGTTTAGGAATATGAAAGTAACTAATCACGTCAATTGTGATTTTCGCATGCCTCATGCCCTAATTAGATAAAGAACATAATCGAACAACAACGGTTTAATCTCGATTTTAGTTAATTAATCGAGTAATTGTTTTATCCGTTCTTAACCAAACTCAACCATGGGTAGGTGAGTGATGCAGATAACGATATAACTTCGTCAGTTTCGTCTTTGTATTTGGAGCCCTAATTGTACTAATATGTCGAAAGTATCTTTCTGTTTGTTGCCCCAAGACTTGATTGATACTCCTTCACCAGACAATTTCACGGTTCTTTGTCTTCGCCCATTAAATTATCTCTGGCAAGTTCCAACAACCAATGTAAATCTCCTTTGAATTGCCATATCGTTCTATAAATAACAATTTCTGACCATTGCATTTTTGGAATCAACAAGTCTTGGCTCTTAGAGGCACATAAACATTACAAACACAAAAAAAAAAAAGCTCTACCAATGGAGCCTGCAAGAGAAGAACAAGAGTTCATCTTCCGTTCGAAGCTCCCAGATATTTACATTCCAAACCATCTTCCTCTCCATTCTTATTGTTTCCAAAACCTATCCAAGTTCAGCTCACGCCCATGTCTCATCGACAGCGCCACCGGAAAAACCTTCACATACGCAGATGTAAATCTCTTATCACGAAAGGTAGCATCTGGGTTCAACAGATTAGGCATCAAACAAGGTGATGTGATCATGGTTTTGCTCCACAACACGCCGGAGTTCGCGTTCACGTTCCTCGGTGCATTATATTGCGGCGTCATCACCACGATGGCGAATCCGTTTTACGAAGCAGCAGGGATAGCAAAGCAAGCAATGGCTGCTAATGTAAAACTCATAGTCACCCACGCTTGCTATGTTGACAAGGTGAAGGGTTTAGCCCTGGAGAAGGGAATCAAGCTCGTCTGCATTGACTCGGCACCGAGTGGTTGTTTGCACTTCTCCGAGTTGTCTCGCTCAGACGAGAATGACCTGCCGATTGTTGAATCGGACCCCGACGATGTTGTTGTGTTACCATTCTCTTCTGGGACGACTGGGTTACCAAAAGGGGTGATGTTAAGCCACAAGAACATGATCACCAGCGTTGCTCAACATGTAGATGGAGAAAACCCAAACTTGTATATCCACAATAAAGATGTGGTGCTCTGCTTATTACCTGTGTTTCACATCTATGCACTCACTGCTGTGTTACTCTGCGGTATACGAGTTGGGGCAGCGATTCTGTTAATGCAGAAGTTTGAAGTTGGGAAACTATTGGAGCTGATCCAGAAATACAAAGTGAGTGTTATGCCGTTGGCTCCTCCGGCCGTCTTAGCCATCAGCAGAAGCAACATAGTTCAGAATTACGATTGTTCATCGGTTCGAATGGTGATCTCTGGTGCAGCACCAATTGGCAAAGATCTTGAAGATGCATTTACATCAAAGTTTCCCAACGCCAAGTTTGGCCAGGTAACCCTCTATTGCTACCAGATTTTCATAGATCGATTGACTAAAACCAAAACTCTCTCTGTTTGAAAGGTGACTAATTCAAATTCAAACCTGTTTTCTCTAATTAACAATTAGCTTAGACCCAGTTTTCCATTGAAATTAGGAATTAGATACCACTTAGGGACATCTAGGCTTCGGTTTGTCGGGTAGGTGGGGCTCGACCTGTCGTTGGGTGCTTCATGCACAGTTGAGATCCTATTTCAGCATTATTTTGCCGGTTGAAATTACTGTCAACATTTGGACCACCTAAGGTTAGCTCTCACCTCTGAGGCCTGGGTACCACACCTCTAATATGAAGTTTACCTTATTTTTTTCTTTTTTATTTGGATGTAAGCCATTAAAAGGTAGGCAATTTCGGCCTTTCTAAAGGAGTTCAGATCACATTTCCATCAGAATAGCATAGAGTGCTCTCGTGATACTTTTTCACCATATATTTTGTATAGGGTCCATGCAGGAACCACCAAAGGTTCTACTACCACAAAATGTGTTCCTTCAATGGAAAAGTGATCTTGACACTCACTATAGAAATGAATAAAGTACCTAGGCATTCATTCCTTTTGCATCAACTAAAAGCCAATGGTCACAGAGAACCCTATTTATGGAAGATTAGTCTATAAAAGAAATACAAATTGCATGATGAGAAGTTTTAATTTAGATGCTTCTACTGTGTACATTCTCTTGATCAAATAACAAATGATTGAATGAATAGGGATACGGGATGACTGAGGCCGGGCCGGTCACAATGTGCTTGGCCTTCGCCAAAGAACCGTTCAAGACAAAACCAGGTTCATGTGGAACTGTTATTAGAAATGCTGACTTAAAGATCATTGATCCAGAAACAGGCTTCTCTCTCTCCACAAATCAACCGGGAGAAATCTGCATTAAAGGGGACCAGATAATGAAAGGTAGTGTTTTATGCATTCCTTCCAACATTTTTTAGCATTTGCATTCATTGAGCTTGGGGGCTCTCATGATCTTAGGAATTTGGAATACATTTAAAACTAGTCAGTGGAAGGGGATCCCCATGCATATAGGGACTATTATATACCTATTAGCTAAGAAACTTTTGGTCGCTTGCAGTTCTTGGGGTCTTTGTCTCTCATATACTTAGTGTCATTATAGTGCTATGGTCCAACTCATCCAGACAAAAGTTTTCCTTCATCCATGAGAAGATCTTCATGTTTCAAGTCCTTTTTTTTCATTTCAATTGAGAAGGAGGGATGAATATGGCAATAAAAGACATTAGGATTGATTTTGATTCCTCAAATTTAATAATTAACCTCTTCCGAAGCATAAGTTTTCGAGGACTGATTTGGTATTTGACATTCTAAGGCTCATCCAATCTGACACTTTTACCCTTGGGTTGTCATGTAGGTTACATCAACGATCCTGAAGGCACTAGGAAAACTATCGACGAGCATGGCTGGATACACACAGGAGATATCGGGTATGTTGATGAAAATGATGAAATCTTCATCGTCGATCGATTGAAAGAATTGATCAAGTACAAAGGGTTCCAGGTAGCCCCCGCAGAGCTCGAAGCAATCCTCGTCACCCATCCCAAAATCTCTGATGCCGCTGTTGTCGCGTAAGTCCTCAAAATGTCATTTAAATTATGGTTTCAAATCGATTCAGGTTCCAACCGGTTTTGGTTCACTGATGTTACAGAATGAAAGACCAAGTCGCTGGTGAAGTACCCGTTGCATTTGTCGTGAAATCGAACGGTTGTGATGTCACAATAGATGAGATCAAAGAATACGTCTCAAAACAGGTAATTTTAGCAGATTTGAATTTGGATGCCTTTTCTAAATTTTTGTTGAATTCGGATAGCAGTTTTGCTAATCAAGCTCGGATACTGGGATCTCGAGTCAAATCCAATCCATTTACAAGTCTATATAATATCCTCACCCCCATATATATATATTAAAAAAAAAAAAAAAAACTCCACTCTACTAAAAAAATACAAACCCTTGGGCCCATTTGGTTTGTTTATAAATATAAGATGCTAATAGAAATTGGGCTTGGGTTGGTCAGAAATGATCGATTCCCTAATTAAGTAAGCCTTTGCTCAATATGGTTCTGGGCCATAATAGCCCAATGAAAGCCCATTGTAGAATTCTTAACTGGGTTATTTATTGGTGCAGGTAGTACATTATAAGAGGATCAGGCTGGTATTTTTCGTGAATTCAATCCCAAAAGCACCATCTGGGAAGATCCTACGGAAGGATTTGAGATCAAAGTTGTGAGAAGGCATCTGATTCAATGAGAGAGATTCCAAAGACTCGAAGCCAGTTGGCCATCTCGTGATCCTATTTCAACCATGAAACTTAAGAATGAAAGAGTAGATTGATGGATTCATAATCTATTTTTGGGTAAATAATAAATTCAAAAAACAACATGCTCGTGCTATTGCTTCTGCTTTTGCTTTTGTATATACGAGGATACACTCTTCTTCTTTCTTAATTTTTTGTATTAAGAGAAACCTGGCCGTTTCAATGATTGGATGTCTGAGGATCTAACTGAATCTTGTTTTTAACATTCCGGATTATTAAATATATACTTAAATTTGATCATAACCCTGGATGGAGTGGTGACGATTCTCATGTTTGTCTACATATTCGATATATTGAAAAGTTATATATATTACATATTATGTTTTGGTTCAAAATAAGAATTTTCTTGAAGAAACATATTTTCAGCCACACGAAGAATATACAATAAAGTTCACAAAAAGATTCAAACTCTTAGCCTCATGAGACATTGATATTTGACCTACTAAATCAACCCTAAAGGCATAATTTACATTCATACTAAATCATAAATTTTCAAGCCAGCGATCCAGATTTAACATCACTGCCGACCAGATTTTTGGAGCTGATGATTCTGAACCTAAATTTGGAATCTTGTTGTGGGCCATAATTCTGATCCTCTGTGTGCGTCTTCACTTCTCAAAGTCTCACGCGGCTCCCCTTTCTATCTCTGTCGACTTGTGTCCACAAATTCCTAGGGAACGTTCCCATTATCATTATCGGCCAATAACCAAAACCCTTCTATCTTCATTTCTTCCATTACAGTCTTACAGGATATAAAGCACAGAACAGAAGGTCCATGCAAGGAGGATGACTGTTTTCTCAAATCAAATGCAAATTCTAAAAGCAACAACACCGAGAGCTTCAACATTCAGTCCGTCCCTCTTCAAGGTACTTTATTTATCATATTTTACGGTTCTTGAAGATTTTTAATCTATTCAGTATCATTGTTTATCTTGCTTCCTAACTTCTTGTTCAGAACCTGATCAAGAAACCCACTTCAATTTCGTCGAAACAGAACTCCTTCCTCAGGGGTCAATTCAATATCAAACAGTTACTGGAAATCACCTCAACGCATCGTTTGAGAAGCCAAACAGGTAGTCAAATGAGTAAACCCAGATGTATTAAACCCTGAGAAATCCTATTTTAGGTCATTTGCATTTTAATTGCTTTTGCTGCATACAATTTGAAGTGACCATTACACGAAAGTTTATTAGCTGGTTGTGATTTGGGTTTTTGGGGACTCGTTTTTGTGTTGTTTTGTAGCTGCAGATTCCCTTTGAAATAGAATTAGGTATCTTACCCATCACCATATATACAATTTTGGGTTATGATGTTGGTTTGGTGTCTGGTGCTTCAGGAACAGTACTTGTGCCTAGTTGTGTTCTTCCATTGACCGAAGAAAATGTAGAGAAAGTACTTGATGATGTGCGGCCAGGCCTAATGGCTGATGGAGGGAATGTCGCATTACATGAGATTGACGGCCTTGTTGTGGTACTAAAGCTACAAGGAGCATGTGGTTCATGTCCAAGTTCAACTATGACATTGAAGATGGGAATTGAAACTCGTCTCAGGGATAAGATACCTGAAATACAGGAAGTGGAGCAGATTATGGATACAGAGACAGGACTTGAGCTCAATGAGGATAATGTAGAAAAGGTAACTAAGATTGTTAGAACCATTCATCTGTCAGAAAACAGTGTCCTACAATTTTTATTACCTGAGATGTTTGATAGAGGATCCAATTTAGTATCCTTTAATGCTCTGGTGCTCGGTTATATGGTAGTTATGTATCAAAGCATGGAGAAAATTATCTGTAGACATTGCAACAGTTCTAGTAGGAAAGAAACATTTAGTTCAAAAATATTGCTCTGATCCACTGTAATTTTCAGTTACTTGCAGAGATAAGGCCGTACCTTGCGGGCACAGGGGGTGGAGAGCTAGAGCTTATTCAAATTGATGGTTATGTTGTGAAGGTCAAACTCAGCGGACCAGCAGCAGGTGTGATGACTGTCCGGGTTGCTCTTACTCAAAAACTGAGAGAAAAGATTCCTGCTATAGCGGCTGTTCAGTTAACAGACAAGTAACACAATAAGAGTATCATCTAAGTTTTTAAGGAAAGAAAAAGATATTTTTGGAAAGGGAAAAGGGGGAAGTAGAAGTATTTATTCATACTCTATAGTTACTTAGGCAGTATATAGATTACATGGTCTGAATGTGGGGGGAAATTCCAAATTAATGATAAATGTTGTAAAATTATTTGAAATTCTAAGATTTCCAATCCCATTGTTTGGTTATATGATAAACAATAGAAATCATATGTTCCAATTTTTAAGTGACACAAGAATACTGAACCTCTCAGAGGAGCCTTTGACTTCCATATCATGTTATTACTTGTACTGTCATTCTATTCCATCTGACTGACTCTGAGATAATGAACAAGAAGAATGATACTAAGCCATGGGTGGATTTAATTGAGAATACCTTATTGGGACTAGGCCCTCAATGTAGCTTATCCATTAACCTTAGGAGCTTAGAAGAAACTTTACTACAGAACCCAGTTCATAATATCTAAATACTTCCTACAGCTACTTCTTCACTTGTTTTCTATCCTTCTCCCTCTGCCATGTTTCTTGCTTTGTATCTCTTCCTAGGTTTAAACAATGAAAATGGACAAGGTGGATTTGTAGAATTGTCAAAACCAGCCATTGGTTCCCTATTCCGGGTAAAGGCTCTATGCTTCAAGTCTTCAACCCTCTTCTTCTCACCTCTATACTCTTCCTGCACGAACAATGTAAAAGGAACAACAGCTTTACACAATGTAATAGACATCTTGTAAAATTTTAAATGAGAGATGAACTTAAATTCATCGAATTTACCCGGATTTGCTGCAGTTTGGAATCAATCCATTTCATTCAACTCATGTTACAACATGTGTATTGAGTAGAGGAGAAGAATTGTTATAGAAAATAAAACAAATTCAAGTATATTCTTCCAAACAAGATTGTGAAAATACAGGGAAAAGATAAACCAACACAAAGGAAATAAGACCCCTTTGATTTAAATTATCTCAGTTAAAAAAATCTACAATCTGTAATTGTGCTAATTTATATCATTAAGATCGACCAGTATAAAATCCCGACAACTATTTGTTAGTTTACAATAGTTGGGTCAATAAGTCCAAGCGTATGACCTCTTGAGGGGGGCAAAGCTTTATGTAACTTCTTTATCATCTGGTCAAGCTTCCGCAACTTGTCCTTCTGCTCTGCTTGCACCAAGAACCTCTCCAGCATTTGAAAACCTCCTTCACTAAGATGTCTTCCTCTCTCCAACACCTGCTTAGAGCACTCATATGCTTCCTCACCCCTTCCATGGGAACATAACCCTGTAACCAACAAATCCAATGCATGTCCATGAGGGCAACATCCTCTATCCACTAGATAACCCCATAGAGCCAACCCCAGATCAGGTCGCCGACCCTCACAAAAGAATTTCATCAGCATCACAACAGTTCCCATCTTCGGCACAAAGTTTCTCTCAACCATCCTCTGGTACATTTTACAAACACCCTCAAGGCCATCTGACCTCTTCAATCCTAAGAACATCGTGTGATAAGTAATGTTGTCGTGCCCAATATCTAACTCCTGCATTTCGTCCATCAGTCTACTGGCAGATGCCACGTCTCTGGCTCTAATATAAGTAGCTATTAAAGCATTATAGGCCCCAATATCAGGTCTCAACTTTCTTAGAGGAATTTCCTCGAACAACTGCCGAGCACGGGACAGATTTCGAGCGATTCCACCACCATGGATCAAAGTAGTAATTGTTTCTATCGTGGGCAAGCAATTTTCTTTTTCCATCTCTTCAAGCAGTCTCAAACCATCACCAAAACAGCCTTTTTTACAGTAAGCATCAATTCTAACATTGTAAGTTACGACATTAGGTTTAAACCCTCTTCGAACCATTTCATGGTAGAACAGCTCCACTGATGTTATATCACCCGTTTCCTTGAAACCCAGAAGCAAGATATTCATGGTCTGGGTATTGGGAGAAAACTTTGGATACATCTTGTTGAAAACAGCTCGAGCTTCTTTCATCTGCCGTTGGGTGCAGAATGCCCGAAGTAGTACGTTGAACTCTTCAACTCCAAATCCCCTTCCAGAAAATATCTCCTTCTCCATTCTCTCGAAGGCTTCTAGAGTATCTTCGAAAGATCCAAACTTGGCCAATTTCGACAGCAAAATGCTCATAGACTTCAGGGTAAGTAAGGAAGGAAGTTTCCGACTAATTTCTCCCATCAATTCCCACGCAATATCGAATTTCCGCATTCGAGTTAAGATGTGGAGGGTTTTCTCGAATGAGTCAGAGCTTGGAGAGAAGCAATGGGAGTGATTGAGAGAAAATTTAAAGAATTCAAAGGCTTTGAGGCCATTGGAATGGCCGGAGAAGAGGCGACCAAGTACGTTTTCGACAAGAGCCGTAGAGAGGAGAGATGGCTCGATGTGTTGGATGAAAAGGGGTTGAAGAGGGAGATCAGGGAATGGATGATCATTGATAAGCTTTGTGATTCTGTCTGTTGCAGCTCGGAATTCAGAGGATTGAGCAGTTGAGATGCTACACTTTGAAGAAAATGTGAGAGCCGAGATGAGGCTTCTCGAAATATGGAGGAGTTGCTCAGGTCTCCTTGGCCATCTTAACGGTTTCATCCTCAACGAACCTCACCTTTAATTCCTTTCTCTCTAGTCTGTACACTGTGTCTTCGCCTATTTATATAACCAGATTGGATCTAGATGGGCTCTAGCTACAATTGGGCCTTAATCAATTTTGTGGGCGTGTTTACCTTTTACTTGGGCTTTAAATAATACGGCTACAAATTCTGCTTCGGAAGTGTTTGGCATGATTTTCATTTTTTATTTTTATCTAGTAAATAAATAGAAATACTACTGTTTGGGACAAAAAATAGAATCGAATTCTATTTAAAAAGGGTTGGAAAAAAAATCAAATGTAAAAAATAGCTCTAACCTTTTTCTTTTTTTTTCTATGAAAAACATTTTCATATGTTTTTGACAGTTCTTAAAACACAACTAACTCTAATCGTTATTAAGGAGGTTAAAATGGTCATTTAAATTATTTTATAAAACTTCACAGTGAAGGAGGAATAAATTTAAGTGGACTTATTAGATCACAATGACTTAGGATTTAAATCAATGTTAATATAAAGCTTAATATTATGATGAAAGTTAAGATCAAGGGTCAAAATTAATAAGGTAAAAAACATCAGGACTAGAATTAGGACCAGAATCAAGGTCAAAATCAATGTTAGAATTAGGACGAAAGTGGGACAAATAGTAATCCTTGGGCCGCACTTAGCTTACCCTTTGCTTTACTTCATAACCAAAATCAAGGTTTAAAGTATCTCACCGTATCATATCGTATCGGCCGATACATATTGGTATCACAGGCTTGCGATACGATACAGGACGATACGTTTCCAGATTTTTTTTTTTGTCATATCGTTTCTCGTGTCTCTTGTTGTATCGGCCGATACGCGACGATACGATACGATACATAGAAACGTTTCTTAAATCTAAATTTGAATTTAAAATAAGCGATACATATCGTACGATACACACGATACTAACCTATACATATCGATACACTCGATACATATTCAATTAATCTCATAAATATTTGCTTCTTCCCGAGTTTTCTCAAAGTTCCAAAGCATTGAGGTTGGAACATGGAAGCAGGAAGAGATAAACTTGAAATGTCAATCCTACTGCAGGAGTTGCAGGTTACTCTCTCATTTATGCTCTTGAAAAAGGGTTTTGTGAGTCTAACGAAAGGGTTTTCTGAGTTTGAAGAGTTGCAGGAAAACAGGGAAGAAAGGGCAAAAGGGTTTTGTGAGTCTGACAAGTTGCAGGGCTTTGAAATAAGGTTATTGGGTTTTCTTGTTCGAGTCCGTGGTGACTTTTGTCTTCATTGCGTGCTGATTTTCAATCGACTTGTGCAGTGAATCCAGCGATTAGGTATGTCATGCTAATTTTGGTGTTCTCTCTTTGCCATTAGATGATTAGAGTTACTCTTATCTCAGTTTGCATCATCATCATCTCAATTACAGTTAGTTTGTCAATACGAAGCCTTGTATTTTGGTAAATATTTTGTACAATATATCATCGCTGATCCGATTATCATCCTAAATCCATCTATATTGGCAATCAATGTCTGTTTTAACTCTTAATTTTGCACCGATTTTTCTTCAATAACCTAACTCAATGCCTTAATAGTGTAAACATTGTTTCAACTTTCAAAAATTGTGCCGAGTTATAACTGGACTCCTAAAGTTTTAGAGTTATTATTTCTTTTAGATCTCTAGTTGAAGTATGCCTATAGAAACCAGTGGGGGTTTAGGGCTTGTCTACAACCCAACACAACCTTCAAGTTGCTTTGTCAGGCTTGGTTTGAAAAATCAAAAGCTGCTTCACCAATGGTTAAAGCACTTAGTTCTTACTCCTGAGGCTCAGTTGTGCATAATTTTGGTGTTCTCTCTTTGCCCCTCTGTTGCATGGGATTAGCAAAATTTTGAGATTAAGTGTTGATGCTCCAACTTTAAATGCATAACAAATTGCATGGGATTAGCAGGATATTTAGCATTTTTTGGAAGTCCCTTTGTACACACAGGGGGTTGTCTTTGGCGAAAAACTATAGTATTCTTTGCGAAGTTTGGTTGTTGGCCATACAGGTCTTAAAAAAGATTTTAAGTTTGCTTTGAGTGAGATACTAGTGTTATTGTAGTATTGCAAGGCAATTCAGTTCTTCAACAGACTATTAAAAGTCCAATTCCTTTTGATTGTCAAAGAACTCCTTTTGCAATACGTCGTGTAAAATTTGAAATTAAAGCGTGATTCATCTGCATCTGATAGAAATGGTTCCTCTTGAAATAATCAATAATCATCAAAGCTAACTTAGGGTATTGTATAATTGGAGAACTTAGAGAATATAGAAATTGAGTTACAAGACAAACATTATATCAGAAATTGAAATTTCAAAAACCCAACAAAAACACATACTTGTGGGAGTCTTCCCAACCAAAACCAAACGTATGACATGGAGATTGAAATAATATTATAGAAGCATGCCCATTGCTTGAATTATGTATTTTGGTCATTTCTATTTAATTTTGTACCTATCGATACGTATCTGCGAAACGATACGATACGATATGATACATCTCTTAAAATCACCCAACCGATACACTATCAATATGTGATACTTTAAACCTTGACCAAAATATTTTGGTTCAAACATGCCCTTAAGAACTATATCTTGAACCCAAACCCTCTTCGAGCTCAAGAAATGACAAGGCGGGTTAAGACCACAAGGGCCAAACTTGCATTTGTCTAGATTTATAATTTTAAAATATTCACATAAAGGATTATTTCCAAATGCTCCTCTTCCTTGTAGAGTTGTAGATCCAAAATTTCACCAACAAGCATTGCCAAAAGAATAAATTACCAACAAAGACGCATGGCTTTCCTTCAAGATATTTTAAAAGTAATTACATCTAAGTGTCATGATCTTTGGCAGCCGTGTCACTAGCCTTGTTGGCATACAGGATCCAAACCCTCTTTCTATTCTTGCTTAATTGAAGGGGTTGGGAAGAAAGAACAACAAATTCTTGGTGAGGAAGAGGTATAAAAATAATAAGAGGACATTTTTCATAGAATTAAGGAGAGATGAAACAAGAGTAACTAACATATATACATTAATTAGCGAAGGAAAATAAGGAAGCTACTTCATTATCAACACAATATGTTCAACATATTATATGAACATATATATATAATAGACATACAAAACAAGTCCGTCATTTTTCTGTAATTATAAGATATATATATATATATGGCTTTTGCCATTTCTTCTTTGCCATCATGAAAAGTTGAAACATTCTTCTTAACTAGCTAGGAAGTAGGAACACCGGTCACCAGCGTTGCTCTTAAATCCTTCCTCAGAATCTTACCAGATGGAGCTTTAGGAATTGTGTCCAAGAAAAATACCCGTTTTATCCTCTTGTAAAACACCACCTGCACCACCAAACACCATGTTAACTATTATAAAAAGATGCATACAGATTGGGCCAGGATGGGCTGGGCTGGGTATTATGGATTGGGCCTGATACCTGTTTTGATACAAAGTCCTTGATCTCATCTTCGGTGATATTATCACCGTTGGATCTGACGACGAACGCAACTGGAACTTCGCCGGTAGCTTCATCGATCATACTGGAAAACGGTGAACAAAAACCCACCGATTAGAATCCAGTAATGTTGGACCGAACCAATGGAATGTATCGTGTTAGTTGACTTACGGTACAACAGCAGCATCAGAGATTTTGGGATGTGCGATGAGAATCGCCTCAAGCTCGGCGGGGGCCACCTGGAAACCTTTGTATTTGATCAACTCTTTCAACCGATCCACGATGAAGATCTCACCGTCATCGTCGATGTAGCCGATGTCCCCAGTGTGTAGCCACCCATCTTTGTCAATAGTCTTCTTTGTACCCTCGGGATCATTTACATAACCTGAACAAAAAACAGGGCAAATATGTCATTTTGAATTATAAAGAAATAGTCGTCAGCATGTCGTGATGCTATCGTCATGGAGCACCACCATCAAAGGAAAAGGTGGACCCCATTTAAAACAAGAAAGCAATTTTTCCACGTGAATATTATTTGTTATCATCTCCCACAATCCCACAAACTAGTAGTCATGGCGACCAAACACCCAGAGCCAAAGAAGATATAATATTTATTGACTGCAAAGCTAACTGTGGTGGAAAATTAGTCTTCATGTAGGAAAAAGAAGATCAAAGAAGACGAGAAAGAGGCATCACGGTTTTCTTTTCTGTCCACCAACCCCACCCAATTATACAAAGCCAATATCCAAACACTAGTTTAGTTGACAGGAAAGTTTGTTTCTACTTGATGGTTTTCTACTTTTCTTGGCTGGTAACCAGTCACCACCATAGTCACCACCATACAGGAAGTTCAGTGGCATTTGAAAGTTGGAATCTTTGAATTTCAGGGTCCCATGCATTTTTTTTTGGTAGAAGGTCCCATGCATGCATAAAAGAAAAAGCTATTTGAAACCATCAGCTAGTCATCTATGAGCATTGATTAGCTTGTAAAGTATTTCATGGTAATTTTATAAGCTTACGATTGTTACGTTTTTCCGGCTTTAGGTGGCTAGTCTTTCTTGGTCTCTCCACCTAATATTGTCTCCAATTTCCTGGTATAGCCTAATTACTTCATTTTATTTAAGCCATTGGTGGTTCAATCACTAAAATAAATCAATCGCCAGCGTGACTCCATTAATGGGGCTCAATTTCACTATTACACATTTCATGCGCAATACTCAAGTGGTGGTTTAGATTCGATCTTAACCACCCATTTTGCATTTTTTTTTTTTCAATTGGTGTAGTTCAAAAACTAAAAAAAAAAAAAAAAAAAAAAACAAAATGGGTGATCGAGATCAAATCTCAACCACTACTTTTGATCATCACCATTCATAGCATTGAAGCACGATTACCATTAATGAGCGTGTGGTCCTTTTAATGGGGTTGGTTAGTTTGAAAGAGAACATCCGTGCCCAAACAATATCCTTTCCTACTTTATCTTCCCAGTATTTGCCCTAGCCCCTCGACAAACATTGTCAGTGAGATCGATGATGTGAGAGATCATTTTCGTGATTTATGAGAGGTTGATGTTATGTATCTAATGGGTTCAAGTTAATACATAAAAGTTAGATTGGGCCACCCTAGTGTAGAATTAGTTAAATATCTTTGTTTTTTAGAAAAAGAAAAAATGAAATGGCTTAATTTAACCTACTTCATCAATTTTTGAGCTTTAGACACACCGGTCAATTACAACGAATGATATGGAATAGGAGCCAAGCCATATAATCGAACGACTCACCTTTCATAATCTGGGTCCCTCTAATGCAAATCTCTCCTGGCTGATTTCGAGGAAGTGAATCACCTGTCTCTGGATCAACGATCTTCATTTCAGCATTCCTAATCACTGACCCACATGAGCCTGATTTTACATCGAACGGTTCTTTTGCAAAGGCCAAGCTCATCGTTACTGGTCCAGCCTCTGTCATCCCATATCCCTTCACATAACATTCATTTTTCGTTTCAAAAATTTATCATAACTATTTACAGAAAACAAAACGTTAATAAGAGTTTTCTCACCTGAGCAAGCCTGGCATGAGGAAGCTTAGCTCTAAAGGCATCTTCAAGGTCTTTCCCTATTGGTGCAGCACCAGAAATCACCATTCTAATCGAAGATAAATCATAATTATCGACTTCATTAGATTTACTAATCGCCAAAACAACCGGCGGAACCATCGGTGCCACAGTCACCTTATATTTCTGCACCAGCTCCATGAATCGGACCAGATCAAACTTCTGCATGATTAGAATCGTTGCTCCAACTCGGATTCCACCGAGTAACACCACAGTGAGAGCGTATATATGGAAGAAAGGCAACAAACCCAGCAACACATCTTCACTGTGGATATACAAATTAGGATTCTCTCCATCCACATGCTGAGCAATACTTGTTATCAAGTTCCTGTGACTCAACATCACACCTTTGGGCAACCCAGTTGTCCCAGATGAGAAGGGTAAGGCAATAATGTCGTTCATGGGATCCAAATCTAAACTCGGCAAGTCCTTCTCGTCTGACTGAGTCAACTCAGAGAAATGCAAACAGCCTTCAGGAGCCGAGTCGATACACACAACCTTAATGTTTTTCTCCTGGGCTAAATCCATCACCTTCTCAACGTAACATGCTTGAGTGATGATCAGTTTAGCATCAGAAGCTTTTGCCTGCTTTGCTATCTCGGCGGGTTTGAAGAAAGGATTAGCAGTGGTGGTTATGACACCACGATAAGAAGCGCCCAGGAATGAAAATGCAAACTCGGGCGAGTTGGGAAGTAAAAGCATGATCACATCACCTTTTTGAATGCCTAATTTGTGAAGCCCAGTTGCTACTTTGCGACAGATGAGCTCTACATCGGCGTAAGTGTAGGTTTTTCCGGTGGCACTGTCGATGAGACATGGGCGTGATCTGAACCTTGGTAAGCTTTGGAAGCAATAGGAATGTAGAGGGAGATGATCTGAAATGTAAATATCTGGGAGTTTTGATCGGTATATGAACTCTTGTTCATCTTTTGCAGGCGCCATTAGAGAAACAGCTAGAATCACACAAGAAAAAGGCAGAGAGAGAGAGAGAGAAATGGAGAACGATGGGTGAGAGATGAGAACGGGAATAGAGAATTGTGGGTATTTAATAAGAGAGTGAATGGAAAGGTTTATAAATAGGGAGACATGGTGATGGTTAGTCGGTAAGGAGATTGTGATTTTAGATGGAAGTTTGGTAAAGCTTTTAATGAAAACGATTAAGATATAGCTGGATTAATTCAGATTTCATCTTCCCTTGTATAGAGACAAAAATTAGTGGAGTGTAAGACTAATTAAGTTCTTTAAGATTTGTATTATTCTGGAATTTCAAACTCTGAATTTCGTTGGAGAGGATCTGGTATGACAACATATACATGTCACCTATACGGGAAAAGATAATCCAGTATTTTTTTATTTTTTTTTTGGTCAACAATGCGTATCTATTTGAATTCATTACTAACGTATTCCAATTAAGGTATATCTAAAATAAATCTCATTTAAATTAATACTTAAAAAATCCTTAATATGACAGTGCCATAGATCTTCAAGGTTATAGAAGGTTAATAGAGAATGAAAAAAGAAATTAATTATAAGCAAATCATATTTTTCAAGGGAGGAAGATCTGATTCTACATAAGGTAAAGCTGTAAATGGATAATTTGAAAAGCTAATTAAATCTTATTTGTATCTCTATCCTTAATAATTGTGAGATAAAAAATGAGAAACCATGTCCAGAATTTACTGTGAGATTGCAATTGGAATAAGAAAGAAAAGATTTTACTGAATCAGAGAATTATGGTATACCGGATACGGCATTCTTCTTATAAATTTCATGATCTGATTGATTCCCAACTTCAGGAAGATTAAAAAGACCACCAACACCAAAGTAGGTAAGCCCAAAAGTCTCACTATTTATTTGTGAAATTCTCGGTTCTGAGCGAATTTTGCACCAACATTTATCAATTGGCTCTGCCAATGGTGACCTTCCACGAATTGAATGTCAAAGGTGTCGGCTAAAGTCACAATAGTTCCAAAACTCTAATGGCCCAGATCAAAACTCACCTAACTCAAGGACAGGTACCTCTGTGGTTGGTAAGAAAACGATCTCTTTAATAACGTGTGGAAGCAAAAATCTTTGCTTGATTTTTTCATGAGCCCTCATGAATCCAGGAAAATAATAAGATTATTATTAAGATAAACAGTCTCTGTGTTCTATGTGGGGACTGGGGAAGCCTTCCCCCTGTGAATCTAGTCTTAACCACATTGCCTTTCAAGGAAAACAATATCTTCAAGTTTCTGTCCTCCCCATTCCCAAGTATCTCAAAGAAAACCTACTGGTGCCCACGCCCAACTCCAATAAAAAATTAAATGAATCAGCAAAATATAATAATGTGTTGAAAATAAACGCTCATAGTTTGATTCACCATAATTTATTAATGTATCACAGAATAGACCTATATATACACTGATGAGTTACAACTAGGGTTTTATAATAAACTCAATGAGTATATCAACTTGGATAATTTAAACCAACTAGCATTAATTAGTATCTGAGATCAACAGAATATCTTAGTGTATATTATCCCACTTACATTTAATTTATCATTTCGAACTTATCTGAAACATTTTGGGAGCAGGAAGATGACTTAAAAACTCATACCTGTAACTTGATAGGAGTCATAGAAGTGACGATCGAAAGGCCATGCATCTTCATAGGTATATAACCATTCTATGAATGAAGCATTTGATCTACCAGAAGAATCCACCCAACCACCCCCCACCAAGACCAAAAAATAAACACCAACTGAACCTCAATGGCATCTAGGTTTGCTGTTGGAGTTTAATCATAAGTGGCTGCTGGGCAGGTTGGAACCGTGTTCTTGAGTATAAGATTATGTCAAGGTGGGGCTGAATTTGGTTCAGTAATTTAGTATAAGTCAAACAGCTTGACTGGCCTGCACACATGATTCATTACCTCTGGAATTATTAGTTGAATTTGCATGCATTTTAATGATTCTAAAGTTGTAGGTGAGAAATATTTTAAATAATTTTCTTGTTTTTCTCTTTTATTTCTCGATTTTGTCTACTACTAGGGATTTAAACCCATAAACTATTTGTATTTGTCTGTACAAAAATAAAAATAATTTACATAAATATAGAATTGGGAAAACATGGATAAGGTAATAAGGATACATGAGAGGTGGTCATTTTCAAAATAAACATGTCCTTTTTAGTTGTATACTAAGTTGAAGAGTACCTATGCTTATTCAAAGGTGTCCAGTTTACATGACCATATTCAATAAAAACCTTATATACCAAAGTCATAATTTTTTTTCTTTTTTCTTTTATTTGCATAAAATTAAATATTTCGAGAACTTGTTAACTAACAATAAGACATTCATCATAAGCCGCCTTTGTCATGTCGAATAAGACATAGTGGCTTGTATCCTGTCCATGGATACATGAGGAGTTGTCTTCTAGTTCCATGAGTGCTTTTCTGTCTTTTGAATGAAAATTATTTTTATCGAAAAAGAAAACAATGTACCCAATAACTAGGGGTGTCAACGGTGCGGTTTCGAGCTGAACAACACCTAATCCAAACACGACCCATTAGCAAAATAACGGTTTCGGGCCAGTTTCGGTTTTGTACAGTTTAGGTTCAGGCTAATTAACGGTTTAGATAAAAGTTGACTAACGATTTATGGTGTGTAAGAAAAATAACAAGAAGAAACAATTGAACATCCTACAACAAAAGCGAAAATTATATGAAAAACAAAGTTGTTATTTATCAATTTCCATTAAAAAAAAAAAACCCACCCATTCTATAGAAATCAAGAACTTAGATATTAAGTAGTAAAATGACTATTTGATATTTGAATTAAAGCTTAATTTTTATAATTGTCTATAACAACTATCTAATGGTAATATAATAATTCAAATACTATTTAATGTAAAATTACAAAACGGGTATAACTTATAACGAGTTGCAGATCAGTTTTGGGTTGATGTGGACTCCACAATCCTCAGCCCAATTACAGCCTATTAAGGTTCGGTTCGGACTATAAATTGACACATCTACCAATACTTGTGTGGTCTACACTCTTTGCATAGTTCTCTTTGTGGAGGGGGGGTAGAATCATCATTTTGTTCTTCCACCCTTTTCTAGTGTTTGCACTGCAGATATTGACCAAAAAAGAAAAAAATAGGTATAGCCACTCCGTGAAGCCAACCATCGCACTGTAAAAATTGGATAGGTTCAACTTATGGTCATTGGGGCCTTCTAAAAGGATTTACTAAATCCATCGAGTTGTGCCAAAGAATCAAAACGGCCAGTTATTAATAGAATTCCTTGTCGGTTCTTTGTAAAATACTTGTTTAGCCGAGCGTTTTCAAACACATCCTCAGCTAAATCCGTTCCAACGAATAACCAACCCGCAATGAATAGAAAAGGTATAATAATACTATGAATGACTCAGTATCAAATACTAAGGAGTACCATCAGCAAAAACTCAGTATTGTGTATTTTTATTTTTTTTACTCTTGGAAATTGTGAATCAGAAGCACATGCATGCATGCATGCAAGAGAAACAGAGATGAACTGAAGAATGAAGATAGCCTGAATTCAATGACATTAATTATGTGAGTGTCTGCTGCTTGAGTTATGGAGCCAAGCAGAAATGGATGGCATTAATTAATTTGTCTCGAGCAGAGTGGTAAAATTAAGGATCACATGGTTACTTGTGCATTCCCCAAATATCCTTTAATGCGATTGTGTCATTCCTGGTGTCTTTGACTCTTTGTAGTTTGTACCCTTAAATATATAATTGAAAAAAAAAACCCGATCACATTGCACCATGAAGTTTGTGATTCCTCCTTATCTCCATTTATCTAACCTTGAAAGGTGGGCAATTGCACTATATTCATCACTTACATCAAATATTAAATTTTGTTTTGATTTTTATAAAGAAAGAAATAAATTGTTGTTGTGGTTGGTGAGATCTCCATGTTTTAGGTGATCTGCCACTGGACGCTCTCTTAAATTTTAATAATATTAAACATAGAAACTTTCGTCACCGACAACACAATTCTCCAATCATCATATGATTTACAATATTAAGGAGAGACGATACGGACTCTAAACTAAAGGAAGTTTTCTTCCGAAAAAACAATACAACTTAGATAGCAAAATTACAATCTCCATTAAAGATGATTAAAAAAATATCAATCATAGCTTTTAAACCGTTTTAGATTGAATAGAGAAATATCCTTAAACAAATGAGTAACTTGATTTAGGGGCAACAAAGAATCACCACGTTAAAAATAGGGAGATAAATCTTTTTGCCAAGGGCAAATGGACAATAAAACATAGAGTAAATTACGGAATTTGCCCTTTTAGCATGGAATATTTAGTAATATATATATATATATATATATATGGCAACATAGATGGTTTAAGATAAAAGCTAGTTGGGAAAACCAGCTGCTAGCTTTGCTCTCAACTCCTTCCGTAAGATCTTGCCAGATGGCGCTTTCGGAATGGCATCGATGAAGAACACCCGGCCGATCCTCTTATAAAACACCACCTGTTCCAATCAAAAGGAAGACAGATAAGATAATTTCTCACTGAACTACCGATTTTGCCCCGAGACATCAAGCTTATGGGGTCCAACTTGGTCTGGGCTTGACTGTCCCAGAAGGCCTGGTCCATGTTGGCAACTAAAATGGGCTTGGACTTCTATATTGCTGATGATATTGGGAACTCACCTGTTTTGAGATATACTTCTTGATTTCATCTTCCGTTAACTCAAAACCATTGGATTTCACAACAAACGCCACTGGAACCTCCCCAGCAACTTCATCTTTCATTCTGAAAGGTTAAGTAGAATTAAGATCAGAATCCTGCTACCTGAAGCAGATGAGAACATACAAAGGTGAGAGTAGAGATGACTTACGGGACTACGGCCGCATCGGATATTTGAGGATGAGCGATAAGCATGCCTTCAAGCTCGGCCGGGGCTACTTGGAACCCCTTGTATTTAATTATTTCCTTCAATCTGTCCACAATGAAGATCTCATCATCGTCGTCGATGTAGCCGACGTCGCCGGTGTGTAACCAACCTTCTTTGTCAATGGTTCTCTCAGTAGCTTCAGGATCATTGAGGTAACCTGAGCAAATTGAATAGACCAAATGTTACATTTTTATGGTCCCAAGAAGTGCCCTCCTTCAATAATGTAATGTTTTCCAGCCAGGCCCATTAAGCCCATATGCTGCTATCAAGCCTTGATCCTCTGGACTCTCTCAAGGTTAAGAATAGATAAGACATACCACTGAGATGTTGGTAGCCCATTAAGCCCATATGACTTTTCCCATTAGGTAGATTGGACTAGCCACGTGGACACACTCATGAGTTAGGTGACTTGGGTCTCTGAAGGGTACTTTTGAGCACTTGTTGTCAAAGTCAATAGTTTTTTAGGTATTAGCTACTTCTTGATATGTCTGTGGGTAGGTGAGAACAAAAGTTATCAACCACAAAGCTTACCAAACATGCTTTGATGTGGGGGTTGGTAAGATGAGATTTCCCTCTTTGTTGTTGGACATATTTACCCCCGATTTAAGCATAGTACCTTATTATGGATATTAATAATAAAATAATAATGACAGTAATGACTTAAGTTATCTGTTTATACTTTTCTTTAATTTGAACTAATTTTCAATTTTGTATCTCTTTTTATCTTCTTATTTTATATTATAAAGTCTTAGATTTAAGTTTCCAAATGAAGAGAAAATCCACTAATAAACCACAAAGTGCAAGCCAAGAAGGGAACTAGCCTTGGGGTCCATTTTGGTTCAATTAAGTGTAATGTGGTTATCATTGCAAGTAGAATAATCTTATTAATCACATCATGTAATCATATGCATTTTTGATGTGTTGAGCTACATGTTAGAATTTTCTACCAAAAAAGAAACTACATGTTAGAGCTTGTAGCTATTGAAGAAACATATCTTACCTAATTTTTATTGACTTGAAATGATTAATATTTGAATTTATATAAAACACGAGCATGAATCACCTATCGATAGGGAGAGAAAGGGCAGTGTTCTACAACACATATAAGGTGAGAGTCCGACGTCTAACACTTGGGACCACATTCCTCACCTCACCTTTGAAGGTATGGGATCCGAACTCTCTACACAAAAATTTAAGGTGTAAGTTTGAAACACATTTTTTTAGTTCAAAGGCCTAAACACTGTGAGGTCGAAATCGAGTGAGGATCATCTCCCCTGACGATGCGGAGCACAGAGTGTTCTCCCGACGACTTTGTGGTTGAAATTAGAACATGTGTTCTGGGGTTATGGGTGTTAAAAGTAATTATTGTTAGGAAAAACTGTGTTTGTGAGTACGGAAATGCATGCCAACATATTAAGTTAAATTTGACAGTTGGGAATTAAATGAAGCTCTTACCTTTCATGATCTGGGCCCCTCTAATGCAAATTTCTCCAGGCTGATTTCGAGGCAGAGTGACTCCTATCTCAGGATCAAGGATCTTCAAATCAGCATTCCTGACAACAGTACCACATGATCCGAATTTTATATCAAAAGGTTCCTTTGCGAAAGCAGAACACATTGACAACACCGGACCAGCCTCTGTCATCCCGTATCCCTGTTCAAAGTATTACACTAACATTAGATTTTCTTGATCTTACCAAATCAAAATCATTAACTACTGTTTTACCGAAAAGGAAAAACACCTCACAAGTCATGTGAAAATGTATGAACAAAATAATTGATAAAGTCATTTAGTTTCCTACCTACCCTCTTTTTTCCTAAAATCAAATCATTTCAATTGACATCTGGTGTAGTAAAGACAAGTGTGGATGTCTAGATTAACAGAGGAAACTATAGTAATAGCAGTAGACATACCTGACCAAACTTCGCATTAGGAAGCAAATCTCTGAGTGCATCTTCAAGCTCCTTTCCCATGGGTGCCGCCCCAGACATCACTTTTGTGATCGAAGAGAGATCATAACTTGCAGCAACCGAGCTCTTGGTGATGGACAACACAATGGGTGGAACCAACGGTGCAAATGTCACCTTGTACTTCTGCACCAACTCCATCAGTGACACAATCTCAAACTTCTGCATGATCAGAACCGCTGCTCCTACTCGTAGTGCACACAATAACACCGTGTTCAGAGAGTAAATATGAAATAGAGGTAACACACACAGCAACACATCTTCACTCGTTAGATATAAATTTGGGTTCTCCCCATCAACCTGTTGAGCCACACTCGTTACCAAACCCTTGTGAGTCAACATCACACCCTTGGGTAACCCAGTGGTGCCAGATGAGAAAGGAAGAGCCACGACATCATCCGATGAGATCTCGACATCTGGAATATCGTTCTCGTCAGCCTGGGTCAACTCGGAGAAATTAATACATCCATCCGGGGCCGAGTCGATGCAGACGATTTTAATATCGTTCTCTTGTGCTAACTCCTTCACCTTGTCCACATAACAAGCTTGTGTTACTATGAGTTTAACGCTGGCTGTCTTCGCCTGCTTGGCAATCTCCGCCGGCGTATAAAATGGGTTCGCCGTCGTGGTTATGGCTCCGCGATAGGATGCACCAAGGAAAGCAAAAACAAATTCCGGCGAGTTGGGTAGCAAATTCATGATCACTTGGCCTTGTTGAATGCCTAACTTGTTAAGTCCGGCGGCAACTCTTTTAGAGATAAGCTCAACCTCTGCATAAGTGTGGATCTCGCCGGTGGAGCCATTTATAAGACATGGACGTGAGCTGAACTGGGTTATGTTTTCGAAGCAATAAGAGTGGAGAGACAGATGGCTTGGGATGTAAATGTCTGGGAGCCTTGATCGGAAAATGAACTCTTCTTGCTTCTCCTCTTGCTTTGGCTTCGTGGCATCGGTTTCCGTCACCGGAGATGGCATCGGCACCTCCACCGCCACCGCCACTTTCACGGGCTCCATTGGAATTAGTTGCAGAGAGGAAAGTTTGATCGAGTTTCTTAAAGAGACTCTGAGATTGGCTTGTGGAGGAGCAGAAGGTTAATATAGGAGCTACGAAGTTGGTGGAGATCCAAAGCCAAAGGTAGCAGAGGTAGACGAAACGCAAGGTAGCGGGGATTTGGAACGGTATTTTAGGAATTGTTTAGGTTAAATTGGAGGAGAGATTTTATATGTCTACGTTTTCAGAAGAGTAGACGGGGTTGGTGGACGAAGGTGAAGGTGATGGTGGTGACGGTTGAAGGTGAATATCACGTTGACTAATCTATCAGCTCACTTGCCACGTAGGACTTCACCTAACACCGTTTGACTGGATAACGGGCCAACCGGTTGCCTCTTGAACCGAACTAACCATGTTACCTACCACCCTTTCTATTCTAATTGGTTGGTTGGGCTTTTTGGCGTAATACCTATGAGTCCGGATCAGCTCCTCGTCGGGGTAGCACAAAGTGCTCCCCGACAGCTTTACCACCATAAAAACATGGGGAGCCCAGGGGTGGGGTGATGGGAGGGTTTTTTTTTTTTTTTTTTAATCTTTTACAGGTGGGCCCCACCATATTTGTGGTGGAAAAGCTGCCAGGAGCACTCTGTGCTCCCCGTCAGGGGTGATGATCCGAATTCTGTCTCCACATCATTAGGATTCTTAGTTGAAGACTAATGGATTGTAATGGTTGAAATGAAGGGTCAGCCGTTGGATTGATCACCAAACAAAAGATGAAATCCCCATCATTCAATACAAAGACAAACAACAATCGGATGGTCAGGATTTCATCTTAAAATAGGTTTGATGTTGTTGAAGTTGAAGATGACCCTGACCTCAAATTGGCTTAGATTTTAAACTTGATTATGCAGCATGCACATCATAGAACTGTTTAAACAGATAGAAAGCAACTAACGAGGGGAACAATATAGGCCTTCATGATCACAGAGTTGGAATCTCATACATATTTGGACCGACATGCCCAATTGTAGATTAAAAGATAACCATCATGAAAATCTCTTAATGATTTTAATCATGTGTCAGCTGCTGGCCCTACTAGTTTGGTTGTTAGGTAGAGGTCCTGGCCACTAATTCCATAGTTTGCTGAGAGGTAGGTATAAAGACAAGGCAGCATTCTTATTTTGAGAAAGGGATGATTAATCCATATCCCACTAACTATACTACTATTGGTGTCACACCAAACATTATTATATAAGGAATTAAGATATGAGAGTCATTTCAAGGAAAAAGAGAGAGATAATGGGTTAGTATCAATAATTTTCTATTTTTCATAACAAATACTTCACATAGAAAGAATAATTGTCATAAGAGATAGAATGGTTTCTGTTTAGGATGGAACACTGGAATGAGAAGTTTTTGTAAAGAAAGCAAGAAAAAAGTTTTATATAAGGTATATATAAATTTGTGCAGATTATGGTGTTTATCAAACCATAGAGAAAAGATTTTTTGTTTTTTTTGTTATAATCCCGACTAAAGCTGCGATCATTTTATATCTTCCGGTGGGTGAGTCTTCAGGTGATTTTTTACATCCACAAGATTTCGATACCGGAACCTTACTTAAGCGGATCAAGCTGCTTATCACTTGAACTAACCCGTTGGTTAGAGAAAATAACATTTTTGCAAACATATTCCAGCGTCACCATATCCATCATTCATGATATTTCACGTAAAAAATAATGTCTATTGTGGGATGAGGAAAGTTCCCTTACAAAGAGAGATGCTCGCAACCATCCAATAACTAGAGAAGAGAGTCAACTAGGTAAAAGAACTCTTTATTAATTTACTTTCCCTAGCACACCTCATATTCTCCGAGTCACCTTCCTTCCTTATAACTCTTCTCCGTAATCATACACCCTCTATAAACACCCTCTCCGCCTCACCCCTCTCGCTCCGCTACACCATTATCACCTCGCTCCCGCCTTCCTTTCTTCTTTTCTCCTTTTCGCCTTCTCTACTACTTCCCTCTTTTCTGTCACTCAATTATTTGACAGTTTCACTATTGAGTAGTTGAGATCATATCTTGTTTTTTTTAACATCAGCTCCTTTGGTTACTGGTTCTTTGGTGCACTCGGAGACGACTCCAACTCGGATACAAGTCTTCATAGGTCATAGGAACGCCTTTATGGCAGGGGATGAATGAGTAAGATTCCATATCAATACATAGAGAAAGGAACATTTTTGCAAACATATTCCAGCATCACCATATCCTCCTCATTCATGATATTTCACGTAAAAAATAATGTCAATATAAGCATCTGGATTTGACATTAATGGCTTCTTGGATGGCCCAGTTGGAAACTTTCATGTATTTTTCTAAAATTTGTAAAATAAATATAATTTAACTCGATTGCATTATGTGAACTAATGACTTTCTCAAATTTGTATAATAAACCGAGCATTTTGCATCCTCAATTTCATATATTTTAACTTCTTCCTAATAGAGAAGAACACAAAATAAGAAAGAGCATCAACCTGTTGCATGGCTCGTGCGCCAAGACGCCAAGTATAGGAAATGATACAAGTGTTGTCAGCTTGTCCAGCCCTTCCTTCCCCATTAAACGGAAAAAATCATGTTCATGTTGATACCCTGTCTACGCTCTCATTGGTTATCATGATCGCAGAGAAGCTATGAAAATACTCTCTTAATTTAAAATTAAATAAAAAATAAGGGTGTCAGTGAAACCTGTTGACCTAGATTGGCCCAAACTGAAATGGCGGGTTTGGTTTACTAAATAATCACTCTTGACAGGATTGAGTTGGATTTGGGTTTAATTTTTTTTTTTTGGTAAATAAAAAAAAAAAGATGCAGTAGCGGTTTCTTTTCCAACTTTGTCTTCAACTGGTCGGGCTGGATGTACTGCCCGGCTGCACATTCTTCGCATTCATCCTTCCTCTCCTCTACTGGGATTGACTCGCAAGGAGTGGTGCCCCCCGCTACTCAATGTGCAAGCACTGGCCCCGTCAGCGGGCACCCCTGCTACTCAATTTGCAAGCACTGGCCCCGTTAGCGGAGCCCCACCGGAGGCCTAGTATAATCCGCAGAAGCTGGTAGCACTCATGCCCTAGCCAAAGAGCACACAACGGTCCAATCCAAGAAACAGAGGAGCAAAGGGGATTCGAACCTGGGACATGAGGTTTACCAAACCACTTGGGAGTGAGCTTGGGACCACTAGACCACCACCCCCGGTGGTGATTTGGGTTTATCCCTCAGACCTTCTTACCCCAACTCAACCCAACCCTGTGTTGGTTTAATTTAATTAATATTTAAAATATCTTTAAACAAATCAAATTCTCTTTTTGGAGAAAGATAGCTTTATATTAAAATTTTAAAAAATTAAGAGTTTACAAAATTCTTGGGTGGATTGCGAGAATCCAGCCAGGAAGTCCGCACAAGAGTTCACTTCAGGCACAATATATTCAAAAGAACATGCAACACAAAGTCCCCAGCCACCTCAAGAATTTGTTGCACTAGATCAACTACATACCATGGAACCTGATAAATCTTCTGTATCATCTTAATAGCTGACTCAAAATCGAATCGTATTTGGACTTTGTTGTGCCCCAAATTGTGAGCTTTCAGCAGGCCAACAACAATTGCTTTAAGCTCAGCATGAAGGATGTTAAGGCTAGGCATACCACCGGCTATGGCAAATTCCGGTTTGTTAGTGTTGTCTCGTCCAAGTGTCCCATAGCCTCCACGGCTACCAAATCAAATTCCCTTTTGTTTTGGTAAACTACAAGCAAGTATCTCTTATTTTTTGGTAAGTAATAAATCTCAAGATTCCATTAATCCTAAAAATCTAAATATATTCCACATTCCCAAATCAAAATTATGTATGTTTTCCTTAATAGGAACAATCAATGGTAAATACTAAAAATTTATTTTCAAAATACTTTCTTTACTAGGAGCAATAAATGATATACTAATAATATGTTTTTAATGGTGCTTTCCTCAATAGGATTGTAGGAGCAATCTCTTTTTTTTTTTTTTTTTTGATATGAGGTTCATCCGGACCAATCAATGGTAGATACTAAAGAAAGAGATGTGTTTTAAATAGTGCATGTCATTCCCCTAAATTATTCAACCATTAGACATTAAAAAAAATTTTTTTTGGCTAGCCTCCTTCTTGAGGCGTGTGATCCATTTTGATCCGGGGGAATACCCCCCCCCCCCCCGGATATTGTCCTTGATGATGTGGGAGATTTTACGAATGATTTGTACATTATTTCTAATATTATCGACCTTTCGAATTTTTTTAGGAAATAAATTTGAGTCGGAGAATAAATCAGACCGGGTTGGGGATTTTCAAACCTTGACAAGATTGAGTAAGACTTGGTGTTTTAATTTCAGTCTCTAAAGTAAGATTAGAGTTCAAGGCTGACCCAACCCGGCCCATTGAAAGTGATTGAGTGAAATGCATAAACATTCTAAAATAAAGAATGCATTTCAACCAAACGTATATGCAAACAGGTAAAGTTAAATGGTAGCATGAATTTGACATAAAAACAGTGGTTATGCATAAATGGTAGTAGTATGATGATTCTCTTGATTGCCTTGGACCCGACTTCGGCCCAACCCTCCATGTACCATACAATAATTGTGAACCCACCCAATCCTCAATGGGTTCGTTAATTCAGATCATACTTTGGAGGCCCGTTTCAAAATAGAGGCCTGCTAAGCCCAGTAACAATTTCTCCGCTAAAAAATTCAATACATAAATTTAGTACCAATACAAAATTCAATACATAAATTATTAAATTAAGGTGCACTTGCATGTATAAACTCAAATAATTATTTATCCTTCCACATCACTGGCTCATCAGGTCAGTCAAGGTATTTTATATATAATCTAAAGATCCAGATAAGCCGCAGTCTATTTCTAAGGGCATTAGTGCTATAGATGAACCCGACCAAAGACGAGCCGACGGGGTGATATCATATGATGGGAGAGGGAAAAGATACATATAAGGACAAAGATTCGAACTTAAGATGTACTTTTTTTTTTGTGAAAGAAAAACTTTAATTAAAGGAAAGTTAGTGCTAATAGCACCTACATATTGTACGTGATGTACTACTACAAATATCCAGCTATGTGGCTGCAAAATAAGCATATAGTTTTCAAAATACAATTGGAGCATTGGGTTAGGGAGGAAGTCAACAAAAATCACATATTTTGTTGTGTCAGCTAAGTCCATTAATCTTGGTAAGTCCTCTAGAAACCACTTCTCTGTTGACTGCCTTGGTAAGAGCTTTGTAATTTGATGATGATTAGTCCAAATTTTGTCAACCCTTATCCCCTTCTCTTTCGCAATATGCATGCCTAACTGTAGGCCAAAAAGCATAGTATCCAGTATTCCATTAAGTTCTCGCTTTCCAAAATTGACGAACTGTAGGTGTCCATCTCTGCACATTTCAATGTTCCAACCTGTAACTCCTAACTGGTGGTGAGGAACCCTTACACATATAAGAACATTTTTGTTAGATTGTAAAGTATACCTACACAGATTGTCCGAGATCAACTAGGTGAGTATTGGTGTTTCGGGATTCCTGAAAAATTAATGAATCCCTATCTTCCTTCCTTTGTAGTTTCAACATTTTAATCCAATGGTTTGTATTTTGTAAAACTACCATTGGATTAGGTAGTTTATGACTAAATACCTAATCATTTCTACCCTTCCAGATGAAGTAACATGTTATTATAAACACCGACATAACCCATCGCCCATTATCTTTGCTCAAATGTGAAAGCATATTGATACATTGATTGCGAATCGATGAGTTTTGCTAGTGTTCGGTTCTGATCCCTAATGGTCCTGCTGCATGAATTCTTTTTCCCCAGTCACATAAAATGAGAATGTGCCATATTGTTTCATCGGATTTTCCGCATATAGCACAATTAGCCGTCATACTTGACCATTGAGCAAGCTTGGCCCAAATAGGTAGTCCTTCATTTAAGGCCCTCCAAAAGAACACCTTAAATTTGGGATGTATGGGGAGTTTCCACATTTGTCTCCACCATTTTGCATGAAGTTGGTCATGGTTCCCTAACCTTTGTTTAACTATCTCCTTATAGGCTAGTTTAACTGTGAAGTCTCCATTTGAAGAGATTAAAGAAGACCAAGAGTCTTCCTGGTCCGACAGATGGCAATAAATGATTAAAGGTAGATCTTACTATTTCTACATAAAAATTTGTTACCACCGTGTTTGAAATACGATCACCTAATTCTTCATTGTCGATTATGAATTTAATCTTTAAATTTTAATATATTTATTTTTAAGGTAATTTCATTTTGTTGCTTTAAAATCTGGTAGCTTTTGGTTTGGTTTGAGGATGACTTGAACCAACTATATGCAAACAAGAAGAATAACGAGAGTGGGCGCTTCTTTGGACGGGATGCCACATTTGATGATTAAGTGAGATTATAGATAACACATGTTTTCCTTAAGATTAATTAATGTGCAAATAATTTTGGGTTTCTTGGGTAGTTATTGGAGAATTAATGCAAGGCTAATATTGATTTTTTTTTTTTTTTGGTTTTTTCTTTGATTTTTACTTTTATAGACAAATTCCATGTTCTTTATGAAAAAAGACAAACCTTGACCATCAAAACCATTCCGATGGAATGGAGGGGTATGATTGGTTGAGACACCAATCTTGCTAGAGAAGCTAAGACCCAAATCTTGCTGGAGAAGTTTGGACTTAATGCACTTCCCCCTATATTTTACAATATTATTGACTTACGTAGCCTTGGATGTGACATGTTCCCTCTTAAACTTTAGACAAACCGTAAGGAAGCAATCCATAAGAAGATTTGGAATGGATAAGCGCTTCCATGATAAGCATTCAATGTATAAGAGCAGAACATTAAATGTCAAATTTAATGCTCTGACATATTTACAGCTAGAAACAAGTTGTTTTCCATCGTCTCATTACTTTCACCGAGAAGTAACATACCAGATATCTATTGAATATGCATGTCGCTATCTTAAAATTTTAACATGGTAATCTCACGAGGATAGTCCCAAGGACGAGTCGTTTCCGGAAAATGTATATCAAAATATTACTAGCTAATTCCTTGACACGAGTTAAGATTAGATGAGCCAAGTCGAACGGTTCATCCCAATCCCAATTCCGTGGTTTAAGTCTGAATTTAGTATAACACAATTGAACCACTGAGATTTAATTTAAGTTATTTTCAGTCTTTTTTAAGATCAAAGTAGAGAAAATATTTTCCCATTTTAAGAATTACAAAACTTAATCGCTAAGTCTTCTAAGTTAGAGTAAACGGAACAGTGTCTGCAAGCATGGTCCCAGCTGTGATATGCAGGGATATATTCGTCCAAAAAAAGAAGACATGCAGGGATATATACATATGTAGACTGTTCATCGCGTCATTTTAGTTTCTTCCTCTCCCAGAATTTTCATTTTTCTTTCACCAAATACCAGTATTCACTCTTACATCACTTCGATTCTCAGGAGATGGGATTGGACGATTGGCTGCCATTGAATCGCTTAAAAAGTGCTGTGAAGAAGCTGAGGTTTATACTCAACTTTGATCTCAATCGATGGCGTTTTGCTTCTATTGTCCGCAGACCCAAACAGGGGAGATTGAGCTTCAACGACAGGTCAGGAGGATTGCGGGTAATAAACGACGATTCTAGCACAGAAGAAGTCATCGGCAGTGTTTCGCCATTGAAGGCACTTCAAAGAACGATGAGCTCTCCAATGTCATCTGATGAAGATATTGATAAGAGGGCAGAGATGTTTATTGCGAATTTCCATAAGCAACTTCGATTGGAAAGACAGATCTCCCTAAATCTTCAATACTGCAGGGTAGATAGCTTGGAGAGCACTAAATCGGATTCATGAAAGATGGATTTTTTAATTCTTAATTTGTTGATTCAATTTGGGTGGGCGGGTTGAATAGTTTTTTCTTTTTTTATGGGGGATTTCACCTGAGCTATTCAGTAAACTAAAATCCCTTCATTAATTATTATGCCGTTCCGATTTGGCTTGAGGTTATTCTCTTGGTTCAACCGATTTGAACCAGCGTCATTGTATTGACCAGGCTGAACCGGAGCATATATATTTTTTTTGGGTTTTTATGGTAATGTTAGGGTTTCATCTCTTTCGTGCGATAGGTCTCTCTCTGTAGGGTTTTCTCATGGTTTGGGTATAATTTTGAGGGGCTTTTCATGGGGTTTTGAATCTAGGTGAAGAGGTCATATTTGTATATAAGTGATAAGTCGTTGTTCTTTTGATGTAATTTTTTAGACCAAATTTGAGCGTAGTATTGAGCTCCAGAGACGTAGGCTTAATTAAACTGAACTATGATATCAATCCCTTTATGTTCTTTTTTCATTTTTTCATTTTTCCTTTCATACAATTTTCTTGCAAGGTTGTCCCGTCCAACAAAGAATTGCTATTTTACGAGAGATTGAAGTGTGTGGTAGCTAACTCCCATTGATGTAATTTTTGTTTACATCAAACTGAAGGAAAAAAAACCCTAATGTAATGAAGATTGTGCAAAATATTAGTCGATTCCTTGAAATGGTGGTAACTGCAAATGTAATTGACTCCCATACTCAATTGGTTCGGATTGGAACATGAAATTATTTAGGCCGGAAGAGATCCATAATTCACATTAATTTTTCAATTTTTTTATTAAGAATTCACATGAAAAATTATACTAAAAAATATGCCACGTTTGTCAAATCATACATGTACACCCCCTTATCATATATTTAGAAGGAGAATCCACTTTTAAACATTGATAAGTTGATCAAAGATGTACTTTATTTTTAAATATGTGGTAGAAAAAAGTATATTAAGAGGACAAAGTAGAGCATCCCAACTCGCACTCATTCCCCTCGACTGTAGAATAGTTGTGGAAGTTTATGAAATATTCTATATGTGTTGGGTTTGTTTGAATCAACTTAATCAACTTAATCGCACCTCAACTACACTTTCTAGCAATAACTTTATACATAAAGGGGTTAGGATATTATTATAACGAGGGGATTTTGCCTCTATTTCTAATTCTTAAGTTTGTACAGTAATGTTAGTCTTTATCAATGAATTTACAGGTGAAGTTGTGGTTGCTTTTTTTTATTTTTATTTTTTAAATATAAAATATTAAGGCTTTGTTTGGTATGCGTTAACAGAAGAGATTGTAAAAGAGAGAGAAAAGACTAGGTTTCAGAATGCGTTCTATACGAGAATCGTAGAATCCATTCCGAAAATACATAATAAAATCAAGCCAGAAAGGGATTAAAACTGAAGGGGTATGAATGTAATTATAATTTGTTTTTTTTACTTCCAAACGTTTTCTTTTTTAGAAATTTACAAAATCTAACCCTGATTTTTTCTTTTCCATCGGCGATCTAAACGACGACGACGACAGACTCTTTCACAACTCTCCTGTTCCTCCTGTTCCGATCCGATCTCCCAACGGTTCCACAACTGTCATATTCCCATCCGATTCCTAGATAGCTAACCATGCCTGGATATCTTATGGTCCTTATCTCTGTTCAAAGAAATCAAATGCCCTGATGGAGTAATGGGCAGTTGGGATTCAGAATTTCCTGACCAGAACAGAGTAGGTTGGCCTCAGAGATGAACAGAAGGAGTGGAAGCAGCTAAAGACCCTCCGTTGATCTAATGAAAAGTGGTAAATAATTTATATTCAGAACGTTAAATCTTCTCCTCAATCGGGTTAGTCTTCAAAACCCTTTATTTCTCAGATTCATCTCCTTGCAAAGCCGCATAGATCAGATTCAAAACAGTTTTGTAGTGTCTTACCTCATTACCTCGTGTGGTTTCAATGAAACGCTGATTTCAAAAGTCATCGGAAAACCTTATACCGAGAGGTTTTCTAGGGCCGGTGAATGAAAATTTGGGATTCGTCGGTTAGAGGCAGGGATATAATTTTGTAAATTCTAAAATTTCAAACCTATGAATGTAAAAATAAGTTTTTGTATTTATATATATATATCCCTTGTCCTTTAGTTTAGAGCCGTCCGATTAACACTTGCCATTTAGCGTTTCACGAGAAGGGGCTTCACGAGAGCCGTTGGAGACACACGGCATTTGCAGTCCTAAATTAGCGCATCTATTCTAACGAGGAGTCAAGCCTTTCAGGTGAGCTTTTCTTCGCCTTCTTGCTTTTTCTTTAGTTCTTTCTTCTTCTGTTTATTGGAGACGGGAGATGGAGAGCCAATCTGGTCTAGAACTGCCTACTTTTTATCCAAGAGTTCTCTTCTTGTTTCTAACTGAACTCCATGTTTTAACTAATTTATTTCTGTATTTAGGAGTCTTCATTGCAATTGCTTTCTGAGTTGGAAATTTTTATATTTTAATGGTTGTCCAACAGCTTGTCCTCATTGCAAGATCTGAAGGGTTAAAGGTTCTCTATTTTGGTTCAATGATCTTAATTACTTTCAAGCTGTAGTCTTATATATTATCTTCTCAACTAATTTATAGGGTCAGGGCTCTCAAGTACCAAAGTTCATTATCGACGTCGAACTTCCTTTCCAGCAGGGAGACTTAAACCTTTGTTTCTGCTATTGAATCAGATTTCTGAATCAAATCTTAATTTCCTGGGGTAGGCAATGATTGAATTGGATATCCAAAACGTCATTCTAGGCATTACTTCTGCTCGATTGATCTCCGGATGTTGATTTCCATCCCTGTTTTGATTATGGAATCAGATGAACCCTTCTCTTTCACTTGCAGTGAAATATCAAATTCCTATCTGAAGATTTGGGGATTTCATCAAAGAAAAAAATTTCTGGGATTATTTTCTTCGCTGATTTGTTGCTATTTTCTCGTCTCTCCCTTATATGTTCTGTTGTCTTGATTAATTAATGGGATTATTTCCATCCCTGTTTTGCTTTTTCTTGATTAATCCAATGTTTATATAAATTCGTATATTCTCTGACCCATATTTCTTCTTGATGATATTTTGATTCCTGTTGTCTGTTTGTCTGTCTGTTTTCCTTATGTTTTTAGCTTTTCCATCGTGAAATTCATGTCTTAGCCACCATTTTAATCTTTTGGCTATTTTGACCTGGTTAATGATAGATGGCAGTGAATGGTAGCCGTAGTAGCGTCTTTTTCTTCTTTTGTTGGTTTTAGGGATGCGGGTAGGGCAGATGTCACGACCCCAGTTTTCACAGGCTCGGTGGAGCCCACATTATGGACATTTAACTAGGGCACGTCACAGTTCCTTCCTTTATCAACCTGTTTATAACTACAAAAACAAAATGCTAAACTAAACATTCTCAAGAACAAACAAACAACATGTTTGACAGTTTGACTCATAAACATATGTACACAATCTAAAGCTTTGTTATGTTTACATTTGATCTTTCAACAGTGTCTAGTAAAGTACATACAATCTCAAAGAAACATATACATTTACAGTTCAGTTAAACCAACATCAGTTGCAACAAAAAAAAAAAGAGTTTTCATCTTCAACTTTAAAGGTACTGTCAGGTGGCCTAGTTAAATGTCCATAATGTGGGCCCACCAAGCCTGTGAAAACTGGGGTTGTGACAGCAGATGTCTGCTGCGAACATGTTTGATTAGATAATCATAGTTGACTTCTGTGGTTCTCATTGATTTGATTATAACATTGTTTGTGGACTTTTTCTACTTTAGGTTTCGGCATTATGTCAAAATGGTTAGTTTGTAAGATTTGTTCTAAATTAATGGTAGTCCTCTATGAACTACTTTTGCACAAGTGTACCCAAATACTTGGACACAGACAAAAAGTGCACCAGCATTCCTTTTAAATTCTAAATTGACAATGGACCATTGTAGATCAGTTTGAGTCAGCTCCAGAAACTTTCTCCATCTTTCTCTTTTAATTCTGAAGTCATTTTAACAATTGGCTTAATATAGATCAGCCCAAGATATGACCTACCCATCTTCTGATACCTCACTCCCATCAAGTGCGCATTAATTGGTCACACTCTTTTAATATTCTGAGTAACAAGTAGCCATGATTCAAGTCAATGAGGACTTATGTCAATCAAACAGGAAAAAAATTTAGTGCATATACCCAACACACTGCAATAACTATTATTGTCATTCCGTCTACAAATTTCACCTTGAGTTTCCATGTATCTATCTAAAATTGTTTTTGTACTAGCCTATTACACTGAAGTTGTGAAATTGATACATTGTTTATTATGTTATGAATGAAATTATTTGTGACATTAATAAAAGTAGTAGAGAAAGTGAGACACTAGTTTAGGAGTTTGGGAACTATTGTGTAAGAGGAACATTAGAATGATGACCAAAAGTACAAACAGAAATGAAAAAAGGGCTAGACAGCACAGATTTAATGTGGTTGACACTTTAATTCATTGTGGTACATCTACTGCTAATGCTGAAGATTCTACACTATGTAATGGAAGAAACTTACAATGTAGATCTCTTAAGAAACCCCCAAAAAAAAGCACTGCAGGCTTTCTTCTCGAAACCTGGAGTCCGGGGGAAAAAAAACCCCTAAATCTCACTGTTGTTTCTAAGAAAATGGTAAAACATATAAAATCTCGTCCATCAGGTTGGGTCATACCTTACCCCAGAGGAGATTGGGCTCCAGGTTAGGGTTGATATTACCATCACAGAACTTATGGTTACCTATCAGTTTTGGGGCTTCTGTTCCAATTTAAAATTTTGAATGCGCTTGTCTTCTTCAAATTTCAGAATGGGGGAGCTGGAAGTGGATAAACATGTCCAATACATTCTATCTGTTGAAAAGGTTGGTACTATTAAGATTTTTATGGTCATTTACCTCCATTCTTTAAATTCAAAATTCCTGCTGCTAAGAAAATCTCATACATCAGATTTTTAACTTACAGTAATTTCGTTCACAGAAGAAGGATGATTTTCAATCTCTGGTGACAGAACATCTGAGGATGAATGGTGCATACTGGGGACTGACCACTCTTGATCTTCTCGGGAAGCTTGAAGCTGTTGATCAACAGGAAGTTGTTTCGTGGGTCATGAAGTGCCAAGATGAATCTGGTCTCTCTACAAATTGATCCAGTTTAGTTTTTTTTCATTTATAAGTTTAAGAAACAGGTGTTACCAACATTGTAGACTTAAAAAGTAGTCTGCAGACCATGTTGTCACTAGTGTTGGGATCCACCACTTGATAGGTCTGAGGTCTTGTGTAGTGGTAATTAACACAATTTGATGAACTGTTAGCAGATTTATTTGTTGTTTGTTTTGTTTCTATTTTCAGTCAGGATATGGCACCAGTAGTGTAAAATAAGCTATTTTTATTATTTGATTCAATTTGAGATTTCAGGAAACATCAATATGTTATTTATCAAGCTACCAGAAAAGAGAAAAAAAAAAAAAATAGAAGAATTGATAGGTTTTGGTATTTTGTTTATTATGCAGGCGGCTTTGCTGGTAACATTGGACATGACCCCCATGTAATGTACACGTTGAGTGCTGTGCAAATATTGGCTCTTTTTGACAAGCTAGATGTTTTGGACATTGATAAGGTGTCAACTTGTATCCTTCAGGATGATGTTTTATTTAGCTTATTGCTTATTTGGATATCTTTTCAATTATTCCATACAAAGAAGTGTAGTATGTGTTTATTCCATATAAACCAAATTATTGTAAGCGTTTGAACAAGTTTTGTGGGAATGGGAATGTACCTAACTTGAATGATGTTAAATGGCTTTAAATAATTATGTATTTCCATTTAAATTTAGTGTAAACAATGCATACACTACCCTCGTATGCATACATCCTCTCTCCTCTCTAATTACTGATATGTACCCCCATAAAAACATTTCTGACCCCCACTGAAACTGATGCTTGCACCTCTAGTGTACTTGATGCTCATCTATGAGGCGAAGCTTTTTGATCCTTCTCCAATTAAAAATTTATTTATCTTCATCTTTATTATATATTTATTTTAATGAATGTTTATAATTTTTGGGCAATTATTGATGGGAAGTGTTCTCTGAGAAAAATGGCGTAGAGGAGCGCAACGATAAGGTGCAAGGGAATTGTTTTGTACATAGGAGGGTGGTGAGATCATTTCATGTGTGAGGGTTGCTGTTGTATCTATGGGATGCCTTTTCTGTTGGCTCTGATAGCAAGTTCTGGCTGGCCTTGAGTTGTTACTCCAAGTCAGTATCTTGAAATAAGGAGCAAGAAGGGAGGGACATAGCTGATTCCTTGTTGGAAACATCAACGTTTAGTTTATAATTTACTTTATTTTCTTGGAGCTGGAAAAAGAAAAGAAACAACAAACTCATTACATTTGATGTTTGGCTTAACCTTTAAGTCAGATGTAGCTGGATTGCAGAATGAAGATGGATCCTTTTCAGGGGACATGTGGGGTGAAGTGGACACCAGGTTCAGTTTTCTTCTTATCCTCTTCTCTAGTCAGTTTGCACATTTTTTTGTAATGCAGAGTCTAAGTAGCCTAGCATTGCTTGCCTGAAAGACCTTGCTACTTAAACATCAAGTAACGGCAAATAGCAATAAAATATATTATACAAGTAATATCATGAAATAAAAACTCTTGAGACTTGCACATCTATGGTCACCTGTTCTAATGCTTTTTCTTCAATTCTTCTTCCCTTTGGAAGAAATTCAGTTACAAATATGTATATACCCTGTTTTATCCATTTCTTCTGAAGAATTTATTCTCAATCTGTAGATTCTCTTATATAGCTATGAGTTGTCTCTCATTATTACATCGTTTGGAGAAAATCAATGTGGAGAAAGCTGTGGAGTATATTGTGAGATGCAAAAATTTGGATGGTGGATTTGGAAGCATACCTGGTGGAGAATCTCATGCTGGACAAAGTACGTGTTTTAAGTTTATGCCATTATTCTTTTCTGAGCTCTGGATATTTTTAGTAATTTTTTATTGTAACATGTGGTTATCTGCAATGACTGTAGAAGGTCAACTCTTTCATGTTTCTCCTATAATCTTTCTTAAATGATTGCATTGTTAAGTGAGGACTTCCTTGCTGCAGGCAGTCTTCTACTATATAAACACATACACCCCCCCCTCTTAAAAAAAAAAATCCAGGAATGGTAGAAACTTTTTGAACATAGTTGACAGTGATGCTTGATATGCATTTGAATATCTCAAAAAGTATGTAATTTAAGTTCCTCCTCATAGGTTAAATACAACCTCACTGTGGGACTGTTTGATGCTTAGATTTTGAAGAGTAATTTCTATTCTGATGTCTCTTTGTATCGTACATGAAATATATCCTGTAGATGAGGGGTAAGTCAGTTGTAAGAGTAAGGGTGAAGCATAAGTGTATGATTCAGGTGTAATATAATGCTGTTGATAAAGCAAGTAGGAAAAAATGAATAAGAAATTAATGATAGAAATAAACATGTGTTTGGGACCATGTTGAGCTAGTTTACAGGCAAAAGGGACGCTGCAGTGTCTAAGAAGTCTATAGATGTGTGCACATGTATCGTTCAGGGATGGATTTCTTGCTGTGAAAAACCAAATTATTTACTAGTGTATTTTCTTGCTTTGGAAGTTCAGATACAAATGGCTCTGTATTTATGTGGTAAAATCAGGATAAAGACTTATGGATCTTTCTTGTGTTTGCAGTCTTCTGCTGTGTAGGTGCCCTTGCGATAACAGGTTCTTTGCACCAGATAGACAAAGACCTTCTTGGCTGGTGGTTATGCGAGCGGCAAGTTAAATCTGGAGGTTTAAATGGCCGTCCTGAGAAGCTTCCAGATGTGTGTTTTGTTGAAAATCTGGGTTTTATCTTTGTTCTCCCTCCTTTGAGAACTTAATCTTATGGATGATGCTGTATTGCTTCAGGTCTGCTACTCATGGTGGGTTCTTTCTAGCCTGGTCATGATTGATAGGGTACATTGGATAGACAAAGAAAAGCTTTCAAGATTCATATTAGACTGTCAGGTTTTTCCCCAAACCCAATTAATTATTCTTCTAGCTTTCTTTTTAACTTTATGCTAGCATGGTTTCTTTCTGAAGCTGTACTCTTCTAATATAATTGTTGATGTGCAGGACAGAGATAATGGAGGAATTTCAGATCGACCAGATGATGCTGTTGATGTTTACCACACTTATTTTGGGGTTGCTGGTATAGAAGTTCTTTGGTTTTTGTCTTTTGTTACTCATTAGCCCCATTATAGGAGTGCTCATGTTAGATGATAAGCTGCAAGCCCTGCAACCAGTAGTAACCTAAGCCTTTTTCTTTCTTATTCATAAAGGTTGCTGCCCATGAATATATGTTCAGTGATTCTGGAAAATTTCCAGTCAATAAATTATTCTTGCAATCATCCAACGATATGCTTGTTTGGCTAGAAATTCTATAAAGGGTGCTTGTTCTTGACTGGACAATGAGCCCTTACTTGGCTCCCAAGTAATACACATGTCTGCACATTCACCTCAACAGATACATAATGTTCAGATCTTGGCATTTCACAAAAGGGAGTCTCAAAGACTCCAGCCAACCACTTTTCCTGAGTTAGGGTTGGATTTATCAACTCCATCAATAAACTAATCATGTACATGTCAAGTATATATCATCCCGAATTACTGAGCTTTTTGGTGGTTCCCGATCCGATCTATTACCACCCCTAATGCATGTTGCCAGTCAGGGGGTGTAGGCTGCATGTGATTTCACTGCCTGCTGCCTGAGCTACTTCTCAATCTTTATGTGATCAATGTTTTTGTTTGTATGATGTAGAGATTTAATTCATTGGCTTTTAAAATGTCTTCATGCTTCTTATGGTTGATGCAGGACTCTCACTTTTGGACTATCCAGGGTTGAAAGCCATAGATCCAGCTTATGCTTTACCTGGTGATACCGTGAACAGGATTTTCTTCAGAAAATGAGGTTTCTTGTCTCCCAGAAACTATGTTTGCAATGAATGAAGCAAGCTGAATCCAAAATTGAGATGGTGGTAAAAGCATCTTTCTGCAAATCCAATCATACTTCTGCACATGATCTCTTGAAGAATGACTATTGCCAAGTGAGCTGCAACATAAAGATGCCTGCAGTATAACATTGATTTGTATGAATCACCATTTTTGTTTGGGACTTCTGAAAACTATAAAAACATGCAAATAGATGCTGGTAGATCTGTATCTTTTCTTCTTTGAAGGATACATCTGTATAGGGATGGCATGTAGCTCTCTTTTTGAAGCATGGTGAGCGTCTAGTGAACCATGACCTAAACAGCATCCTTTGCTGATCTTTCACAGTCGTATCTATCAGATTTCATGTCAAATTGGATTCTATTCCAAACAAAAGTTGTTTATTTACTGGCAAAGAGACCACTGTCTGTTCTCATCCCTGCCGCAGCACTGGGTCAATGAAAGTGCACGAAGAGATCAACATGGATGAAAATTCTTATATCAGGGAAAGGATGAGAATGTCATGTTGTGTCATGTTTGGGAGTTGGCTTGTGTTAATCCCCAAGTAAATTACTCAGATGTCATGACACAAGTTGGGTTTTTTGTTTTATTTTGGAAAGTAGGCTGTGATGTTACAGGTTTGTCAAGTTAGCATATTTGAAATAAGAAGAAGTCTTAGCGACGGACAATAGGGCATTCAAACAAAAAAGAGAAGTCCTGAGCATGATCAAGATTTTTTCTTATTTATTTTGGGCATATGGAAAGTAATGGTAACAGTCTGAGCTCAAGGATGTGCTAAGGGTGACTGGACTCCATCGATCCAACCCAATTCATTCGTTGAGGTATTCCTTGCGCAGCCATTCTTATGGGTTCCTTGTTCATCTATGTCTCTCTTACACAAAAATTAAACCTTATCCTCTCCAAGAACTAAAGCTTATCTTCTCCAAGTACTTATCTTCTCACCCTTCAATAGCAATGGAAGCAAAGAAATGCAAAATACAGCTTGGCTCCCTCCTTCAAGGGATAGGGCTCAACTCGTGCATCTTGGTTGACTCTGGTGGATTGGGTTTCATTATAAGGAATTCTAGGGTGACAATTGGCTGCGTCTCTTTCCTCTGATTTTCGGGTGTTGGGTGGGCCTGGCTTAGGGGGCTTCTCAATGTCTGGTGGGCTTTGGTGGGGGCGGGGTGGTTGCCACCCTTGCCACCGCTGGTATGCGGGGTTCCTTATCCATTCCTGTGGTTAGGCATCAATTTCTTGGCCTCAATTCTTAGTTGTGTGTTTGTTTTTCTCCAAGGGAGACTCGCTGTCTGCTCCCGGCTGGTGGCTGTCTCTGTGCCGGGTTCTTGGCCGGTCCCTTCTTGGTTTCCGCTTTGTCTCGGTGTTTGTCTTCTTTGGTTGTGTTTGATTCCAAAAAAAAAAAAAGCTTATCTTCTCCAAGAAGTGCAGCAACCCCTTGAAGTTGCTCAGGGAACATCATAGACAAAGATATTGATGTGAACGGTGATTTTTCAGATTGAAAAGATTAGTTGGCGCCCACCACAACTCAACCCAAAAAGTTGTTCTCTACAAAGATCAACAAGAAATTGTTGTCCCCAAAAATCAAGTTGGCTTGTGACTTGAGTCAGGACAGAACCGTTAGCTGGTTCTAACAGTATTGGGTTTTGGGGTTGGCTCTCTCCTTTCAGACCTGGCTGCCCTAGTTATTACATTCTTACAATAGGTCCCCTACATATGGCTTCAGTCATTGCTGGTATTTGAAAATTTACTACTGTGACCACTTTATGTTTGAACCATGCAAAACCCTAAAAATGATACCTAAAAGATCTCCAATGCCAGCAACTTGTTGGATGACTAATTCTTGGTTTAATACGAGTTCAAAACAGGTCATCAGAGAAAACGAGTGTTTAATCTTATAAACAGTAAAATGCGGCAGTTGAACGTATTATTGAAAATATATGTTTGGATCAGCCAAAAAAAGCCCTGCTTTATACGAGCTTTTACCGAGTAAGACTGGAACTAAAAGATGAATCCACTGATTTTTCCAGAATGGAGGAGTAGATAAACGCATGGGACATCAGATGGAATTCATTAAAAGTGGTTGATTCAATCCAGATGCTTCACATGTAGGTTTGGTTCACCACCCCCCTAAAAAGGTCCCTAGAACCTTTGTTCCTGTATAAAGTCATCTAAGCTTTGGCATGTAGCGATTGTTGAGGACAATCATATCTGTAGGGATTTTGCCAGCTTGGTTGAAAGTACATGAGATGAAGAAAACCTGCAAAGGTGTTGTCATGGGATTAAGACACATACATATATTAAATAAGATTGATGAGAAATTAAGAAATTTCTCTTACCATGATAAATTGAAACTAAGAAATTTCTCCGGCATGGAATATTGAGTTGTTCCTGCTGAAATGTAAAAAAATTCGGTAGTCCGAACAGAAGAACTCTTGTCAATGCAGGGTTGTTTGATTGATAAGACCATTACAATGACCTCGACTCTTATCGATGGCATATATAATAATCTCTATTCTCTATATATAAAAAACTTTCTTATAAAAAAAAAAAATTCAAACATGATAAGATTAAGTAAATAGATCACACCAACTAGCTAGGAAAAACAATATTATGAATAAGGCAACCAGATCAACCACTAGGGCCAGTTATTTTGGGTGCTTCAACCACCTAATTATTGGATATTTGACTAGCTCTTCATATACTTCAATTAAATAAAACCCAAACTAGTTGGCTTCGGTTATGGGAAAATCTCAGAGTTTACTTAAAAAGATTTGCTGCCAATCTTTATCTGTGAAATTTTTTTAGCTTCTCATAAAAAGAAGAAATTTCTTTCTCTTTTACCATTAAACAGGCAGCCCCACGTTTTTTTCTCTTTCACAAACGTTGTCTTCATGGTGCCGCAAAATCTAGCTTTCCAACCCATAAAGTGAAAAAGGATCCCCAAAGGTGTCTAGCTTTTCTCAGTACAGAAATAAGGCACATCAGTTCCTTTTCTCTGCAAATATTCTCTTCTTCCACACCATTCCCTCCAAAAACAAAAAACCCAAAACACTATTCTTAAGTTATATATTTTCTTGTGGCATACCTAGTCACACCTGTAATTTTTAGGTAAACTGAATTTTTTTTTTTTGGGTAAACTGAATTTCAATTAGCAAGCTGGCAAGAAAAAACAAGACATCCTGAGTACAGATTTCAAGAAACCAAGGAGCGGAAGCTATAGAGTCCTCCTAACTACGGACTGAGCCTTCCTAGCTTGACAATCTACTACAGAATTAGCCCATCTAGACACAAAGCGAACCGACCAGTCACACCTGTAACTCAAGTGTCTGAAAGAGCTCTCAAAAAAAGTCCCCACATGGAGACCAATAGACCACAGAAGCACACCAACAGATAGCTCTGCAACTATTTGTGATTGTTAATCTGGAGTTTTGAGGACTGAAATACAATGTCATTGAAGATACTCAAGAGGACTCAAGGACTTTTATCATATGACAACACTTTCAACAACATTTTTGAATCAAACAGAGATGAGAACATATCAGCTAAAAACGATGAAAAAAGAAGGGAGGTTTCTACTGTTACCGCACATTCTGCCTAAATCCTTGAACAGTAACACTTACTTTAACTATTTCTCACTGTGAGAAATACTGCCTACCACAACCAAAATTTGAAATTTGGAAACCCAAACAGCCCATTGTCCACTTTAATCCTACATCTTATCTCTCTCTGTACAGGAACAAATTCAGTTGAATCCTCCTATCAGTTAAGCTTTTCTTTCAGATCTTTATCTTCTTCCTTGCCGCACTTCTCCGGCATCTCACAATTCTCTTCTGAAGATTCCAATGTCCTCTTCTCCTGCTCCTCTTCTTCCATTTCCGTCGACTTCTTCTCCCTTGCTGCTCCTCTTGGACGATTCTTTTCAGCTCTCTTCTTCAATTCCTCCAATAATTCAAACAGAGCTTTCACCTTATCGCGCCTGTTCTTGAGCAAGACCTCACTTATGTCAGCTGGAGTCATTCGGGCTTCGTCAATTACCTTCTGTAATTTCATCAATATCCCATCTTCCACATCTCCATCATCAAATCCCAAGTAGTTTTTCAATAAGATCTTCAATGCAGGGAAAGAACAGAAGCTCATATGGATATGCATATCCATTCGCCCACTTCGCAGCAATGCAGGGTCAAGCTTCTCTATGTGATTCGTCGTGAACACAAAAATCCTTTCGCTGCCACAACAGGACCACAACCCATCTGTGAAATTAAGTAAACCTGAAAGCGTAATCGAATTTCCACCCTCCTCACCAGACCCTCGCATGTCTGGTAACAGAGGATCTTGGAAAGCAGGTCTCCTTATGGATGGAGGTCTAACCCTATTCGTAAAATTGATCGAGCAGTCAATATCTTCGATCACGATAATTGATTTTGACGTCGTCTTCATCAGTAATTTCCGAAGATCCGAATTGTTGCTAACTTCGGTGAGCTCAAGATCATAAATGTCATAACCTAAGAAGTTAGCCATTGCAGCGATCATACTTGATTTACCAGTGCCAGGAGGACCATATAGAAGATAACCTCTCTTCCATGCTCTCCCAGTGTTCTGATAAAACGATTGACCATCAGCAAAATCTCGAAGATCAGCCATTATTTCAGCCTTTTCTGCAGGGTCCATGGCCAAGGTATCAAAAGTACTAGGGTGCTTGAATGGCACAGCTTCCCATGGATGACCCCTCGAATCAAGAGGTCCACCTCGAGAATTTGTATAGAGGAGTCGATCTTGATTCTTTCTTCTGATCTCATTGGCTTTCTCCATGATGTAATCAAGATAAGAATCAAGAATCAAGGCCTTGTCTTTCTTGTTGATTCGAAGAGTGAAGCCTCTCTTCTCGTCAGGAACAGGTCTCCAAGCGTATGTCTGAGATTGCCTCTGTGTGACCACATGCTCCCATGTCGCTGTAACGCCATTGAATTTATCTACCAAGTAATCGTTGTTTGAGAGCCCAAAGGTGAAGGCACTCGAATTTCTGGCTCGAGTGAGGCTCAAACGGTTCCCTGTGATTGAAGCAGAGCTACTAAGGTAGAGCTGAACTGCATTATACAACTCATTTGTGTTGACACCATCGATCTCTGTGATGTCAAAGTAGCAATAAGAGGAGAACCATCGGAAGGTACGACAAAAGAGCTTCAGAAGGGTAAAACGAAGCTCGGGCGGGAATAAAGAGTGTAGGATTCCCTGAGAAAAAGCCAAGACACCTATCAATGAAGCCATAGATGTCCAAAACTCCTTCATTTCTTTCTCTTTAATTCTATCCGAGATGGATTTCTTGCAGAGGGATTAACAAAGGGTCGGAAAGTTTGACGAGAATGGGTGAAGCTGTAAGAAGATTTAAAGAAAAAAATTGATCATTTGAGGAGGGGGTCTTGAAAATGGGTTCTGTTAACTTTCACCTTTCTGAAAGCTGCTATGAAGATTGAGATTGAGACTTGAGAAGGTGTTCGGGAGAAGGTGTTCAATGCAAAAAGGAAAAACTTTAAGGGAAAGTGACGACTGCTTTAACACAAGGACGAGATTGGCTGGCAACAGAGAACATGAGTGGATGTAATCTGCAAAGATGAACCCAAAAAGAACGAAACGTGAATTCAAATAGACAAAAGAAGGTGAGAAGGTAACGAGATGGGGCCAAAGGTTTTTTTTTTAAAGGCTAATCAAGATTTTGAATCCTTTGATTCACAGGACTAAATGCTTCCCTCTTAAACAGAAACTGTTTCCACTTAGCCAGTGAAGAGCTTGGATTGTGAAATCTGAAGGGAGGATACTTCAATATTTTGGAAAGACACAATAAATACTTACCGAAAATTAAAAAAAAGGAAAAAGACAATAATGTGGCTGGAAATTCAGTTTTTTTTGGCAGGTCAATGAATTATGAAAACTGTTATTCATCACCAAAAAAACTGAAATAGTAATTTTACATATGCAATATCTTGTTTTTTTTTCCCTTTTTTGGTAAATATGCAATATCTTGTAAAGAGACAATAAATGAGGCTGAAAATTTAGTCTTTCTTGGGCAGATCTTTGAAAAATGAAAACTGGAAATTCATTACCAGAGAAAAAAAGGAAATAGTAATTAAAAATGGGCATGTGCTAAACCAAATTTAGCTTGGAAAGATGATATGGCAGAGCCTCCGCTGGTTAAACCTGACTGACTGGTGAGTGATTTACAGTGCAGACTAGGCCAATCCATTGGTGCTTGGGGTTGGGACTTGGGACCCTTTCTGCCTTTTCATTAGATTCTTTTTTCGCAATCAAACAGCTTTTTCTGGGACTTTCTTTCTTCCTCTGTTTTCTGGTTTTCTGCTGCAACATTTTTAACCTATGACCCTTTGAAAATCCTTTTTGTGAGGCTTATGCTCAACCACTAGCGTTTCTCTGCTTACAGCCTTTCTTGTTCTGAGAGAGAAGATCTGCAAAGGATTGGAAATCGTGTAGCAAATATGGAGAAAGATCTTGTCATGATTCTCCTTTCTCTCCCTTGTTGGATTCTAGCCCCTTCTGGCCTTCTCTCTCTCTTCTTAATTCCATATATTTTTTCTATAACAGCCAATGTTCCACTCTTCCAGCCAACTTTTGAGGCTTAAATATTTGCTTAGTGGGTTATGCCTTGAAGGCTTGAACGTTTGGACAACACGAACTTCATCTTGCTCTGCGGCTCTGCCATTCCAATTTAATTACTGATTTCGATTTTTTAAGCTTAACCCATTAAAGAACTGTCTTTTATGTTGTAAATAATTAAGTATTCAGTTAAAAATTGATTAATCTCCCATTAACTAACTATTCATTAAGCATTATCCAGTGCATTATCTCCAAGAGATCCCACCTGTAAGTTTTTGGAAGGATTGGCTCAGTCGTCCCAATGCTTGGCTCGTTTATCCCCAGAATCCTTCTTGGGTTTCTTCTTCATCTGACGCTCTCATCATTGTCCATATACAAAACCCCTGCAGGTAAGAAAAGCTCAACTAGCAAGAAAACCTCATGTAGACTCCAATACACTGATAGAGTATGGTCCTCCCTAATGGCCATATCAGACATTCAGAGCCATCTGCTGCCGTACAAGTTACAACTTCAGATTCACAAACAAAACAGGGAAGAAAACAACAAGCTTTAATTGGCACATTAGAGGTATCTGAAGGATTCTGAAGAAACTGACTTGTTTTTGCTGCACATGGTCCCAGAAAATTGAGATAAAAACAAGCAACATGGGAGAGAGTGACATTTCCTTGCCTTGCACAACACACATATGAATAGCCTGAACTTCTGATCTGATGTGTGACGGTGAAATAATTTGAAAGCAAAAACACCTTGTTCACCATTAATAAAGATTTAAAGATCATTATCGAGATCAGATAACTGCAGAGCCCTCCTTATCTTTCAAGTTTTACACTTGTATTTCTGGTAAGGTTCCAAGTTTCTACATTCAACAGCCAAGATTGATGAAGGATAACGGGAAAACATTACATTTGAACCCAAAACAAGGATAATGGGAACTTTCCCAGGAAAATGACAAGTTTCTTTTTCTGGTAGAAAGAATTCTGTTTATTAATACCATACCTTAGTATCATGTCAATTTTCAATTGATGGATACCTGATTCAATGCAGTACATTAAACCATGTGCTAGGCTATCAGCAAGTCCAAGCATCATAAAGTGGGATATGCCAAGTGTCCCACCATGTTCCATCGAATTGCAAGTAGAGATGTACCATATAATAAATAATCTACAATGGCAGAAAATTTGGATAAAATGCAAGGCTAATGGAGATTTAAAAAGGTTTGTTGACTTCAGTAACTGACCTTTGGCAGAACTGGAGGCATTGGTTTGTTCATAATAACTCCTGGCTTATATTAAATCGATTTGCTTGATGGCTCGATGACACTTGCATATTGAATTCCAGGTTGTGGAACCACTTAGAAGACAGAGACAGGGGCAAGTGCCTATTTCTTTAGTTGCAGTTAGAAAGCAGTGGATTTCTTGTATGTTCTACAATAATGTTCTGTTATGTTTTCTTCTGGTAATCTATTGAGCTAGAGCATAAAGACGACCTTAGCTTTTCACTCTTTTCAATTCCATTTCTTCTTATTTTATTTGGTACATAGTTTTAGTTTTCTGTCCCCAAGTGCCGGTGTACATTCCCGTATGCCCTTTTGTCTTTTTCAAAACAAAAAGCATATTTTTTTCCCCTTCTTAAAAATACTGGGGAGAGGGGAAAAGAACAAAGATAAACACAAGCCAATCCTCAAAAAAGTGAAGTTCTTTTCTTATAATCTATTAATTCTAAGTGGGGGCATGTGCATCTAAGAGATGGTGAAAAACCTATGATGTTAATGTGTATGTCCTCATTGGCCACCATATGCACCAAGAGATCACAATCCACACCAGAATGGGCGCCAACAATGAATTGATCCACTGACCAACCTAACCTCAGACATGTACAGCAATTGAAAATGCCATTCTAATACAACTGTGTATAAGGACAATTCAAATTCTCCAAACTTTAAGCTAATCAAAAATTGGAAACAAAACAAGAATTCACACATGGGATGTAAAAGACTAGCATGTCAAATGCCACTACTTGAATGTGAACTTCAACGGTTGATATGATCCATTCCAACCATAATGCCTTAATCGATGGCAATTATCAGAAAACCAACAGATACATACATAAGGAAGACCGGATAAAGTGCCAGGGCCTTTCTTCTTGGGTTGACGGCTGAACTCATAAACGGATATGCAGCCCAGGAGCTCCATGCCAATGTTATAGCAACTACAACCAGCTTCAGGATCACATTGTCTTTCAACATGCAGATCAGGGCTCCAACATCAAGAGGGAACAGGCAGTAACCTAGAAGGCTTAGAGACTGGAAGAAAATAATATGTCCACCCTGAAACAACAAATAATTATTAACAAGTTTCTATGCCCACCCCGAAACAACAACTAAGATAAAATATCACAAGGTGCAGAATACCACCAACCCCCAAACAACCCCCCCCCAAGAAAGAAAAAAAGAAAATGAACACCCAAGAAAAGAGAGAGATGCATACCAGGAGCAGAACATTCAGTGTCAGAATTACAGCACCAGCAGCAAGGAGTGCAAAAGCAACTGCAAAAACTTCAGACTACAAGAAAAACAAAAAGAAAAAAAACTCAGAAAACTATAAATCCTGAGCATTCAGTTTTAGAATCATAGCACCCGAGGCAAGGAGTGCCAAAACAACAGCAAGAACCTCAGACTACTAGAGAAATAAAAACATAAAAGGTGGGGGGAAACACTCAGAAGACCAAAATTATGAAAATACTAACATTTTCATCAATGAGGGTTTTTTTTTTTTGGGGGGGGGGGGGGGGAACCAAAAGTTTCCATAGCACATAACAGAATGATATATTCCCCCCCCCCCCCCCCCCCAAAAAAAAATAATAATAAAAGAATGATATATAATCATCAAATACTTTCAAAGGAAAATTATCATCCTTCCAAGAGAAAGCTCATCCAATGCAGAGAAGATTATCACATTGAATCAAAGTATAACTAGTTTTCACCAATTATCAAACATTTCTCATTTTAAGCATCATTTCCATCTGTGAAATTTAATTTTAAAGCATACATACCAGTTCATTCTAGTCACTTTCTTTTACATTTCGTATAAAGCACAAATTATTGTTAATTGAATTGTTTATGACATACAACTTCCATTAATATTGCATATCACTTCACTTTGACATTTGCAATAATGAGTAAGCGGCACCAATTCTATCAGCTATATGGTATTTAATTTAGAACAGCTCCTTGAAATCAATTTTGGCATGAAAGCCTGGCCTTCACGATCTAATGCCTATCCAAAAAATACCTGAAAAGCAAATCAGCAGACTTACCAACTACTGCATACCAAAGATGAGGTGTTTTATTCCACTTCCATGCACAGCCAAGTGCCAAGAAGAGAACCATTATACTTAACTAGGCACAGCAACTTGTAGAAGGATGGATCCGTAACGTTACCCTAAACCAGAGAGTAATAGTCCCCAATATGTTCAAGCAACCCCACCACCCCCCAAACCAAAGTACAAGAGTAGGAAATTAAGAATATAATGCAAGTTCAGAACTCAAAAGGTTATGATTCTAGCCAAACCAGACTAAAGAACTTGCTCAAATATGAGCTGAATGTTTAAAGTTTGTCCAACATCTGGTGGTGCAATCAAAAGATATGACAGCAGTTCCCAAATCAGAAACTAGTAGTCTGCAGATCTACCCATTCATCAATTGGTACTCAAACTTGGATCAAATGGAGACCATGACTGGCTAAAGATTTGGTATAATTCTAAAGGGTACAATGGAAGATATGTTGATGGAATGGAATTAGAATATTATACAAAGGTAATGGCCGTGGAGCAGTCCAGCCAACAGAATGGGCTGAGATTGGGATAAACTGAGGTGGCTGATAGGGTGGACCTATGCTTCAAGATCCAGTCATCAAGCTTCACTGGTTGCAACAGAAAACAAATCGCAGGAGTAGCAATAGAGTCACCCAACTGGTGCAGCAGTTGCAACAGCAGTTCTGATGACCATTCACAAGGTAGCAAGTTGCAATAACTTCAGTGACACAGCAAAAGGAGGGCTTGGATGCAAAGGGAGGAGACGAGGGAAGATAGGATAAGGAGATTGAATGGGCTTTGTAACCCTGGGTCTCTCACCCATGGCCATCTCAGTTGTTGGAACATGGATCACCATAAGCAATGGTAATATGGCCTGCAAATCCAATTTCTCCAAAGTCACTTGCATTATGATGAAAGTGGCCTATTAATAGCTGACCGAAAACCATCTAAATTTGAAGCTAAATTGAATTTAGAAACTACACTTTAAAATCAATCAACAATGCAAATTAGAACTGACAATCATGATAACTACCAAGGGACTGCAAAATTAGCATTCAAACTTTGCATTTGGGTCCCACAAAAATCTTATGGGAGTATGTTTTCCAAGACAAACATGGGCTGTAACACTATTCAGTGCTTTGGCCTTACATGGAAAGGGTATTTTATTGAAATGGAGACTGAAATTTGACATTATGGTCAGTCCAGACCATTCCCCAATATCCAATAGTCAGATTTGCCACATCCTTGAATGGAATGAATGAAGTAGGACGCCAATACCTATAATCTTGGTCCTCAGACATGATTTTTCCGTCAAGCTACCACCAGTGCTTCAAATACTTTTTTAAGGGGGTTTTGAATCAGACGAGGATGATCAAAATTCTTCTTTTTCTATTGGCCACAGAACGACCGACCTAGGTAAATCCATGAGCTTAATATTCCTTCCTATTCTTAATAACCATCTGAACACTGATTTGTCTTATGACTCATCAATCAGAATAATGTTTCGAAATAACTGTCAAGGCGCAAAAGCCACTTTAACTCAGATCAAGCATGCATGAAGAAAAGGAAATATTCTTCCTCATTTTGCTCAGCCAAAAAACTCAAACAGCCCAAGACTCCAATAAACAGCTCATAACAATAAAAACTCCTAAGTATCCACAAGTCTGCCCTTCATTCACTTTGAAGCATTGTATAAATAACAGCATTGGTTCACTCTGGAACTTTCGATGACTCTCCTCTATGGAAGCATGATCCATTAGGTACAGGAGACATCTAAAAGACAACTTAAATGCAGTTTCTTTCTTATTCTTTTTTCTACAGAGTTACTATCTTATTATGATCCTATTTGAGTTTGCATCATTTTGTTTGTTCCTTTATATTTTTTTAATTTGTTGTTTCTTCTGTGATCCATGTAGCCCCTATCTAAAGTCGTTGTAAACAACTAGAACAAATATATTGTCACATTTTCAATAACTTTGAACTTGCCTCATTTTGGTTCCAGAGGTTGTAGTTCAAGCAGAACTCTCTTAAGAATGAAGGGGAGATTTAAATCTCAAAATGGTTGTCAAATGAAGATTTGCTCCCAAATATAAAAGGCAGTTAATACTTGAGACCATGACCCTAACCACTGAGCTTAGCAAACTTAGGCTTACCAAACCGATGCAGGTAAAAGGTACTTTCAAACACCAAAGAAGACACAATAGTCAACCCAGTTACCCAATTAAGTTGACTCGGCCATTAACTCAGTTTATGTCTGATTCACCTGTTTATTGTTCAGAAGTGAACCCGCAACAGTCCTTGCACAACTTTTTCACATTCTATTTGATTTGTCTGCTTCAATTAGCTATGTATAACAGTTTCACTATGTAGAACTCTACTATTTATCTACTTAATAATGAGTTCACAATAGTTGGAATTCTTAAGATTGCTGTCAACTTTTTTTTTTTGGGGTGGGGGGTTGATTTGGTTTTCTTTTAAGTTGTCACTACCTATTTCTTATTAGCTGAAGAGTTTTCCTAAACCCTAATGATTGAAGTCTACTAGCACAGTCCATTTAAGCACTTGTAAGGCTCAAATTCCCCATTAAGCTGTTGAGGAAAATTCTAGCCTATATGTAAGGTGGTGATTCCCACATCATATCCTCTCTTCTTTTTCCTATCTGATTTCAACTACTTTGTGCTCTTTTCAATTGCTGATATTTAGCAGTTTGAGGTTAGTAAAACCTTATGACTTCAGTTTTGATCTTGAGTTGCTATTTCTTAACCCAATTGTAACATCTGATCAATGTTTCATGATCCCCCATACTCTTTGGATCTACATCTACTGCTGGTCTGCTATTTAAAAAATCCTACCAACAGCAGGAGAGTTGCTAAATTTCAGAATCCAACCCTAAGATTAATTTGAGATTTTGGGGTCCTTTTCTTTCATACATGAGTAGTCTCCAACTAGTTTTTTGTTTTAGTTGTGGAGTTCTTGTAGTCTCCCTGACCTGGGTAGCTAACTGCTGTTATGAGTTTCCTATTTCCAGTAAGATTTGTTCAGACTTTGGAATCCAACCTTCAGATTTGTCTGAACTTTTGGGATATTATTCCTCTATATGCCTGTCTGATTGGCATTTGTTCAGAATCTTATTAACGTCAAAGTCCCTGATTTTGTTTTCTTAGGTTTCCATTAAGTTGTGTATATTTCCATCGTCTACGTTCTCACTTGTCGGTTGGTTTTGTGAAACCTAGTGTTAGGTGGATTTAAACCCCATCAGGGCCATAACTTACAAGTACTCAATAATTCAGATATGTTGGGGATACATGAAACATGAAGTTAATGATGTTTTTCCGTCCAAAACAGTTGCATTAAATGGCTGATATGGCCCTTCCAATTGCTTGGATAGATAAGGCCTCAAAATTTAAATTCACCAAATGTCCAATTTTCTAAGCTACAACAAGTGCAAAAAACAAGTGCAAGAGGCACTGGTTAAATTTCTTCCCTTGCAATTGTAGATATTTTTTCCCTCTATTTTAGAATACAAAAACATCAAATAAAACAGGGAATTGTTTGCCTCATTTTAGTGGTTTTGAACCTGCACCAGTTGAACAGAAGTTGGGAATAACAAGTTGGCATTGTTGGGACAAACCAGGCTGCCACATGGCAAACTTAAAGCCACTCCTAGAAGTTTCGTGGTACAAATCAGCAATAAAGTTTTAGGATAAATAAATCTATTTTTTGGAGGTCAAAATGTTTTATTATCAAAAGCAGACTTTACAAGTTCACTTAACACAATATTCCCAGTTGCACTGAGTCTTTGGATGTTATTTCTTGCTGAATTTAGTTTGAAGTAGAGGAACTATGGATAACAAGATTGACAATTAAGATGCAATATGGCAATATATATGGCCACTCAGAAGTTTCACTGCGTGAATTACCTACAGATCCTCTTTTTTTTTTTTTTTTGGGGCACATGCTCAATTTCAAAGTTTACTCGAAGGTGCACCATCAGAATATACCATTAGCATCATGTGCAAAGACTACTTTAGTAGAGGAGAAACAAATGAATTTATGCCCAGCACATCTGCAAGTATATGCAACAGCATACTTGACATATCTTTCAGATATTTGACAACCTTTTGAGAAATCATGGCAGCGTGGACATTAGAATTAATTGGTCAAACAAGAATCTAAATGTGCATAACTCACCTTCTTCACGGATGCCGACCAAGACAAAACAAGACCCAGGAAGACGATGAAGAAAAATGGACCCCATAAATCCCAATCCCGCATAGCTTTCCCAGGGTCTTCACGAAATGGATTAGGGAACACCACAAGCTTCAAATTGCTAACAATTCGAGACAAATCTCTCTTCACGGTATCCCACACAGGCTCTGTCAAGGTGTTGGGAGGCGAACCAAACCCACTTGGAGATGAATTTTGGTGAGGATTCGACTGAGGATTGGGAGGAGGCAAGGCAGGAGGAACAGGAATAGCAGAAGACTTTTGCTGTGGTGGAGGAAGAGGAAGATTAGATGCTATAAACGGAGATGAAGAAACAGGAATGGAAGCTCTGGGAGGACTCGGGGGTCTCGCAGGAAGAACTGTAGCAGGCCCACTTTGGACACTAGCATTAATAAGGTTCTCGATCTCATCAATATCTGACTGAGAAGAAGGGTGAAGTGGTACGGTATCTGAGTGTGACATCTTCCGAATAAGCAAGCTTCTCCTAATCAAATCAAAACCCGAAAATATCTCCAACCAAAACCCCAAATCCAGACAGATTTAACAGAACCTGTAGAAACATAACCCAAATCGACATAAGAAAGTCAAGCAATGAATCCGATTAATCCAACTGCAAGTCAAATTGAGATAGATAGGGAAACAGATCTCGAGCGAAATTCAGATTAACCACATAAAGATCCTCGGGTAAAAACCCATAATAGCAGAGAATTGATATAAAGAAAACATAACTGTAAGATCCAGCTGAAATGCAACTATAAATTTTAACACCGCAACAGAGAATCAAGAAATTACAGAAAAGATCTAATGTTTCATGCCGTGATCCCAAATAAGCTCAAAAATGAGAAGAATTGACGAAATGACGGATTCTATCAACATTTCAAAGGTAAAAATTATCGCAGAAACGAAAGAGATTACCAGGAGGAAGAGGGGTTAACGTCGCCTGCTTGGACGCAGAGGCTATCTTGGAACTTCCATGAATATCTCGCGCGTTGTTTTCTCTTTCTTTCCTTTTGTTCTCTTTTTTTTTTTTTTTTTTTTTTTTTGTTCTCCTTCCAAAACCACCGAAAGACGTCGAGCCGAAGGAACAGAAACAAAAGAACAGGCGCACGGAGAGAAAATCAGAAGAAATTATAAAAAACCCTTTCTCATTGGAAACTTTAGGCCGTGCTTGGAAGTCTAGAAAAGAAAAAGGGGGAGAAAAAAAATTCTTTTTGTTTAGTTGCATTTAAAAAAGAATGCAGTAAAACAGTGAAAATTCGGGTAAGATGGTAATTTATGATTTAACATTAAACCAAGGGTGATAAAGGAATTCTGATCGAGACAAAATTCCCATTAATTTTTTTTTTTTTTTGATAGAAAAGAAAAACTTTATTTATTTAACTAAAATCCCCTTTGGATCTTACACAGTTACACATTATAGAGTCAAAAAGTAAAATTCAAGTTAAGAAATGGGGGGATAAGTGGCACAAGAAACAATCCTGTGAGATGGCCGCGGATTTAACAAGTGCATCAGCTGCAAAATTGGCTTCTCATGGGGGTGTAGGTGAAGGAACAATCAGTAAAGGAGGTGGCTAGTCTGAGGATATTGGAGATGAGGTGTGAGATTTTCCAATTACCACATGATGAGAGTTGCATAAGAGAGGAAACCAGTGATTGGTTATCACTCTCGACTTGAATATGGGGGATCTGGAAGTCGAGGGCAAGGCAAAGACCATGGCGAATTGCTTGTGCTTCGGCAATGAAAGAGTCCTGATAGCCCGTGCCTTGGTCAAAAGCAAACACAACCTGATGAGAAGAGTCGCATGCGACACCACCAATGCTTGATCTTTTTGGATTTATAAAGGATCCTTCCTAGAGGTGGAGGTTTCCATCTAATGAGTGGGCTAGTGTTCTTAGGGCCTAGGGGGATAAAGAGTGGGGGGAGGGGTGAATCACTGTGAATGCATGTATCGCGTGTTGTAAACGCATCATGACATCCTAAAGCTTGGGAGGTTTGGAGGAATGAGTAATCGTGGTGTAATATGCCCAAAGAGCCCAAGGAGCGATAAGGGAATGAAGAAGTTGCTGTCGGTGAGGGGAAAGGCAAACAGAATAGGTGACAAGGGCTTGAAGTTAGAGGTCAAAAGGACATGAGTGGTCCCATTGGTGAAAGTTAAAGGTATGCCAGAGATGGGATGTGAAAGGGCACAGTATAAAGAGATGATGTGCCGAGAAGGGATGGTACCCACAGAGACATTAAGAAAATGAAATTTGACAATTTCTTTTTTAAGAATAATAACCAAAGAATTTCGTAAAGTTAGCATACATCTTAAATTTACACTAGGAGTCTTTATATGGAGACTTCAATTATAAACAATAGAGGAAATTTTCAACGCCACCACTTGAATTATCCTTTTTTTTTGGGTAAGAAAGCACTTCATTGAGCTAATGTAGTAATGTTGTTGTCGAGCAAAGCTCTGATAATCACTCAAAGGAACACAACCATTCCGTTGGTTCATCAACCCCTTGAATTATCCAAATAATCAATATGGTACTTCCTAATGATATCCCTAAATAAAAAATCTCACTAAACCCAAAAATTTTCTAGGCATCGTAGATTGAAGATCGAATTCCACATATAATGAGAAGGACAGCTGGTTTGTTATAAGCACAAGAGTATTTTCACTTACGAGCCAAAATAAACACTTTGAACATTGATCAAACTAATAGAGAAACATACTTGTTGGCTGCAAAACCACGTAAGCACAAATCAGTGAAGAAAATCATGCATCAATAGAGCAACTACTCAATAACAAAATGATAGTACTTCCACTATCTTTGAATCAAAATAGTTCCAAATTTGGGTTCCAGAAATATTTTTCATACTGATTATATAGGCTTCTTTCGAAACTGACTTTTTTCTTCACTAGTTCAGAAGAACAAACGTAACCCAACAAATTCTTGAATTTATAAAATTTGGGCAAAAATATATTCAGAAAAAAATTATCAAATGTTAAAAATACGGAAAACTAATCATTTGAATAAGGGAGAGATGACACCAATCTCAAGGCTTCAGGGCTAAGGCAAGACCAAGCCTAGAGGATGAAGCACCAGCCTTAGGATCATACTCAGCTGAAAAAGTAACCAGCGACTTCGGTCTCCATTCTCGTTGGCATAGCATTGCAACCTTCCCACGGTCACAGAACCTTGTTTTAATGACAGTATAAGGATCATATGAGTGAGAGCTTCCAATAGTAAAACTGTTCTCTTTGGTCGAAAACCTATGAGTCATTTCAGCAGCAACAGAAGTCCCATCCACTGGATTCACCAAGTGGATATAAGAAGCCTTCAATGTCTCCCCTTTGTCACCCCTACATGCACAAGATGCAATTCCAAGAATGTAAGTTTGACTTTAAAACATCAAAAGATGGAAACAGCACTCCCTCCCCCCCTCTCCTCAACCCACACCAAAAAAAAAGAACAAAGAGGAAACCGTAGAGTGACAGAAGTGAACAACAAAGACCAAGATTCGGGAATATGGGGGTGGAGGAAGAGAGAGACATATGGATATGAACTAAATATCTTAAGCAACATGTCTCCGTCTTCTTTTCTTGTTTTCTCTCTCCAAGATACCTCATTCTCCAATCTCCATTGTCTCACAATTTCTAGTAATGTGTATACCATGAATGTCTTATTTCTTTTAGTATATCCAAGAGCTAAATTGGTCTTGAAGAAATTATGCCAATAAGTAACAATTTTCTGTACTTTGATTCCATTCTGACCCTAATTTCAAGGAAATTTGGAGAGATCCCAATTACTTGACTCTGCAAACAAAGTTCTCGACACAAATTACAGCTTCCATCACTTGTGGTGGGAGCGTAGCTTGAGAAGATGGATTTCCAACACTAGGTAATTGGACATTATTTGGAAAACCATCTGCTTTGATGTCTCCTCCAGGCTTCAGTTAGTTTCACCCCCTGTTGTGGATATCCCAAAGAACAGGCTCATTGTTTTACCTGGGATTTAGGTTCTACTTTTCAGTCTTCCTCTTGAAGGCTGGTTCCCTCCTCCCCCTGCTTTTTCCCCTTTTGTGTTTAATAAAGTTGGTTTATTCAACCCCCCAACCCCAAAAAAAGAGAGCTTCACAATATTATACAGTCTTTATACGTGAATAGAAACAATTGCCTTATAATCTGTGGAAGGAAATCTTTATGGGAAGGCAGAGTCAAAGTTGAATCCTGGAAGTCATTTTAGGATGAAGAATTGTCAACTTCCTCAACTCATTTTCATTTCAGACCAATAATATTAGTCAACATGTTTGGACAACAGAAAAACATCAAGGTATACCATATAGATGACCCCCAAAAATTGGATTTAGCCTCACGGAATACAAAGGTTCCTTGATAAGAGGCAATGAAATAGGGATATCGTGTGGTCATATCCAATATGGGGGCGTTCGCTGGACAGCTGACAATTTGATGCTCCAACCATCACTCTTATAATAAAGGTACACTCTGAGCAACAGGTACTGTTGACAAAACAGAGGCAATACCATACAGGGGGCAGCCAATTTGGTTCTGATGGACGATCAAGAATGTCGCCTATCTGAGGGTCCTCTCACCATTTATCCAAAATATCATAACTTCTAATTCATTGATCAATTTGGTAGAATGGACGACATGGTCAAGGCTAACAGTGTCAAAACCATTCAGACACCGTCGGAAGACATATGAGTCCAATGGTCATCGCTGCCATCACTTGAATGGATAAGAGTAAAAGTAGAGTAAAAAGAGAAATTGGAGATGATGGTGGCATTTTCAGAGCATATCAGAAATCCCTTCCATTCGAGATAACTTTGAACAGGATTCCATGTTTCTTCTTAAATCCTATGGTCAACAATCAACGATTTAAAATTTCAGAAATTGTCCTAATTTTTCCAGAAAAATAAATAGAATTATCCTGTGAGGTTTCAAATCAAACAATACCTACTAACCCTTGTTACCTTAAGGACAAGGCAAGTTCCTCAACCATAAAGTTCACCTATCCTCCAATGGAAAGATTACTTCATATTAAGGGAGAAATATAGACATGAAATTCATATGATGCATAACACCACCAACTAGTGCCAGTGAATGGTAAAGAGAACTGAGATTTTGCAAGCAATACAGCCAAACATGTGCAAACATTCAGGAACTAAAGAACTGAGATTTTTTTTTTTTTTCATATTTTTTATCTGGATTCCACTTACAGTATTAGTGCAGCAGAGAAGTCAGGCTTGTTCAAGCCAATTCCAGCATTATATTTGATGAATGAGGCAGAAGCAGTATCAAACCCCAGCTCACCACCAAAACTAAGCTCCTTGGTCCCAATGGTTGTTGCAAGCTCCAAAAAAGGGGTCGCAGTCAAGCCAATGCTAGAATTAAGAGCAGCATGCGGATGAAGGTATTGCACATCCAACTAAAGTACCAAGTACCACAGCAAAAAAAACCAAGGTTTTGTTTCAGTAATGATATTGATCCTCACACAAAGATATTCACAAAGGTTAAGCATCCTCAAGTTTTAAGTATATTATTAAAGCTAAAGATTCTCAAGGTTGCAGCAAATTCATGGCAAAGTATTACAAGTGAAATCATACATCATCCACAAAGAAACTGCATGGTTTGACCGAGATTTTTCCATGCAAACAGGTAATAGTCACCTAAAAGTTGCCCCCCTATTGTCATCAACAGATCAAAGGAAGTTTTTTTTTCCGGTTTTGGCCTTTTGGCAACAGTGTAAGACACGAAGCCAGCCAGAAGCCATAAAGGTCCACTTTGAATTATGAACACATTTAAGGACAAATTTTTCCACTAAATTAAAAAAAAGAGATGATCACGTTAAATTGAGGTATTAAGAAATGAGGCTCCCCAATAGAAGGAAATAGCCACCAATCCTCCAAAGCAAGTTTCTATCAGCTCCCTCCTCAGTTTCTTTGGGATAAGGACATCTCTCTAAATTGAGAGCAGTTTAATTACTTATTGATAAGATCGAATTTTCAATGAATAGTGAAAAACAAATGAGAGACTAGGCATAGCTCAAAATGAACAATTCCAAGAACATATAAATCAACATATTTTTTATTGTTTTGAACTTCCAATGGCTTTCTCTTTAGTTCCATTATCTTCTATCTCTATGTTGATACTTGATGACCTAAAGTTGCTTAGCATTGGTTTTTGAAAACTTGATGTGGGCTAATGTTGATTTTCATGAGATAAGGTATGTGATATATTTAGAAGTAAAACTGGAACAGGATTTAGACCGCCTAGGCTAAGCACTAAAATAGAAGCCGAACACCTTAGATAGCCTTAAGCCCTTAACAACCATGGTGCTATGAATTCCTTCAAATAATAGGTGAATTCCTAGGTATTATCTTATCTTATTCTTCTTCCTCCTACAATAATTTCTATATATTATTACATTAACAAACACTCCTTTGACCACCACATTTATCTCCAGACATCTCCCAAATAACTTAACTACCATAACTATCTCCCATGTCCCGTCAATCATAACTCCGACATTTTTTTCAGGTTTTAACCATATCAAACCCAACAATTGTACTGTATTACTACTCCCTATTGAAGTTTCTTCATACAAGAATATTTATAATCAGTAGACCTACATCCAACTTCACAAAACCCCAATTATTTTTATTCCTAGCCCATTTGTATTGTATACAAGGGTACCTACGGTTTAAGGGTGGTTTGCTTGCTTAGTTAATAGTTATGATTAGTTCTGCAACGTTATCCATCAATACTGTTAGTAATCATAAATATCTTGTGCGAGATCTTGGCTTGTCATTATATTCTAGCATAAGCCTTTTTCCTTCTCTCTCTCTCATTGTTTGTGGCTAGTTGTAGTTTGATGGGATTTCACAAACCTGTCTTCTCTTGCCCTAAATACTGTTAAACTAATCATATTCCATCAAAACACCAATCATGCTAAAGCAAATTCTAATTTCGAAATAAATCCTTATTGCTTTTAATACTTCTCTGTTTTCTGTACCTAAACAACAATATTTCTCTTCTTCCACAATGCAGGATATTGTTCTTGCATGGTCTGGGAGTCAAATCACTTTGAATGCTATTGTAGTCAAGGAGTCCTATATCATCAAATGTCAATAATATAAAAAATGGGTGAATGATTCTATTTGTTATTTTCATTCCTATTTGACTTGGACATTCTTGATTTGGCTTTTTCTTTTAAGAGGCAGCATCTTTCTGTCTATTACCATTTTCTTTTTAGCAAAAGTTCAGCACAAAAGTTACTGCAGCACACCTAACATAAGGTTTCCCCTTTAAGATGTTGATTCTAAAGAATAAATCATCTCAAACATTGGTGCCCTAGCCTGAAACCAGAACAAAGGAAACAAGTAGCAGAATTGATTTTAAAATCGATATCTTGACAAAAGTCGCCAGGGTCTATTTCTGATTAGTCTTCTTCCACTTGGGCATATTCGTCTGAAATGCCATAGTGGTTGTCTAAAAGAGAATCTGCAATTATACTAACAGGTTGGGCAGATTAGTTACCTGTAAGAACAATCACAAGCGACAGAAAGACAGAGCAAGGTATCAAAGGCCTATGCTTGTCTTCATCTTTCAGTTCAATTTTAACAAGAGCATGTAGTTCTCAACAGCCCCAAATAAAAGACCAAAACTGAGCAAAAGCTCAAATTTGAAAAGCTGAGAATGAGAGTCCTAGGCCAAATAGGAGCAACACATTACCTGCAACTTAAATTGTGATTTATGTTTCTATTGTTCATCTTTTTCTAGTTCAATCTAGGATCTGTTTGGTTTGAAGGAATTGTATAAAGATCAGGTTTTATCTTCCTATGGCTTGTTTAAAAAATGCAGAAAAAAAACAAGATGTGGTTCATAGAAAGGTTATATCGGAAAATTAATTGGAGACTTGAAGTAGTTTGACTCTCACAACAACAACAACAACATTTGGAAGATGTTTGTCCCTGCCTCTTATTGACAACAAAAGAAATTAGCTCTACTGGTACCAGGTCTACCACAACCATTTTAACTCAGAGTTGAGGATCAAATCAGTCACTACTGATTCCGATCCAGACTGGAGTTGGGTTGCAAAATCCCAAGAATTGACCCACATCTGAAACGGGCAATCTGGTCCTAGAAACCCTAGAATTGGCTATCTCTAGAATAACTAGAATATGGACTGGTGAAGGCCGATTCAACCAATCAAATTCCAACTTTTAAAACATTGGAAATGAATTATCATAATACCAACAGGTCTAGTTGAATGCATTAGAAATCACTGATCGTAAAGGGGGAGAGTTGTACTCAGGAATAGCACAAGGATAACTGCACTACCCTTCTGATCATGATGTTCAGGATTCGTTCATGTGTTTATTTCCTTTCTTACTGTTATTTATTTTATTTTTATTTTTTTTTTTTTGGGGGGGGGGGGGCAGGGGGGGGAGTTCCATTTACCTAATTTCATTGATGTAATTCGCACTATAAGTTCAGAAGTTTGGACATAGGACATAGATTCAAACTTGGCACTAACACCATGTACCTTGGGAGCATTTCCAGCATATTATTATTTTCCTAGTAGGGACAAAAACTACAATCATGATACCTAGATACCTCATGTTAATCATCAAACCATAACAATTGGCCAGCAATATTAACTATCTTGTAAACAAAACTTTGTTGGATGATGGGACAAACTACAAATTGTCAAATTCCCCTACTCATAAATTTGAAACAATTGACTAAGCCTCCCCCACCCGCCACCCGCCCAACACCCCCCCCCAAAAAAAAAAATAATAATAATAAAAAAGAACCCCTTACCTCCAAAAAAGAAAAACATATGAACACACTTCTGGTAAAACTTATCACATAGAATTCACATGCAAAATAACTAGTTCTTCACTTTCTCTTCTTGTGTGTACTAACCTTGCCAGACTTGTGATCTGGTAATTTGAAACTCAGTGCTGTCCTTGTAGAGGGTAAGACATTTGTAGTGATTGTTGTTGAAACCTACAGATAAAAAGGCTTGGTTAATCAAGACTCTAGGATTCAATAAATTAAAGCAAGATGTATAATAAATGCAGATAATGGCAGGTTAGTCATAATGCTCAAACATGAGCATCAACAAAAACAGAATCACAAACAATAAGATATGTGAATTAGTCTAAATATCAACTTTCGAGAAAATACCCCTTACATTAGAATCAGAGTCAACTTTTATATCCACTGCGGTATTTCCACTCCTGTACTGTGTGCTTATGTCACCAAAAAAATATTGATCCCCCTTCAGACCAGTAGCTGTTAGTGCCTGAAAACAAAAGAATCTGAGTCAGCTGACCAGGATTCAGAGAACAAGTTCTAGTAATAAGAATAAATCACATTATATTGCAAGATCTGTCTTGTCTATTCACTTCCTCAGTTCATTTCTGTCTCCTTCTCTTTTTTTTAAATAGAATTTTCCTGATATGCGTAATTCGTTTATGTTTCCAAGTTTCAATGAACAATGATAAAACCTAAAGGCGAGCAACTCACTAATATGAGAGGTCCAGTCAATTTGAAGCATATCATATAATCACATCATGTTGTAGTTATAAGTATACCACATACCTCATAAGCTAATCATGCTCTTAAGAATCTAGCCAATTTAATGATCTATAAATCATACCAAGATACAACAAGCAAATCACATCATTAGCTACCATACACTAAATTATATCAAGAGGATTGATCTAAGATGCTAAAACAGCACAAATGACAGAACCGCTGAAAAAGCCACCCCCATAAATTTCTATACCATTCCAGAATCGCTCAACATTGTCAGAGTGAACTTGTGACCAAAGTTGTAGTCTTTGTTTAAGAGATCTGCACAGAAACATGTATAACTTAGAAAGAAAAGAAAAGAATATTTAAAAATGGAAAAGCATCTCTACCTATATACAGATAGATTGAGAGAGAGAAATGGCTATTCAAAAGAAATAGTCAATTAACTGGCATCCAAACTTCAAGTAGCTACTTTCATGAGAATGAGCAGTGACGGGAAACATCAAGAAACATCCTTAGGCTTTGAATCAAAAGTTGTGATTTGTGAAAACTAGCTTCCCAACATCTGCACACATCTTCCCCCCCCCCCCCCCCCCCAAAAAAAAAAAAAAAAAAAAAGAAGAAGAAGAAACACACACACACACAAAAATGCATAAAATCCTACCATTAATGCTGACAATGATTTGGTTCCTTCAAACCAGCAATATAGGCTCACTTGATTGATCTCTTTTATGGTTCCTGCTTTCTCTTTAGTTATATAACCCAATTTCCTGGTTGAATATCTCTTTGAAATTCAATTCATTTATTTTTTTCCCCCATTACTGTGGAAATTTCATCATCAATTTTGAAATGTCAAATAAAAGATTGAACTCTGACCTCTTGGCTTTATCTAATACATCAAGAACTGAAAATCAAACTCTCTGACACTATGGCCTTACTCTTACAGGTTCTCATACAGATTTGTTCCAAGTATGTTTAGTTTCTGAATTGAGTTGTTTCCTGAGTTATCTCCTATGCACCATAAAACATGAAAAACTCCAGTTTTAGTGGTGACTGGTATATTTGACTTCAAATATGTTCATGTTCTCCTCTTTCAAGTTGCCAAAGCTAGATCCTGTTTTAGAAGTCAGGGTTCTAGCATGTTATAAATGCAGATTAAATGATTTTTCTGATAACCCAGTGAAAACCCCACTAGTAGTGTATTTCAGGAGCCAAGACACTATAAATAATAAAGAAAACAAAGATGGGTACAATGATAAAGATGAGACGGCAACTATGTAAAGCGGTAGAGACTAAGGAACTGGATCTATTTGACTCCTCCTAACACACTTACTTGCTCTTTAAGATTACTAAGAAAGTATCCAGGAAAATACCCACTAGAGAAAGAAAATATCACCTAAATTTATACCCATTATAACTGGTTTCTTCTTGCAAATCTGAGTTTCAGTGACATATTAGAGCAATTCCAAATCTGAACCTTAGATATGACCTTCCCCTACTGCAATGTATATCAAGCTCTTGAATATAGCTTCAATTTTCAGCAACCCGGGTTTTATTTATTTGCTGAAGCCAGTATATCATCAGGGAGACTGTTTTTCCTGTGCGCCCTCTTGGCAGGCCTAAAATTTTCAATGTTTCCTTTGTCCCATGACAAACTGCATTTAGGCTGAAACTTGATGAGGAAACAGGGGACCCTAAGGTCTAACCAGTCCACAAAATTTCAGTCCCTTCTAACCTGCCATCTGGCAAAATTAGGTGCTTGTTATGGAGATACTATCCTAATGGGCTGTCAGAAAATCCAATCACTTAAGCTATGCGGCAAACATCTAAGATTTCAATGCTCAAATATATAACTTTCAAAGAATACAACGGATAAGCAAAATTCAGTTTACTTCATTTAGAAAAATTATCCAGGCAGAAGTGTTTAACCGTGCATGATAAAACTTTAAAAAGCATGCAATAGGCTTCAATCTCACTAACTGAAAAAAAAAATGAAATGCAGCATTTTCAAGTGGGGAGGAAAAAACTGGAAAGATAAACAAAAATAAATAAATAGTACATATAGTTGAAAAAACATAATGAACTGCCAAGAAACACGTATGAATGCTTTGGAGGGGTTGGGGGTGAGGGGGGCATTGTCCTATTCAGCCTAAGGCTTACCCCAACATCCCCAACATTCGATGCCGTGAGATCAGGCTACAACTATGTTCCACTGACCTTGCAGCCGGGCAGAGAAGCATATTATTACGGCCAAAATACTGAAATACCAAAGCTGGAATACAAATCAGTTCACGTTCGATGAGCACTCATAGCTCTAGTGTTCTACAGACTTAAATGGGAAGTTTGGGATACTACGTTAGAAGTACTCTTACAGATACCTCACCAGCAAACGTACAAGACTAATTCCACCAGAAGTTAAAGCAACACTTTAGATTTCATTTCATTTATTTCTTGTATATGAGCTTCTTCCCTCAGCAGCGCAACATGAATTAACATTTACCACAAATCCACTACCATTAGGATTCACATTTTTCAATTTTGTTTCCTACTAGCCAATCCTAACAAACCAAAACAGCCATCAGCAAAGCCAATAAGACCCATATATATTTGAAAACTAAATTAAAACAAAAAACTGGATAAACGTCTTCACTATTTTTAACTAATTACAAGAATCTATCAGCGCTTTTTACCCTTGGCTTTCTTGCCAATCTCTGAAAATGGTGCAGGACTAGTGGCCATCTCTAATCCAAAAGTAATGGTACTCAAAGATCCTGCACATCAAGAAGATCAATCAGCATGCTTCCCCAAGTTACACCAGTCCACAAAAAGCAACGTAGCTTGCCAAATTGGTTAAATACATGGTAACCAATATTCAACTTATCAGAGCTACTTCATGTGGTCGTGCCTAGCAGGTAGCTTGAACAGGAACAGACAAATCAATAACAAAAACTCAAGTACTAGAACAAGTCACTTGTACGGTTGTACCATCATCATTTGATTATGTAGTTGAAAATATACCATCCCAGAATTCAAAAATCGATAAAAATGAAAAATAACCATTGCTTGACTAATCAGAGCAACTTCATACCTACTATATATGTCTATGGCCAGTATTCAGCTTTGAAGAAAAGGCAACAAAGTTTTAAAAAATGAAAAAGTACGAGCATTAACCACCATTAAAGCCTGCAAAAGAACTCAATTCGTACTGCCCAATACAGAGAAACAAAATGCAACCCAGTTATTTAAAATTCGAAATATCTGTAACATTTAGCAATATTCAGTCAATCAGAATAACTTCATGTATCCACGGAGCCCCCATCGAAGGATAACAACGAGGATTCCCGATCTGAGAACAAGAGATTCACCAGCCTATGGAATCACATATTTGTCGATACCTACCGCAGAAGTCCATGATTATCTACATGAAAAGAATAAATAAATAACTTGCAGCATTTATTTCTTCAGAACACGATTACCTGAACAAAGACTGAGCGATATCGAAGAGAGCGTCTGTCTCTGTGGAAGAAACAGAAATAGCTATAAAGCTACCTAAGAGAAAGAATTGGAGACAAACACAACAATGGAGTTGGAAAGCACGAAGCAGGGGTTGAGTTACTCCGGCCCCTGCACGGCTACTCGTATTGGTAGAAAACTCATTTTTTCTTGGGTTTCAATACTTATTGTTAGACAATATGGAACGTTGGATTGGGATCTTTCACCATCGTAGAAAGGGATAGGGGCTTAACGGTCGTTTCCATTGTAGAACGAGGTAGACTCAGGAAATTGGGTCCTCATCACTCAGAACGTTGGATTGGAATCTTTTCTATTTTCTTCTTTTATTTTATTTTATTTATTTTTTATTAATCATCTTCTTCGTGTAACGCCTCTGTAATTCTACAGCGCACACCAAGATTCCAGCGTTATTGTCTCTCTCGATTAAGTGCTCTGTAGCCCTTGGTGAAGTTAACGTACGCTCTGTCGCTTACTCTTCCGTTTAGGTCTCTATTCTCCATCTCGCTGGTCCTCCACTGCATTTCTGAAACCCTATTCCGTTTGATTTCAGGTATTAGAAGCCGAAAGAGAAGAAAAAACGTTAGCGCAGATACACATCGACGGTGAGAATCCTAAACTCAGGTAACCCTGCTCTCTGATCTCTCTCACCCATCTCTCGCTCATCTTCTCTCTCACAAGGTTAACCGATGAGCGTGCGCGTGCTTTCCATTGTCGTCACAACACCTCACCCTAATATGCCTTTTCATATTCCTTCATCCTACCCTAATGGACGCTTGCGTATTGCGGTGCATCCACATGGTTTATCACTCATTATAGGCATTCAAAATGTAATTGGAGCTGTTGCACTTGCCGATCATTACCGGTGTTTACTGTTGTACTCATTCCTATCCTAATCCGTGTCTGAATTTGATGATATTCATCCTGCACCTGGAATAGAAGCTCACTCTAAGTTAAACCCCCTTCCCCCAACGTTATTAAGAATTTTTGGGATCAATTGAATCCTCTACAGAGAATAAATAAGTACTAGCATCGCAATATATATTGATCTGAGTGATTGGTACTGATTTGATCGCCAATATGTATTGGCTAATTATCTTACGGCGAACCAAGTTGGAAAGTGTGAGTCAATGATTATCCTAAGCTCATTAGGCATTCTCCTTGTAGTTGATTTTGCATTAGAAATCTCGATTTCAAACGTGAAACTTCATTCTTGTTGTTTTTTGGTGTTTTATACTGATATTAAGTAGGGAAGACGGTGAGCCTTAGAAAAATTAATATGAACTTAACTGACATTGAACTGAATTTAGATTCTCTAACAAAGAAAAAACAAAGGAATTTAGATTGTGTTCACGTGAACAGCCTTTTGGCCTTTTTTCTTCCTTAGTCTTGCTTCTATTTGGAGCAGGCTGCCTCACGTAATGCTCCATTCAACCGACAAAATCTCTCCACATCATCAGACCAGGCTGCCTCCCACAGTAGTTGCACCCCACATCCTCACTGGTTGATTTGGGGCTTGTTCCTACAGGCTACAGATAGATATGGACCTGTGATCTACACCAGTCAGTTGAGTTCTTCTTTTTCATTTTTTCCTTGTGTTGAGATCAGTTGAGATATTCTTATGCTGATTGATAGGGAAACTGTCACCTGGTAATTTACACTGAAGTAATGGTTTTTCATGATAATGCTGAACCTTTAGTTCATGAAGTGACTGACTTTTTACTTACACCTGTGCTGACATGTGGCAATCCAATCACCCCAGCCCAGTGTTGTTGTTTTAAATTTGTAAAACAAGGTGGGACCCACTTCTTCCTCATAATCCTCCACCACCGCAAATTCTCCCCTTTGCAACTTGACACCCCACCCCCCCCGCACCCTTAGCTGGCTCAACTTGCTTTATAAGTCTACCCCGCATCCATTTGCAACCCCCAAGAATTTTTTTTATGCTTTTAGATGTTTACCACATGTTGCTTTGGTCTCCAAAAGCAACCAATTTTTATGCCTCCTTTTGCAGCATTCTGATCCTGTTAGCCCAAACTGGTGGACATGCTTTTATATCAGTTTCAATTTCTTCAAATTGCTTCATTTCCTCCTCCCCCTGCAACTCTCCCGCCCCCAAGGGAGCGTTTGTGGGATCTAAAATTTCATTAATCTTCCTGTTTATTAGTAGAAAGAAGAGAAATGTCAGATGCATGTTGGTTGCATTAATTGGTTTTCTTTTTCTAGAATAATTTGCAGTTTAAGGCTTTATCATTTGTCTAGGGTTGAAAAAAAAATTCTGCTTGTTTGGTGTATGTGGTTTTTAAATTTCAGCTTGTCTAGTGTAAATATTTCTCCCTTGCTTATCACCATCTCTTTGCTGGGGATGGGTATAGGAAGAGATGAAGACAGAAAGACTGGATAAGGTGATTGGTTTTGGAACAATAAGGCCATGGCTTTTGCTATTATGGGTGCTTGAGCCTTTTGACTACTTGATTTCAAGCACCTTACTTCTGAAGACTGTTAGATGCTGGGAGTGGGGTCTAATTTGCATAACATGCTTTTCAATATTGTTGAGGACTTGAGGGTCTCAATTCCTCTATATTTTGTTGAAGCAAGTTGATGATGATGATCTTTTGGTAGATTTCCAGGTCTTCTTGCTTAAGTCTTCTATGTTTTTGTGTATTCCTCTCTGGCAAGCATGGCAAAGCTGACATGCTGAGGTAAATAAACCTGGGAAGTGAAGCCCCCTTGTGAAGCTTCAAAAATATTACCAGTAGTCTATTTGACTCCCTGTACCAGAACTTTTCCTGTTCTCCCTTCTTCCACTTCTTCATCATCATATGCATCTCAAACCAGCCAAATTCGCTTCAATGTGAGTTTGGAATGATTTTCTCTCAGTTTGCTTTATTTCAAAATGATCTTTTTCACCCTTGAGACGGAGGAAATTTGGTGATGACTCTTCGTTTATCCCCTTTTGAGAATTAAAGGCACTGCAAGCAAACCAATAATGGAGAATCTTCTGTTAAAAAATTGTCTGCTAATGAAGGAACACAATGTATCTTTTGGTTTCAGTTCTGTTTCTCTGGCATTTTACAATTTTTTTCAATCTTCCATAACTGCCTTTTCTCGTCTTGCATATTCAGTGGATTAGTCATGGATTCTCTGTATCATAGATGGATTGTGTTTTAATAGAGGAGTTGCTTTTGGGCATTTATTAGCAACAAACGGACAGCAGCTAATAAATTAAACAGTTTTATGCGAATCAGCTTAGAATTTGGTTGCTGCAAGTCATTTTACCAGAATTGCTGATTCTCAATTTAACACCAAAACCGTCCAACTGTCTAATAGAGATAAGAAAAATAGAAGAACTAGCCAATCTGCTTTCTTCACATTTGTAACTTTTGAGTGTCTCAGCTTGTGGGACTTAATTTTTCTTGTTTCTCAATCAAAAGTTTCAATTATTTTTAGTTATTTATTTATTATTTATTTCTTTTATAGCCTGATTCTTGGTTTGTAAGAATTGCAGGGTGTCAACGGTGGACCACGTTGCATGCTAGTTGATATATTGAAAGCTGTGGTAGGTGTTGTCTTTGTTTGATTGTTTGCACTTCAGTAACTACGTTTCTCCTCATTAGAAATTGTGATGGAATATGAGGCACATAGTAGTGATTTTATTGTGGGAAAATTAAGTAGGCGCTCCGGTTAAAAAAGATTTACAAAATCAGTTGAGGCAAAATAGGTTTTACATTCATGAGATATTAAATGGAAAAAAGTTACCAAATCTCCATGTAGGTGAAAAAGATGAAATGGAATACCTAAAATACCCCTGTGTTCCTTCTTTGCTAGTTTTATTTTTTTTATATATTTTTTGAATTAACTTCATTCTTTTTTTTTTGCTGGACGAAAAAAATGCTGCAAGAACCAAAATAATAAGAAATATTTAATCGGTAAACGCAAAGTAGTCGTACCAGTACCAAAGAAGAAAAACAAAGCTTTAAGCTCAGTTTCATTAAATTCTTCGTTTATAGCAGAGAATTTTTCCCTCCAGACTATCTATTATGGAAAAATCAGAAGATTTACATAATCGAGAATCACAAATTAGTCAGAACACAACAATAAAGAAGAAGAAAACAGAGCTTTTCAGATCAGTATCGTTACTCTTCTCAGCAGGAAGATTTTTTCCCCTCTATGAATTTTTAAGATTATATCCTAGGAAAGCAAGCATCAGCTTTTTTTTTTTTTTTTTACTATTATTTATAGATCAGTTTTGTTCCAAAAAGGCACAGAGGATTCCATATAATAAAAGAACTGGCATGAAGGAAAAGGAGAGCTTGCACGAGGAGGAGTAGGGAATTTGGAGGAAGATGGTGGAATCTGTAAATAAAAAGAAAAACAAAAAAGGGAAATAACAAGGGGGCAAGGGAGAGAGTGATTAAGGGGAATTTGGGTTCTTTTTTAACTATTTGAATATTAGTGATTTTTTTCAATTTGGGTATCTTGTAAGTTGTGATTGTAAAATGTATTTTACATCTACTGTTTTTGTAAATCTTTTTCTTTCATTTTTTAGATCTGAGAAATTTACCCTTTTATTTTCTAGTTTTCAGTGGATTTCCTACTTTTCTGAGGTCTCAATTTATTCATTTTTTTTTATCATTATTAAAAGGATTGAGAGTAAGAGATTTATGATGGTCAATCGACAAAAGAGAACCTGATGGGGTGGAGCTTCTCATCATCTTCTCTCTCTTTTCTTTTCTTTTTTAGCAGGGGTTGGGAGGAGGGTTTCACTTCAAAAGAAAATGTATACAGCCAGTTATATTTTGCTGTGTCTCTACTAATCTGCAGGTTTCTCTCATGGGATTGAGCAAAGCTGAAATTAACTTGAGGAGGCTGCTTGCAGCTGCACCTCATCAGCAGAACCAAGCAAAACTCATACATGTAACTGCAAATTACTCTCCTTATATCCATGAAGTTTCACCTGCTAAGATCAGATAATTGATGTTTGTTTAGGTCTGTGTCTATGACCTTGTTCTGGTATATGATGCAACATCATTATGATTTTTGAATATTTGGATCATGATTTTTGGTTGGAAACATATCTATTAAATCCATTATAAATTTTTTATATGCTTGACAATAATCTGGTGGTTGTCCAGAGGTTTTTTCACCTTCAATCTTTTTATGACGAGGGACAGAATTGGGCACTCTGTTCATTTTGTCATCATATTGTATTTTGTCCGTGAATTTTCATTCCGGGACACATGAGTGTACATTTTTTTATTTTTGGTTGTTGGGGGGGTGAATGAAGAATATCATTACCAAAATTCCAAAGGGGAAGAAGGGAGAAGGATGTACAAAGACAAAGAGGGGGATAAGCCTGTTGCTTGGGGTATCCAAAACCAGGGTGGTAGGAGAGCATCTAAGTCTTGCGGAGACATCAAAATGTTAGGAAAATGACTCAGCTACCCTCATAAAGTTTTGATGGTCAAAAACACATATTGAAAGGATCTAACATTTATTCTTGTGATTGAGATAAGCATACATACAATACAAGAGGAAATACACATCCAAGTATAATCTGAGAGCTTACATTGCAGTGAAGCAGTCCAAAAAGTGTACAAAGACCCAAATTGCAGCACTCACATTATGGAAAACCAACATTGGACCACTTGCAACATTGGAAGTCCAAAAAGTGTACAACTCAAGAGCTCAAGAATGAAGCAAGAACAAGCATAGAAGTCCCTGCATTTAGACTATGACAAGTGGCACATTGTAATTGCATAAAATTCATGTTTGTATTTTCTTATATTGCTAGGTTATACTAGTTTTGGAAATTAAATTCTAATTTGAACGTTGTGTAATGCATGCGATATTGATTTGAAGCAGAAATTGGTTAACAATCTTTCTGGAGTTTTTCCTCAGATGTTTTGAAGTAGTCATTCACAGCATGATTTATTTATTTCAACCTTGCAGTATGTTGCTACTTTACGAGAGCAGTTAGAACAACTTGCGCAAGAGACTACACCAGATGGCTTACCAAGGTTTCCTATGGATCGTTCTAATAAGTTTTACATTGTAGATTTCATTCCATCCTACTTTCACATGAGGAGGGCATCTGCTATAGATCGTTTTAATAAGTTTTACATTGTAGATTTCATTCCATCCTACTTTCACATGAGGAGGGCATCTGCTATAGATCGTTTTAATAAGTTTTACATTGTAGATTTCATTCCATCCTACTTTCACATGAAGAGGGCATCCGCTATAGGGTCACTCCTGTTGGTCTACCTTGTTTTGAGAAGTTCCAAGAACTTTCCTTGTTCTCATGTCACTTATGATTACATTTTCTGTTTTTGTTCTTGAGATTGTTTATAGGCTGTAGGTGATTTATTTGCAGATTTATCAGTAGTCCATATATGGTCTATTATAACAGAATTGAAAGGAAACTATGAAATTGTGTGGTCCTTAGGGGTCCATAATACAAGATAACTGAAGTTGTCAAAATGTCACTGGTGGTTTTGAAATGGTTTGATTTGGGTAAAGACACAAGTCAGATGACCATTTTCAGAGTGTACTAGACAAAGATCAGGACATTGTACACAATCTTCTGCTTTATCCTCTTCTTTCTTTTTTTCTTTTTTTTTTTTTGGGAGTGGGGGGGGGGGGGTTTGTGGCAGCCTTTGTGACTTTAGACTTGCTGTTTATTAGGGATGTCAGTTTCATCTTTGTTGCATTTTCAGACATGCATATTGCCTTCCAATGGGGGAAATAGTTAAATATTAAGACTTCCAAATATTGTTTTGGTTAATGGCCCTTTGTTGGCAACAGAAATCTTTTTGGATCTGATAAGAATATGTTACTGATAAAAAATCACTAGAAAAAAGAAAAATCTTGGTATTTAGATAAATGGAGTCCTCGTGTTCAAATTTTTATAGCCAACAGTACAAAAAGGGTAATCAACTCTAGATTGGTCACTGATTCCAGTGTTTCCAGTAATTTCCACTTTCCAGCAGCAAGTTCTTAGTTTCTAATAAGATGCAGATTTCAGTACAAGAGAAGAGAAGAAAGCATCAGCTGAAAACCCAGCTTAGGAAGCAAGTCTGGTTGGCCCATGTGGTTCCAGTTTTGATCATAGACTGAACTATCTATTTCAATCTAGTAGTGGTCGATGTTTGGGATTATTTTGTGTTTTGATTTTTTACTTCAATATTATTGTCTCGTAGGCTGGCTAGGTGTCATTAATCCCAGCCATAGTTGTCAAAGCGTCCGCCTAGGCGCGCCTAGGCAGCTGCCTAAGCGGTTTTTCAACCGCTTTGTTTTGAACCACTTAATTGGCGCCCAATCTGCAAAGGAACTCCAAGGCCCAAAGTAACATAGAACCTATTTTTTGCTCTGTGAGCGGGACCCCCATGCCGTTGGCAATAGAATGTGAAGCATAAGCCATACTCAACATCAAGAATCAATGAATCAGTAAATGCCTAGGCGAACGCCTTTGACAACCATGGTTTGATGAGATGAACTTATGTTTGCGTTCTTTTTTCTGAATAATTTTTCATAATTATGATTCTTGAATGCTTTTTTTTTTTTTTATGAATGTGCCTATTGAATATTTGTTTAGCTTATTATAGAAAGTAGTTGTATTGAAAAGTAGTTATATTGAAAATTTTTGACCCAACCGCTTTGGTCGCCTTATTGCTGCCTAGGCGCTGCTTTGTCGCCTAATTGCCTAGGCGGAGCCCCAATCGCTTTTGTCGCCTTATTGCTTTGACAACTATTCCCAGCCTATGTTAGTTATGACTTTCACTACTAATTGTTGTACTATGGAGTCCTCCCCCCCCCCCCCCACCTTTAGGGACCTAAGGTTTCTATATCAAAGAGTGTTAAGATGCAAGGCTCTTCTCCTATGTATGAGTGATGTAGCTGTAGATTGAGGAATAAGTGCTGATGCTATCGGATCTGTCATAAAACCACTCAAATAGGAAAGAACCAGGTTAGGGTTTCAGTTTTCTGGAAATTGGGAATTTAATTTAGTTCTGAGTTGGTTTAGAGCATTGGATTTCCCATATGGGGCTTTATTTCCCACTCTCTAAAGAAGTTGTTTATTTTAAAACAATTTCCTTATTCTTTATAAAAAGGTTACTCTTCATTGAGTGTCTAAATCTGAATAAATTCATCAGGACAAGCTTGCATTCTTATATCAGGATATGCTTGTTGGTTTGTTATAGGTTGAAGTGGAGATGCAAGAAAAGGAAGCTAAAAATTGCATTCAAATAGAGAGGACTAGGGAATGTAGGCTGTAGTAGTGTTATAACTCTTGTAAGAGCAGCAATATTCCAAAGTCTAATAATGCTGTTTCTAACTGAACTTGGGCCTAGATATCGAAGGAGATCAGAATAGTATTCGAAAACGGAACTTCTGCATGGAGGAAGAATCGAGTGGTTGATGCAAATATGGAGATTTCTCTCTTGTTTTGATCTGTCATTCGTCCAGTATTCAAATCTGGTCGATTCTAAAGTTGTATAGTCGTAGGTACCAGAAGAAAATGTAAAAGGCAGACTTGGTAATTGAAAATTAAAGTATTTTGCTGGGATTCGATTTTTGCTGTGCAGGGTTTTTGTCAGTTTCAGATTAAAGCTCGTTCTCGATTTTTACAAATTAGGTGATTTGTCCTTTTAATGAACATCTCCTAAATCAGGCTATGACCTTTCTATTTCCTATTTCTGTGGGTATTTCGAAATCAAGAGAAGGTTTTATTTAAGTTTCTTATATCATAATGTACTTTTTTCAGCCACAAACTTTTGGGTTTTGGAGGTGGGAATATTCATGTTTTTATATATTTGTTTGCCTGTTTGTAGGTTTTTCCCCCTTCACTGTTAATGATTTGAGCTTCTCTGCATCTACTGTTAATATTTTCCAGTTGCTTTAAGTAGTAATAGAAATGACTCTGGAAATTTCTACTGCAGAATTTCAAAGGCAAAGGTGAATGACTATTCAGAGAAGATTGAAGCTATAGTTGCTAATGTATCTGCTCCAATGGTGAGTCTACTCAATCACTATGTGAAGAGGAGAAAAGTTGAAGTTTTTATCCACAATTTTTTTGTTTTCCCCTATTTCTTCATTCTAAGTCTCAACCCAAGGAAAACTAAAGAGAGATTCCATCACCATTTTAATGTTTCTTTTGGATTGGTGGACTGCTACACCTGATTTGATTGAGTTGATACAATTTTTGTTTCAACCAATGAGCTCTCAAAGCCTATCAATATAATTTTATGAAATGGACCATCTCTAGGTGCATGTTTTTAACATGTTCAAAGGACATTGCCTTGTACTAGTTGCATCAACACATTACACCATCTATGTAGCAGGCTTGAAGAGCATTTTTCTATGGTGCCTCTTGCCTGATGTTTTAGTGCTTGAATAACATGCATCTTATATCAAGATCTAGGTTTATGAAGTCTGAACTTTGTACAATCTGCTATGGTTGAGTTTTTACTTATATTGCAATGAATTTGAGCATTAATTGGGGTATCTTCAGTTAAAAATTCATGGATTAAGGAAGAGTTTCCCTTGTGCTGTATCCTTTATACTGAAAAAAAGAAAAGAAAAGAAAGGAAACCCCCTTCAAATCCATCAGTTTGCATGGCCTTCTAGTTTCTTATATGTAATGGGTAATGACTTTCAGCTTGGTGGCCATTTCTAAGAACCATGAAATTTTTCGATCAAGTTCTCAAATATCTCTTACCTGTTCTGATGCTTAAAGCTGTAAGTTCTCTTTGTGGATACTAACCATCTCTAATCAGCTCTTTAGCAAAATTGCCAGTCTGGTATGCCAGGATCGGTGGAGGCTGTTAGCGGGAATTGTGATAAAGAAAGTCTTAGAGCAGAGGAAGAGCCTTGTGTTTCTCCTTCTGCAGGATTGCGCAGGAGAATACCGTAAGATAAGCTGTCGTGATTTTGTTAACACAAACTGTGCTGTTATTTAAGCCTCTTTCCCTTGTCCTCAGTTCTGTAAATTTTAATTGACTCACTTGGTTTAAATGCAAAGGCCTCCTGTAAAATCTCAAGAAAGAACTCATGAGATCACTGAGACTGATCAACCAACACTGGTCAAGCTAGATGCTGCTGCACAGGCTCATATTGAAAAGCACAGGTACTTTAATCCCTTTGGACCACGATGCCAACTACTTGGTTTGTCTTCATGATTCATGTTTGCTTTAGGTAAACAAACTGTAAGTGAAGGCTTCAATACCATATGACACTGGTGCTCTTGTATTTTCATTTTTTTTTTTTTTTTTTGGGGGGGGGGGGGGGGGGGGGACCTGGGGGGGATGAATTCATCCTCACTGGTACTGTTGTTATTTGTGAAATTTACCTGAATTCCTTATTGCCTGCTCCAACAGAAAGCTCCAAGAAGATTTGACAGATGAAATGGTGGGGTTAGCACGACAGCTCAAAGAAAGCAGCCTTTTGATGAACCGATCATTGGAAGACACTGAGAAGGTATGATTTCATAATCAAATATTGAAACCATGTTTTCCTTTTGAGTACGAATCATTTTATAATTTTTTTAGTGCTTTACAGCTTCTTCATCCCCCCCCCCCCTTTTTTCCTTTTTCTCTTTCTTTTTTTTCCCCCTTGTTTTGGGGGTTGGGGGGGTGTGAGGGTTGCAGACTGTAAAAGAAGCTTCTTTCACGTACGCTTAGCAGTGCGAGACTTGTTTCAGTTTTAATAAGCCTTGGGTTTGGGTTACATATATATTTTTTGTCCAATGTGTTTTCTTTGTGATAATTGGCTACTTTAATAGGCCTTAAACATTGGTAGGAGGGAGGAATACGATATATTCTGGTTCAGCATGCCCATCAGTATTGAAGACCCTTCTTTAACATCAAAATTAGCATAGCTAGCCTACTTAAACAGCCAAATAAGTTTTAAGGAAATGTTCTGGCATTGCCCAGTACGAGTTTAGATTGGTATCCATCTGAGCTCACTTGGGAATCTAAAGGCACTAAGGTTCTGGTTTCTGCTTTCCTAGTCTGATACCTTCCTAGACGATGGGATTTCTGTTTACTGATTATTTTGGGACCATCTCAAATTCAAGATTGCTATCCTGTAAAATTTGAAGAAAATTTAATCTGTTTAGAAGAGTTTGTGGACTAGTCAAGTCAATTTGTGTTCAATTATGGACAGGTTGCACTTCGGTTATCTATTTGAATAGTCACATGTAGATTTAACTGTTCTGTAGGCGTAGCTTTTGAACAATTGAAGAGAACTAGTGTTTGATTTATTTGTGGATATTTACAACCCACTGGCTTTTCAATCTTTGTTTCTGCTGGCTTATTGGCATGGGGTCTCGTGGGAAGCTCGAACCCTGGGAACCCCTTGCACTACAGCTGAATTTGGTCAAGTACATAGCCCACCTATTTATCTTTTATCATCGTTTGAGTGCAGATACTTGATTCAACAGAGACGGCAGTGGAGGGTAGTTTGGCGAGCACTGGCCATGCAAATAAGCGAGCCATGGAAATATATTCAGAAAGTTCCAAAACTTCATGTTTAACCTGGCTTTTGATTTTTGCCATGACTTGTATTTTTGTCATGGTTGTTCTCCTCATTCGTGTAACCTAAGTACTAGTGTCAACGAAAAAAATACTCATACTTGTTGGTCCTACAATGCATGTTCTAGTCAGATAAAATATGTTCATTTGTATTCTACAGTGGGGCTCCGACTGCTATGGGTTCTGACTTTTGAGTCAAATTATATCTAATACATATGACGAACCATATCTGCATATCCAATCAAACCAATATAAATCTGAAAAGTCTCCAGCGAGCTCATCACAGTTTGCCAGCTCACGGCTCCCAAAACTCACCTCGTGTGGCTTCTTGTTCACCACCTCAGACAGGCATTTTTCCTTTCATGGCTCAAGTTGTCCAATTTAACGGATACTTCATTGCATGGCCGCGAGGTGTAATTTAGCATCCATCTAACTGCCCCCTGGATGTTTTGCTCGTGTATCAAGCAATCATTGGCGGGTCACATATCATCCATTCAGGCAGTCAAATGGACGCATGCCATGCCCGGACATAGAGGATTTGCATTACTCAAGTTGACTCTTTATCTTTTTGGTACTCTTGTATGTCCAGGCCGAGAGAGCGTCGGCAGCACTACTTTCACCATTGTGCGGATCTAATCCTCCATGCAATTGCGAAGCTTTTAAAAGTTTGTCTCAATCAAATCCCATTCCGTCGACTGCGGTGGTTGTTGGAGAAAATTATTAAATGCCTCTGTAATAACGGAAGATGAGTGGAGTGGTGAAATTATACAATGTACAGTCTACAGTCCATAGCAAAACTTGTGGTCAAAATTTCGACCACTTATTTTGTGTAAGTGATATGTTTTTAGAGCACGTGAGTAGAGCTTGTGGAATAGAGTAGAGCCATGACATCGATCACGCAAAGGAAAAGAATGGAAACAATTTATGGGCATAAATGGGAGATGGGATCATGCGAGTCAAGGGACTATATACCATCCAAGGACGATTTCCCGGTTTTTTAGGGAAGAAAAGTGCATCACATGCACACTTCACTGCGAGAAATTTAATGACTTCAGAGCAGCCGGTCACGTTCCTTGGGATGGTGTTAGAGTACCTGCTAAACAAGGAAAGCGTGTTCATGAAAAATAACTATTGTTGACTCAAAGCTTTAAGCAAGCCACGTTCCGTATGGCTAATTGGCTATAGCTTCTCCCCTCTCGGGTCGGGTTGGTGACCCATGTTGTTACTATCCAGGCTCATGTTTATTCACATCAAATGGGTCAAACATTTGATGGGTATTATATTATTACCTGATCCGAGATGAGGAAAAGCCAAGTAAGACCATAGGTTTTCCGTTTTCCTTCCTTAATAAAAATATAAACAGCCGACCATCTTCCTGCAAAAATAACAGATCACGATACATTGACCCGAGAGTTATGAAGAAAAGTGAAAAAGCTCAAGTGAAGCCAACGTTAGGTTTATCTCCACCATTTGCGCAGCTCCTTTACCTTGCTTTGCTCCTCTTCAAGAAGAATAAAAAGAAACCCTAGTTTCACATAGCAGAGTCAACACTAGAGACATAACACCTAAAACTGCCTAAGCAATGCTTTGTACCAAAGAAACGTTAGGAATTTCAATACACATAAAGTCCAAATATTCTTCATATCTCTATGCTTCATCTTCTTCTACTTCGCTTGTTTCTACCCAGAAGAACTTCTGCCCTATAGTACTCCATCATTACCAGCTTCATAGCTGATCTCTGAACGTCATGAAGGCTTCGAGGGTGGACCGGCAGCATTCTTTACCAAGGGTAACATTTGCCGTCTCATCTATCTTCTTTCTCATTTTCCTCTGCATCTTGACATCAATCAACGAAGTCCGATTCGAGGGTTTAGTGAAACTTGGCTGGTCTGCTATCTCCAACATCCCCCATTACAACTTCTATCAATGTAATTCCACCAATTCATTGGTCGCCAGCAACATCTCTACTTCTCCGCCACTTGCGCCGGCACCGGCACCAGCACCAGATCTACGAATATTGATCGGTATCTTAACGCTTCCAGATCAATATGAGCGCCGTTATTTCCTGCGACTCATCTATGGGACTCAATCAGTACCAGTCGGTGTACAAGTGGACGTGAAGTTTGTACTTTGTAACTTAACCAAGGAAGATCAAAGAGTCCTAGTAGCTCTTGAAATCATGCGACACGATGACATCATTATTCTAAATTGCCCAGAGAATATGAATAAGGGTAAGACTTTTACATACTTCTCAAGCTTGCCGGAGATACTGAACACCACCGACGACGGCGGCCCTAACCCACCTTACCATTATGTGATGAAGGCGGATGATGACATATATATAAGGTTAAATAGCTTGGTAGAGTCTTTGAAGCCATTGCCTAGAGATGATTTGTACTATGGTTATGTAATTCCATGCTCTAGCATGGATCCTTTTGTTCACTACATGTCTGGTATGGGTTATCTGATTTCATGGGATATTGTGGAGTGGCTTAGAACCTCCGACGTGCCGAAGAACCACACCGAAGGACCGGAGGACAAGATTTTCGGCGATTGGATGCATATCGGTCGCCGGGGAAAGAACAGATATAATGCTAAGTGGTCTATGTATAACTTCCCCATTCCGGCGACAAAATGTACACATGAGCTCTGGCCAGATACTGTTGCTGTTCATCTCCTCAAGAATCAAGAGAAGTGGGTTCAGACCTTGAAGTACTTCAATGTTACTAACAATCTCAAACCATCTAAACTCTATCATATTCCTTAGGTAATGCATTACCATTTTTTGTTCATTCTTTCTCTTCACAATTTCTCGTTGAATAATGACCTGATCTCAGTGATTTATAAATTTTTTTTGCTCACTTACAACTTCAAATGTAAAGGAATTGTGATTCTCTTCCAGTAAAGAACAGTTCACAGAATGAAAATTTTACTGGTTTGCTAGCACTCGGGCATTTTTTTCCTTTTTCTTTGAGAAATTCAATAAAAGGAACTGGTGATACACCTCCAAGTAAAATTTAATTCTGTCTTGGTTCAAGCTATAGAGTTCAACCATATCCAAAATGGATCCAGACGACGAAAGGCACACATCCTATAGAACTTAATTTATATCATCACATCCTGCGGGTGAAATTGGGTTGATATGGGAATGTGCTGGAGGAGGTGATCACCTCAGGTAAACATCAGTTACAGGGGAATGACCATGTCACGCACTCTGGGTGCTCATTAGGACTCCATGGGTTCGTGCCTTCAAGGAGAACAGCAGGCCCCTGTTCTATGTGCCTGTGTTAGTGCCTACAGATAATAATGCAGCAACGGCAATCATAAATAAACACAGCATCATTTGGGAGGAGACATGCGTTTACATATTTCAGCAACATCAAGTTGGTATCCAACCACTAATGCGCCTCACAGCTATCTGGTTTAAGAAAAGGTCGGGCATTGTCCTTACCTTCTATTCCCATACAAATTTGGTGATTAACCACACATGTAAAATAGCACACTGAAAAGAGAGAATAATAAAAGAAGATTCCATACCCTCAAGAGTAGAACTATCATACCCACATCGTTGATTCCAATCAGAAGCTAGGAAAGGCACCATAGAAAAATAAAAGTAAAAAAAAGCTATAATTTACATCAGATCTACAAACCCCCACCCCAAATGTCATTACAATTTCTCAAAGTGGAGCCAATGCTTGAATTGTTGACAAAAAAATAAAAAAGCCAATGCTTGAAGTCAGTTTGGGAACGAATATTTACTCTTTTAACTCTCTGGATTGAGAAAACTCTAAAAGAATTTTCCTCTCCTCCAAACCACTTAGCACCTTCTTTCGATCCACCATGGGAGAAAAGATTTGTCAGGCTTCAATCATGCCACATCAATCCCTCTTTGTTTCAAGAACTCTTTGGCTTCTGTTATGTCCTGCATTCCCATATATTTATATTAAGTTCCAGGCATATCATAGGTGAAAAACACAAAAGAAAATCACCATTTAAGTCTAACAAATACTCCAAGACCCAGTAAACCTTGTAGCTGTCCTAGTCGCATATAAGGGGCATAGGGATTCAACGCGAACCAGAAATATAAAATAGATCTCAACATTCATCAACATTTCAAATACAAAATAAAGCACGTCATAAGATGCAAACCAGAAGTATACAATTGATCTCATTTTCCAAGTACAAGAGCATATGCATATACAAATCACAACCAAAAAAATTGACAAGATTTTCAGCTGAGCATAATTTTAGCCTGAGGACAAGATACTGAAACAGCCTCTCAGCAAAAATTGCCAAGGCAACACTGAGAACAAAAAGTGCCACCTCCATCCCCCCCCCCCTTTCGGCACGGGGTTCATCTTTCTACTTTTCAGCTGGAAAACAGAACTTTCCAAGAGAATGGAGAAATGGGTAAAAAAGGAAACTCCAAGGGTAGATAAGCCCCAAGGGAGCAATAGAAAGAACAAAAGTTGAATTGCTTGTGCAGAAAGAATGTGATTTTGTAAGGATAACTGATTTAATTAGACAGGATATCGATTCATTTTAATATTTTGGCAGCAGTTAATCTTTATATTTATGTTCACACGTGTTAAAAAGATAAAAGAGAATAAACAAATGAAAGGAAGACCAAAACAATAATATCAAGAAAAAAGGAAAAGGAAAAGAAGAGCAGCAGGCCATCCTTTGATCCATATCATGTAACTCTGTAAGGTCCTATCGAGAAGGTCTACCCTGCTAAAACTAAATGAAGTGTAATAAGAATGAAAACTGATGTACCTAGTAATTCCAGTGGCCAAAAGAATTCATCAAAATCCACTCAGCTTGGGTATCAAGTAACCCAATTACTTGACAAACAGTCTTGAATTTCTACTGAATGCAACTAATATTAATTTCATAATATTCTCTCCTTTTTACTTTTATAGTCATCCATTAGAAGGAGAATTTTTCCCCATTTTTATCATAGCTACCGCAATTACAGAAGCTGCCATGGGTCAGCTATTGTTTTGTTAATTTTTTAAATTAAAAATCAACTCATATCAATCAATCAAAAATTGGTTGAATTAAAAATTGAGATAAATGAAAGAATAGAACCAAATAGAATAAAAACCAAACAAAAATAAAACATCTACACATAACCAGCTCGAATCAGCAACTTTACAACAAACATGTATGGCTAAATTGTATAGGAAGTGAAGGACTCTTTTCCTGATTTGTTCTATTGAGATCAAATGCTCCAATCTGATTGGCTATACTCAGTTGGAAGTTCTTAAAAAACAATAGATGCCTTTGGAAAAAAATGGAAGAGATCTTTTCTATATTCTTTAGACAATCATCTCCAACAACCAACACACTCTAGATCACATCTTCCACTAAGCCAATACAGAAAACAAGGACAAGACACATGCTTACAGCCAAACTTAAGGGCTAGCTGATTTAGAGAGAACAAGAAGAACAGTAGTCCCTGCCACCAAACTGGACCAAGAATGGACTAGTATATTATATCTTGAGAGTTCGATGGTTAGTTATGGGCTATAGGCTTTATGGTTTTGGCTTTACTTTGATAAGCCTAAGTATCAGAATTTAAGTTTATACAGGGTTAAGTAGTTATTTTCTGTTCTTGGTCACTAAGAATACTGATTTTGTATATTTTGAGTTTTTATTTTCAGTTTTTTCATAGTAGACTTTCATATTATGTAATAGCAATACTGGAGTCTTAGTTAGTTTCCCATTTGAGTAGGGTGCTAGTATGAGAAGCCTTTAAAATTTTGAAAGTAAGCAGCGCATCAGGCCCAGACAGAGCCCCAGCAGAAGAGTGCAAGAGCTTTATGAGCACAAGGAAAATGTCAAATTAATGGAGGAGAAGCATTGTAGTTCCTATATACAAAAATAAAGGTGCTATCCCAAGATGCAATAACTACATGAGCATAAAATAGTGAGTCATAGTAAGAAATAATGGGAGAGTTACTGAAGCTCATCCTCTTTTTAAACGTCCAATTTCATTCATGTCACACTTCTCATTGGTGCAGAACTTGAACTTTCACAAAACAGGACTGAACCATGTCAGTCAAATTCCTTCATCATACTAACTGGTGACAACATTGGGTTCCAGGGAATGCATTCAGTTTCAATGTCAGTTCTATGCTTTCTAGTTATACCAATCCACCAATTTCAAAATACAAAATCTCGGTAAGTAGTTCAAACAAGCGTCAACTGGTTCTGACCATCAAGTCAATTTCATGATGATTAGGCCCTGCCATCTGTAGACAAGGTTCAACGTTTCGGTTTAGAGCCTAGTCTAAACCATGAAATTTCGGATGAAAATTGGAAGGTGTCAGTTGCGGGTTCCGCATAGTAGGAAGCTGTATTGCTAAGAACAATATTTAAAGTCAGAATATGGTGAAATCTCATCAGAACAGAAAAAGTAATTGAAAGCGTCAATTTTATTCAAAGGGTTCAACCGAAAGATGCTGATATCCAAATCATGGTCGAAATTTTGACTAAACGTTGTTTCAACCTTCATCAAAGCTAAAATATATTTTGCAAAATTTTGGTTGAAATTAACCAGAAGTTTCAAACATAGCCTGTAGTGTACTAAAAAAGGAGGACCTTAGCATTCATCTTCATATTCTCTAGATAATGACGCATAAATAATAATTATTGCTTATAAAATACAAACTCTTCATTGTAGCACTCCTCATGTGCAAGTTTAAAGCTCTTAAGTAAAATAAAAAAATGCATAAAGAAGAAAGCGTAAAGAAACCTGTTGTAGCAGCTCTGCTTCTTGAGGACATGTTGGGAATATCATCAAACCAATTCCAACCATTAGAAGACCATAGCATCCTAGTGATACAATAAAGTAGACTGGTAGCTGTGAAGAAATGTCAGAAAGTAAGTAAACTTCAAAGCAAGATATTTTTACTTCCTTGGGTAGTGGGGAGGGGAATATGAACATGGGACAACAAAATCCAGTGAAACCATGGAAAGACATCAAGGAGAAACTTACCAACCAAGCATAACTACGTGGAACCACTGACGTCTCCAAGAGGCCAATCCAAAAGGCAGAGATGGCCACTAGCAAAGACATAATCTTTACAATATGCTTCATATTGTCTTGACAGCAGACTTCCTAACTTCTATCTGTTCAAGGCAAAGACCAAACATGATTTTAGGCCAACTTCAAGAAATTCAGCTTAAATTTTCTGCATAGTAATCCCAGAGTTCATTGAAGGTCATATAAGTTGAACTCTGAAGAACAGATTCACTCTAAAAGTCAAAATAACTATGAGATGTCCCAAAACTTCAGCGTAGTAAAATAAAAATAAAAAGTGCACTTAATATTGCATATGATTGATCCAGCATGCCAGTGTCTCTTCTTTGCCCAAATCTTAGGATAAAGGGAAGCATTTTGGGTGGACGAATTGGATTGCCTCAAGTGTTCTAAAAACATTCAGCACCGAGATCTATTGCCATGGAGAGGTTCAGTTTGGGAGGATGACTTCTCTTCTTTTCCCTTCATTTGAATGTCTACAACAATTCAGGGAATATGATGGCCATTTCTTATTAGGTTTCATTTCTGTGTTGTTGGATTTGATTTCATCATCTTTTATGGTAATTTCAGATGTGTGAAAAGATGCATGGAGTGTGAATTGAAGCAACGACCGTTGTTTTAATTGAAATCACCAAAACAATAATCCCATTCCAAATTTGTGTCATTGCAATTGAATAATAGAAAACAATTCTAGTAAGTAAGAAGAAATCCAATAAGACAGACACTGAATGGGAACTTCCTGGCTTTGCACCTTCCTTGAAATGTTAATAATGCATCGCGACCCCCAGGTCAAGTACAGGGAATTCTGGATGGCAAAGCAAATTAATCTCAAGGTTCTTATATAATTTCTAGAATTCCCAGTGAGAAGCACCAATTAAATGAGGGACATACAGACCGCTGTTGATTGTTTGAGTCATCTCTGGATCTAATTGCCTGAGTTCATTAACTAGCATGGGGAAGACCACAATATGGGTGTGCACAATAGGGATACTCTCCCGAATCTGAATCTGAGATCATGACTATGCTCTTATAATGCGAATCAATGCTATGAAGCTATGCTATACATGTATCTACGGTTCTTATTTTACATTCATAATCTGATTTTGATGTTTCTTCAATGAGAATTCGGCCGCTGAGTGTTCCAAGAACTGATTATATACCCCACATCAAAGATGGCATATAACACCTGCTCCTTTTGACACCACTACCACTAACATCGATTACTCTCATTCACACTAGAACAACGAATATATATTAAAAATCATAAACAAAACTGGGATCGCTACCACTTCTCCGCCTCAACCCCTCCAGAGGCACACAGCAAAAGAGGAAATTTTAGTAAATAGACAAACAGAGATCACACCAGCAATGCAAGTTCAGAACCAGTCAGCTATTTATATTTAAAAAAATGGAAAAGCAAACATTTCAGATATGCATTAGGAATTTCAGGTGAGAAAGCAAATGAAAACAGATCAAAAAGATGGAAACATACCTAAATCGAGTAGAGTTGGAGAAGAATCAAAGATGGGCTCGCCTGAAACTTAGAGCGAATCGATGACGAAACTAGGGATGCGATGGTATTGATTAACACCCTATTCAATTATTTGGTCGTCGTTACGTGCCCGTCGCCGGAGAATGAGAGTTTATCACAGCATTCCCATTGATTCAACGAAATAGGGTTCTAAATCTCGTAAAATGCTTTCATGATTTGAAGAGTTTTAAATTTTAATGTAAATTTAAAAACTTTAAAACTTTAAGTGTAAAACAAAAGTTGTATTTACAATCACGTCCCCGCTTCTTTATTTCTAACCGTTAGATTTTAAGATGCCACGCGTCGTGTTCGCGGCCCTGCGCAGACGATGTCCCTCGTGGTGGTAATTGCGAACAAAAATCCCTCGTTGTGGTAATTGAGAACGAAGATTTTACCGTGTTAAAGGCTTAAAGCCACCGAAAATGTCGAACCGAACCAAACCAAACCGTTCGACAACCCCGTTTCCAAGTTTTCCAACGAATAAGGGGTGTTCGGCGGACCAAAGAAAAAATTCATATGCTGTGCACATGCACTTATCACCAATGCAGAGTTGGTTGAGTGATAAAGATCCATGCATTTCAGTGGGAGGTCTTGGGTTCGACTCTTGCGGATGGCATTGCATTTTCAATATTAAAAAAAAAAATGCACCAGTAACAAAAAAAAATAATACTATACTCATTATATTAAATAAAATTATGAGATTAAAATTTTAATTTGAAATTCAAAAAGTCCAAAATAACCTTTTAGCTCATTTGTTTTCTTAGCCTTTTATTTTGTGTATATGTTACTGTTATGCACAGTAAAAATGGTGCACAACAGTGCAATAACAAAAGGATTTTATATATTTTAAATAGATTAATAAATTATGCGTTAAAAGGAATAGCGATATTCAGTCCATTTCTAGGAGGGAAAAAATCCTCTATTGTACACAATTCTCTATTGTATACAACAGTGCATATAGATACCAAACAATAGGTTGAAATTTAAAGAATTGCTTCAGATTTAAAAAGTCCAAAATAGACTTGTATTTTTATTTTTATTTTATTGTTTTTTTAGCCTATTATTAGGCATCTATGTGCAGTGCACAATAAATGATGTTTTCCCTTTCTATCTATTTATAAATCATTGTTACTTTTTTTTTAAATAAATTACAATTGTTTGATATGACTTGCTAATGAACCTCAATTTTTTTATGTAATATTAGAACATAGATGTTTTCCCTTTCTATCTATTTATAAATCATCGTTAATTGTTTTTTTAAATAAATTACAATTGTTTGATATGACTTGCTAATGAATCTCAACTTTTTAATGTGATATTAGGATATAGATGTTTTTCCTTTCTATCTATTTATAAATCATCGTTAATTGTTTTTTTAAATAAATTACAATTGTTTGATATGACTTGCTAACGAACCTCAACTTTTTGATGTGATATTAGAACCATGATACATTATGTCGCCGATTTATCGACGAAATATCGCGATAAATCGGCATGCCGTTGAAGGGCGACACAAAACCCAACTTCAACACCACATTGACAGAAAATCGTCGAACCGGCTAAATATCGGCCAAAACCGAACTGTCGCCACCGGCTCACCTTCTCTGACTTCACCATTGCTGTTCTTCTTTAGTATCTCTCTCTCCCTCTCTCTCTTGCCCTTCACCGACGATATGTTTCAGATTTTTTCTCTTTAGTTTCAGGTGAAGCAAAGCCCATTGCGATGCAGATTTTCGGCCAGCGACTCTCTCTCTCTCATTTCAGGTGAAGGCGTGAAGATTGTGGTTTGAAAAGAGAAAGGGAGAAAAGTTAAAGAAACCTGTAAGCAATTGTTGCAAACATCACCACCGCTGCAACCTATCACTACCGTTGCAACCATCACCACCGCTGCAGCCTATCACTACCGTTGCAACCATCACCACCGTGCAGCCTATCACTACCGGTGCAACCATCACCACCGCTATGACCTATCACTACCGCCCATCACCACTGCTGCAACCTACCACTAGCCCCACTGCATCCTACCACCAGCCCTACTGCATCTTCAACCCCTTTAATCCTTTCTTCAATTCAGTGATGAAACCTAAAAGTCCCGACAGAAATAAATAAAACCACCGAGCAGAAAAATTACCAAAGTATCGCGAAACATCACTGTGTCGGTGGTGTCGCCAGCCACCAACACAACTACATAAACAGATATATCGAACATTGATTAGAACATACGATACTAATCGATACATATCCACATTTGACTCAACTGAGACGATACATCTCAATTCGTCTCTATTAAATTACACTAAAATTCATTAGTGTTCTGATACAATAATTGGTACAAGACGATGCGTCTCTTAAAATCACCTGATGGATACGATATGATAATTAACCATACTTGCTATCGAGTGCATGTGCAACTGCCAACGCCTAGTTTGAAGTTTGGTTCCATACTTTCATGTTCGCCATCTTTATAAGCAAAGAATAAAAATGACAAGGACGAAGAGAGAAGCAGAGAGAAAAAAAGAAGGCTGGATGAAGGGTTTCTTTTACGTCTCCTTGTCTTCGTTCTTGTGTTTTTCTGCTTGTGAGAGGCTCCAAAAACTCGTTCACCCGCTCACTTTGTAGCATTGGTACATTTATCTGGTGCCCTTTCTGACGCAGTTTTTGGGTTCACTGTGTTATTCTTATTCCCGGGTGTTTGTCATTGTCATTGTCATTGCTGGTGAAGATGATGGTAGCTAGTAGTTTTGATCTCTGGCAGAAAGATCCTTTTTTCTCTGTGGCCGAAGAGGTTCAGGAATCCACCGATATGTATGTTATGTTTTCTATTTCAAATCTGTCATTGTGTTTGGTATTGTCGATAGGGTTTCTGGTTATTGGATTTTTCTTTAACCTTTCCGCATTGTTTACCTTTAAAGCGACGGGTTATACTTAATCTCTCTTTGGCGTTGGTTTTATTTGTGGTTATCGTGCCATTTGAAACGATTTTTTTTTGTTCGGCTTGCTTTGTTAGAGAATTATTGGTTTGATTGATTTAAACTTTATGGGTTAATTTTGGTTTCTGATTGGCTTTTTCCAGAATGGAATCAGTATATAGAACTTGGTTAAGGGGAAGAAGGGAAGGGATGGTACCAGATGATTCAGCAGAGCTACGTAGGGAGCTGCAAATTACTCTAGGCACAGCGAAATGGCAGGTTGGTTTCTGATTTTGTTTGTCGAGACAATGGATATTTACTATTTTAATTTTAGAGTTATTCACAAATATAATCTGCGGTCTATCAATTAGATAGATCCAGTTCTGTTTCTCTCTTCCTTCCTCCGGTAATGCTTATATTATTTGAGTTGTTATCGATTAATCAGTTGGAAGAGCTTGACAGAGCCTTCAGATTGAGCTACGGAAATCGTTCCAAGCATAATACAACAACCAGGCATAAAAAATTCATTGCAGCCATAGAAGACCAGATATCTCGTGTAGAGGAGGCACTAAGTGAATCCCTATACAAGGAAGGGAAGCAACCCATGCGATGGGTAAACTTGGATGAAGGAGAACGCAATGAGTTCGCTTCATTCCTTTCTAGTACTCCAGGGACCTTGCAAGGTACCGAGGATGAACATGTAGAGCTCAGACCTTCCTCAAACAATCCCATTCAGATAAACGACCAAAGGAGAAAAGTTGCTGAGCGCCATGTTGATGCTGCCTGCAGATTAGGTATGCCAGATCGGCCAAAGGATATTAAAGAGGTTGCCACTTCCAGACAAGATGCTAATAATGCTATAGAATTAGAAGCAAAACAACCTCTTGGAACCAAGGATGGTTTAAGCTGTCAGGCGGAGAAATCAAATGGTTATAGAAGAACATGGAGTACTCCAAACTTTGGTGCTTGGAATATTGTAATACCAGATGAAGATAAACAGAGGAAACCATTGGTGGCAATCGATGAATCCCCATTTAAAGGGAATGGGTTCAAGAATAGCTTACGGAAACAGAAAAATAGAGGGCATCTAGGGGCAAAAGGAGGGACTTCAAATTGCCTTGACTTGAAAGGTATCAATTCACTTTATCAGGTTAGTCCACTTATGCCACTGGCCTTCAAATTTTTTTATCTACCAGTTTATTAGAACGAAATGAAAATATGAAATTCTGTAATTTTATGAGGAAGTATGATACTTAGAAAACAGAGTATGTTATACTAGATTCCAGGGAAATTCTAACATTTGCACATTTTGCAGGCCTTTGGATGGTTAGGTGGATCTCAAAGACAGATACAAGATCCACAGCACATGCGATTTAGATATCTCAAGCTTACATTTGTGGCTGCATTAACTATTTTCTTGATTGGTATGTTTCACATGATTTTTATTGCTTGAATCAGTGGAATATGTAAATAGCCAATGACTAACTGTAAGGAGAATTTAGTGAAAACTCAAATTCCTGTGTTGTCTGAATGTTATCTTCCAACCCCCTCTCCCACCAAAAAAGAACCCAAAAAAAAAACTCCTGTGGATTGGCCGGGATAGTTATGGGGTTGCAAAATACAAGAAGAAAAGGATTGAAAAACTGCACAAAGTGAAAAACCTAAGCATCATCAACAACAAAATGTGAACTCCTTCCTACATTAACTACAGTCTTGGTTCCCTTATAAAATATGAGGAGATATCTACCAAATACTCATTACGGCATCTATGTTTTATGAATAAAAAACTGCATGCTTGAGCGAAACAAGTAAAAACTAAAACAGCACACAAATAGGAAGTGTAGGATTGTCAGAGATTTAGTTTAGGAATTCTATATGTAATTGTGTTGAATTCTATATACACATGCCTGGCCTACAAATTTATGAGTAATTTTATTAGAGCATTTATAAAGACTTGGCCATCAGAACTCATGGTTTTTCCAGGTGAATTTCCAGAACAGGTTGCTTAGTGGAAGAGTGGATTCTCTTCATGGTTAAGGCTGTGTTCAGCCTTTTGTCTACTAATTCCATTATCAACAATTTTGAGGTCTTAATTTTCACTCTTAACATTGATCTGTTTGTCCTGAAGTTACTATATTTAACATCTATATGGGCGAGCCTCAGCTGAAAAAGCACCAGGGAGGCAAATGTAAAATGTTATTTTTTTGGGGATAAAAATTGACTTAGGTCAAACCTTAGGGGGTCCAAATGAAAATTAACCTAATAGAAATAATAAATATAATTTCGAGCCTTTTTTATTGTTATGGGTGAGATACAATGGCATAGTGTGATTGTCTGGCCATTTTTTCCCCGCATCTTCTCCTCTGAGTTGCTAAAATTTCTCTTAAGTTGTAGGACATTCTCCATTAAACAAGCTGCTGTCAAGGTACTTCTGCAACAACAGTATAATTTAAATCATTCCCAGCCGTATAGTTCTTCTTTTAGTCCTCTGAATCCCCAACTTTCCCCTTTTGATTTTTATTTTGGCACACTGTCACCAACATCACCAAATCAGGTTTGAATTACCCTCTCCATCCCTTTAACCTTCGATCCAAAGTTGGTCTCGAACACATATTAAATTGCTAATGCTTCTAGAGATTAAATGTATTAATTGTATTGAGTCCTAACATATAAGAAGACTAACAAATCCTACTTGACTAATCTCATTGTCCTAGATTCCCTACATAGTTTCTGCCTATTACGATGATTGGACCAATGCTTTTCTTAACTTAAATCAGCCGGCTTTTGTGATTTATCTGCACAAGGGACCTTGGTACAGGACAATAGAAAAGCTGTTATGTTTTTCACCTCTTGTTGGTTGGGGAGGTTTTTAGATGAGGAGAGCCTTCAACATTACTATTTGCTTTTCTTCTTGCTGTCATCGTAATTTTGGGACCTGTATTGCTGAAACTTTGTACTTTGTTTTAACTGTTTGCAGTTCCTCTGGTAGTCCATGCAACGTAATGGAGATTTACTTGCAATCAAGGATTGAAGGTATTCATGTGCAATGTAAAATCATTTTCTCAAGCCATCCATTTCTTTCCTCAGTGTTTTATTTCCCTTGTGTAAAGAAAATTTAAGATTTTACCAACATCCTGTGTTCTATCTTGCTGCTCAGCATAAAGCATAGCCAATTGGATAGTCAATGACTCAATGCAAATGAAATGTTACTTTAAAATGTGACTTCATAACTGTATATTCCCAGCAAATAAATTGAATTATTAACTAGGCCCCGAAGGAGCCAAACTATGTTAAGGCCAATACTGAATTTGGTTTTGTCTGATGTAAAATGAGAATTAAATCTGGGAAGAAGCAAGATATCAGTCTCTATTCTACTTTCTGGGAATGACCCTACTACAGCTTTGGGTTACTTTCTCCTGGAACAAAAACTCCATCTAACTGAAAGATGTAGCTCTTCTGCAAAGAACAGATTATCCTCCTCAAAGAGCCTCAGAATAAGTTAATACAATTGTTGACCTTTATAATGTAACATCGAGTATATACATTAGCAACTCTTATTTATACATTTATATTAATCTCCTTTTCTCTTGTTTTTTGTCTTTTAATTTCTCCTTTATTTCTGGGGAATGCAACTCTGTTGATCATTCTCTAGCAGGGATGGCTGTTGCCTTGGTAGGAAGGACTAAATAGCCTCTTTCCACCTCTTGATTGTTAGATTTGTGTAAGTCTAACTCTGTGTTATCTTCCTATCCTCTGAAATGAAATTTAGTTCAACCCCACCCCCCCCCCCCCCCCCCCCCCCCAAAAAAAAAAAAAAAAAAACTCTGTGGTTCAAGAACATGTAGCAATCGATCCAAACAAACAAAACCACTAATTTTTGGTCCAGTGCTCACTCTGAAAGCTGAATGGTTTCTCATAAAACTTCTTAAATAATTGTTTAAATAAGTACTACAATATCCATGACAGATTCTTATTTATTGTCTACCATGGTGGCACTAGAAAGAATGGAAACAATACTGGATCTTATTTGTTGTTTACCATGATGGCACTCATATTAAAGCCTCCAAACAAATCCTGGAGTTTTTACCGAAAACAAAAAAAAAAAAAAAAAATCCTGGATTAAATAAAAGAATAATCCACGGGGTGGTACATGCCACCAGACCTTATGAAGAGAAAAAGGTTTTGTTCCACGAGCAATAAAAATTGCAAAACCATATGTATATCTATGTACTGACATAGTAAAACTAGATCTATAATTCAGAATTTCCCTAGCAAGACTAGAACTTTCGCCAATCAATAGAAGAAGTGCCGTAACTGCTTACTGACAATTTGAGGAGATAAGCAAGTTGTCCACTTCCATCGATCTAGCTGAGACGATGCCATCCTTTGAAGCTCCACCATTGTTGCCGAAAGTCCCCTGCACGGCCATGCTTGGGCAGCCATGAATATATATTGGCGATCCCACAAAAGACATCTACAATCCCCCTTGCCATCCTCTTTGTCCCAAGCTCCATCAGTGTAGAGATGTAATAACCCCTCTTGCTTTTACCAAAAAAAAAATTAATAATAATAATCCATCTTGCTCCCCTCTCTATTACATCAACACCCAAGAGGTCAATTGTATCCACAATGATGAATCTCAGATACCTAAAAAGAGAACCAAGACATTATTTGGGGAATATGGATGGATAGTCCATTAAAAATAAAATCATGTTTACTATTTCAGATGTACCAACAAAGGGTGCTCCATCATACATCCACCACATGCATGTCCCCATAATGCTAGAACTTTGAAGGTATGAAATTTATACTATCTATCATTGAGGAATTTCTAAATTCAGCTATGACAATGCTTTGCATAATCACAATGGAAAAAGGCATGACGACAGCCGTATTCATTAGAAGAAGCACTAGATAAGGCACAAGGGTGATGGCACACTTTTTCTCAAAAATAATGAATTTCCTACTGCCACGGCTTCATGAGATGCCCTCTATAAAAAATGTTTAACCTTTGAGAGGGTGGGGGTGCACTGAATTTTTTTCCAACACATATAAAGCAGGAGAAGATATTGTATTACCTTGGAGATCACAACTTGCGAGACAAAGATGGTGGGATGATTTCATTGTGAAGTCCCTTCAAAGGGTTTTGATCCAAACCCAAGAGTTCATAGTATCAAGAGAAAGGAGAGGAATGGCTAGGACAGCCTCAACCTCTTGAGTAACAAACAAAGCCCGAAGCTTGGGTATGTTCCATTGAAAGTCTTGCCAAGAATGAGGCTAGTCACTAGGGCACGGAGGGGTTTGTAATCTCCCTATAAGATTAGGTAACCATGGATTTGCATGGATGGAAGTTTATAAGTCATTCCCAATCTGCTTGATAAAAAGGCTAGGTAATAATAAATCTCTCACTATAAGGACACTGCGTTACCCCCAAGAGCAATTTATAGGCAAAGTCATATCAATAATAGATCTATCCTTCAAGTATTTACCATATATGAAATGAGCCCACATATCTTAACTAACAAAACAACAAGTGTGTTTGGCCTAAAAAAGAAAAAAACACAACAAGAGGTGTGATCATGATGGTATGACCTACAAGAACCTCAACTGTAGTTTGTATGGTTGTTACAATTTTGGTCACTAGTACGTCGTGGTCCATCTTCCAACCAATGACAACCCTCATCATATTAGGTTCTTACAATCACATAATTCATATTCATTGTCATGAAATATCCAATTAGTGACACGAAAAGATTGTTCTTGTAGATCAAAACATCATGTAAACGATAAGATTAATCTAAGTCACTGATTTTTTTTTTCTTCTCTAACACAGGTAGGGTGAAGGAAATAAAATAAAGAGAATTCATTCACATACCTATGTGAAGGGATATTTAATCAATCTAAAGTATATTTCTAATTTTCTTTCTAAATTTGATGGAAGAAGGATAGATCGTTGGATCATTTTTTGATTACGTAGTATAATTTTTTTGGGTACGAATTACGTAGTATAAATGTATAATTTTGATGATCGCACGCTATCAGCTATCGTAAAAAAAAAAAAAAAAAAACCGCTAGAAGCGAGCCAACCGAAACAGACCAAGTGGTTCGACCCCTTGGATACACGCAATGCTGAAACAAAATTCCTTGTCTTGCCTCGCAAGAAAGGGTGAAGACGGAAACGTGAATTCGTCGATCAGCTTCCTTTTCTTCCCGGCACTGCAAAACCGTTGAGTGGTTGAGTACTTGAGTGGGGATAGGTACAGAACGATCCAAAGTAAGAACGAAGAAGAGAGGAGAGAACATGGACCCGAAGCTTACTGAGGTGTCTCAGTTCTTTGAGCGATTCAAGGCTGCTTTTGTGAGAAACGATGTCGATGCCTGCTCAAATCTCCTCTCCCAGATGAAGGTAATGGACCTCTCTTTCTTTGGCAGGATAATAGAATTATCTTACTGTTAATGCTTTTAGTTTCTAAGAAAACCTAATTATCACACTCGTATACGATTACATTGTTGAGCTCGGTGGGCTTCGGCTTGGTCTGACTTGTTAAATGGAAGATACTTAGATTTAATAAATTTACAGAATGCAGTTGTTCTTTTGGGTTTCCAGTGAGTATATATCCTGGAAGAGAAAGCCCTGGGTCATGGATTAGCTTCATTCGATAATGATAGATAAAAGTTTTGATACTTGTCAGATCCCATTTGGTTTCCTCGGTAACTGGAGCCACTGGGTTGGTTATTTTAAAATTGAAGCTAAATTTGGTTCCAATATCTCTTGGATTAGAAGGTATTGGTGACGCGTATCATGGAATTCAAGTTAATTGATATCAGATGTCGTCAATTAGATGTCGCAAGTGAAGGAACTGAGGAATTTGAAAATTTTAGCTTTTAACTATAGGTTAGGAAATATAGAACATGGAGTAAAGGATAATGTGAAATTTTGTTGGGAATTCACAGGTAAATTAATGAAGTACTGAGTCAAAATTTGGAAGACTCCTGTTAACTGTTGAAATTAGTTTTATTACGTAAGCTTCTATTGGGATTTTTTTTTTGGTGTTTTGGTTTTATTAGTTACCGTATATGTAATATAATAGAAGTTTAATTAGATTTAATTTCCTTGTTATATTGGGAGATTAGGATTTTATTGGATATTCTTTAAGCATATTTGTAATAGCTGTTAGCTGGGAAGGATTGGGCTTCTTTATGATGCCGTGTGATTCAGTTGAGAGCTGAGAATTCCATCTGTTGAAAGAGTGAGAAGCAAAGTTCAATCCAAATGTATCCCTCTGCCTCTCTTTGTTAGTCATTTTGCTCGTGAGATATCTGTGTCCTGGATCTGGAGCAACCTGAGACCCATTTGAATCTCTAGTAGGGTTTTGGCAGTGCTTGTTCAATTGCTGGAAATGCTACTACTGGTACCTTAGTGATCCTGCTGTGGAATTAGTTCCTAGTTGGGAAATTATTTTACATGAATAATGTGCAGAAATCTCCAGAGGTCCCAACTTGTCACCTTTTCTCCCATATTATGCTGCTTTGGATCAACCCCAAATCCAACTGGGTATCCGAGCCCAGTTTTGAGTAATTGGTCTGGTAAAATTTTAGGAATTTAACTTATTTTGGGAGATAATATCTTCTATTTTATATTTAGACATTAGATTCGTAGGATATTTGGTTTCTACTTCTTTTAGTTTCCTTATTTGAGTTAATGTCCAGATAGGGAGTTAGGCTTATGTTAGGGTTCTTTTAATATCCTTTATGCATGGTGTAATGCCAATAGTGGAGACTAATTAGAGATATGAATTGAGCTCATGGTGAGAGTCTTGTGTGAGTGTGGCTGTATGTCTGTGTGTGCCCCACATGGGTATTTTTCTTCCCTCTCCCTTTCCCTATGCATTCTTCCTTCCCTCATTCTTCTTCCTGTTCCTGTACTTTTGTCTCTGTAAGCTCACCATTGCACTCACCCTTGATCTGCACTAATGATTGTAACTGAGGAAAAACACTGCATTAAGTTTTAGGGTTTTAGCCTCATATAAAATGAAGTCTGGATAGAAGCATATGGCAAATTGGATCTAACTATGGTGGAAGTTCAATATTCCAAAATTCAAATATTGTTAACATTAGTACATTCTTCTTATTTAGTTGGGATAATTTTGTATATGTTTATTTATTTCTTTCCTTTTTCTTTTAGAGTTTGCTATTAGTTTAGTGGGGGTTAAGAGTCCAAAGTAGATTCAAAGTCTATTTCAGAGTCCAAATTGTGACCTTTGCTATATAAATATGTAATTATCTGTTACAGCCCTCAACAATAATAGTTTGAATTTTGATTAGTTAAGCCTTGCTTTTAGTGTGTTACTCTTTTGTCCAGTTTGAGGAATATGAAGCACTAGGGCCTTACTGTGATAGCTGACACCTAGGGTCTACAGGAACCTTGTTCTAAATTCTAACTGCTAAATCCTTGGTCTGAAGGAGCCTCGCTGATAGGGTGAAACCCTTCTATCGCTAGTCTCTTTTTTGGTGTTGGTGGAACATGGAATATTGAAGGTTCTGATGGGACTTAAGGTGAAGAGTTTGAGTACATTTTTCAGAGGCTAAAGATTTTTTTTTCTCCTAATTTTATTATATCTTAGTAACCATAACTTGTGTTTCAATTTTGGTAGTGAGATTTAGTTAATCTATCTTCAGAATTACTGAATTTTTTTTTCCTTGTTGAGTAAACCTTTGCTCTATAAATATGTAATAGGCTGTTCATAGCCCTCAACAATGATAATTCAAATATTGATGATGAAGCTTTCTTTTGAGTATATATATATTTTTGGATGATTTTCTTTTGAGTATCTTATTCTCTTGTCAAATTTGAGTGATGGTAGATAGGTGTATTTAGCCTTCTTAGCAATATTCCTTCAGCCCTAGAAATTGGCTGTTGACAGCAAGGTTCCTAAAACCTTCATATCATGCACTTGACAAGACAACGATACTCAGCAGAGCATAGCTTCATAGATTTTCATTAAATCATGGGTGAGGCTTATTACATATAAAATAGAGATGGGTTACTTGCTCCCTGGTTGAATAGAGATAATTGAGAGTACAAAATCTAAAGTGAAAAGTAGATATGCTAAGAATAAACTGATTCTTGGCTCGATAAATAGAAACAAACTACAGTAAGTAGGACTCGATAAAAATAGAAACATAAAATCCTATAACCCCCCCCCCCCCAAACAAAGAAAGAAAAAAAGGGCAAAAAGGCAAAATTGACCCTTTGGAAAGTCTTCATATGATCTAGTCTTGGGCTCGCTTGATCTTGTAGTGTCGTTGACATAAAGGCAATAGTAAGGGTTGTGACACTGTTCATGTGAACAGTGTTTTTGCCCTTCTAGACAACCACCTGGGCTGATTGGGTTGGGTTGAACTTGCCTGGTCCAATAATGGTCCACTTTGTCTTGGTTCCATGATCTTCTTCTGTCGAGCCTTTGATCCTACATCACCTTTACATTCTCTTTAAGATTGCCCTAAATGAGCTTTAATGTCTTAGGCAAGTATGATTTACATGGTTGCAATCCTTTCAAGGAGACAAAGTTTATTTTTGCACTTCCTTGCTGTTGCAGGTTATTATTAAGCTCAGGTTTTTTTTTCTCTTCTCCCAGTTTTGGTGTCTAGAAATTTCTCTAAAAGAATTTTGCTCTCTCAAATGCGTGTGCCTTATTAAACAATCTTGCTTTCAGGTCTTGTTGACAGAATTTAAGAGCCTTCCACCATTGTTTGAAGATTCACCAAATGCCATTCATGAGTTGACAATAGCAAGTAACATTCTTAACTTGAGCATTAACTCAACCACTTCTGTTGTCTTTGTTTCATTACAATTTCCTAATGGGTATGGATAACGTGCCTCCGGTTGGTCCCCCCCCGGCGCACGTCTTTTAGAATAGCATGTACAGAAGGAAACTTCAAACTGAAGTGTTAAAAGGTCAATGATTATAAGCCTTTAAGCCTTACATGAAATCATACCCAAACCATGACCGGACTTGTCAACTTGTAATCCGGGCTGACTAAGAACTACAAATGATGAGCAAGATAGGAAAAGAATCAAAGCTCCAAAAGAGACGAATTTCTAGAGAGACTAGGAATTCGAAGAAATCCTGAACCGCAGGTCTCAGATTCTGGTCTTTTCTTCTTCCTCCTCTGGTACTTTCTGCATCAGCAGGAGATTGAGGAATATTTGAAAGCAGCCAAAGCACAGGAATCTGGTCTGGTTAAGTGCTTTTCAGAATGTGGAGCAAGTCTAAATGTTGTCTCAGAAAATAGATCAACATCTGCCTTATGCAGAGTAATGTAGCAGAACCACAGGATGAGGAGAAGCCATATTAATTAAAAAAACTGAAAACCCAAACAGAATAGACCCGAACTCCAGTTGATGACTTTATTCCAGTAACAAATCAGCCTGCAGATTTGGTGCCAAATCTGATAACACTGAGGACCCGTTTGATAACCCACCGAAGAACAGTTTCTGGTGTTTCTTGCTTCGAGAAGCAGAAAAATTGACCGAAAACCATTTGATAAAACCGTTTCGTTTTGCGTGATTTCTGCTACATAAATTGAAATTTGTGAAATTTTTTGCTTCGAGAAACACTTCTGATGCAACAACTATTTGTTGTTGCTCTGTTTCTCAAAGCAAAATTGGGTGCGGGTTGGGTTTAAGTGAGACAGTTTTAGAAGGGGTTCTTATGGAATTTGGCACTCTAAACAGAATAGTGGCAAATTTTGTAAATTTTATACAATTTTCAAATTTTCTACTTCGAGAAGCAAGTTTTATCAAATGCCTAAAAAGTGTTTCTGCTTCCAAAAACAATCAAAACTGTTTCTGGTGTTTCTCGAAGTGGAAACACTTGGTGAGTTATCAAATGGGTCCTAATAGTGAGATCTAATTCACTCCTAGAGCAACTGATGGGTGTCAGTAGCATCCTGAATGGCTCAACAAAACTGTTGCAAACAACAAAGAAATGAGTAGACCTGACCTGTTGTTTGGGAATGAATAGAAATGGAAACAAGATAACTGACCAGAAATCCACTTAAGGTCCTGGTCAAGAAAACACCTAAGCCACTTCATTTTAATCTGCCAAAGCAATCATTGAAACTGCATTTAATTCATAAAACTGAACTAAACATATTTCAGATATCATTTTGAGTCCATTTGGTAACCCACCCAGTCTTTCTGCTTCATAGAACACCAAAATGACTTTTTGGTGTTTCTTATCCAAGAAAAACTTTTAAAGGCATTTTATAGAACTTGCTTTCGGAAACATTTCAGTATGGCAAATGTTTGATAAAACTTGCTTCTGGAAACATTTTCAGTGGGTATCAAATTCCATGATGCCCTTACTCTCCATTTGTTTCAAATAAAGCAAGCTACCCTTCCCCTCTTACGGTGCCTCTCAGAAATCTGAAGGTGAAGGCAAGCGTAGGACAACAGTTAGATTTCTTGGTCCAAAATCAAGCAATACCCACATGGGTTTGATGGGTGCAAATCAAAGAGACTAATAAAATTGAACTCTAGCTTGAATTTAGCTTGAAATGGAGAATTTCTTGCATAACCCACTCAGAATATTTGAGAAGATTGCAAAAATCCAAATTGCAGGGCAAGAATCTCAAATGAAAGAAGTAGAAATTCGGACTAAATAAAGAGGATGGCATTCCATTAATCCATAATTACTCTAATACCAGCCCCATTCATAAATCATTCCAGTTCAAAATGGCTTAAAGAAATGAAATGTGAAAGAATTAAAGTAATAATTGCAACCTTTCATGTTGAAATCTTTAACTGAAGCATAAGAGAGAAAGAGTTGACTCTATGTGTGATTTAATATTAGTTTTCTGTTGGCCTATCTCTGGCATGTCAGGTTACTTCTTTAAGTTGCAGTTAATTCCTAATCAATTCATTATTTTCAGGAGATATATATGAGCATGCTGTAGTTCTTAGTGTGAAGACAGAAGACCAAGATGCTTTTGAGAGGGATTTCTTTCAGCTTAAGCCTTACTATACAGATACTGGGTAACTTTCTAGTGACTTGAGGAAGCAGGAATGGAAGTTATCATTTGCAGTTATCAATTTTATTTTTCAAACTTAATTTGTAAATGGGTGTTTGAAAATTTTGTAAATAACCAAATACTCTTTACTTTGAAGTTGTTCTCATACATGTCTTTCTCTTTGGCTGGAACAGTTGCCGCCTCCAACCATCACCTCAGGAGTACCCAATCTTGGGTCTTAACCTTCTTAGGCTCCTTGTACAGAATAGAATAGCAGAATTTCATACAGAACTAGAACTGCTTTCACCTGTTGCTCTGGAAAACCCTTGTATTAAACATGCTGTGGAATTGGAACAATCATTCATGGAAGGGGCTTACAACCGTGTATTGAGTGCCAGGCAGACTGTTCCACATGAAACTTATGTTTATTTCATGGATCTTCTTGCGAAGACAGTCAGGTAATATGTTGATAATATGAGGCAATGATGCTTACTGTCATAATTTGAAAAATGTGAGCAGAAACCAATGACATTTTTACATTGCAATTAGAGTTTTGGACCTTTTAGTATGATATCCCGGTCTGTTTTATTCATTAAAGCTTGAGTTGGGGATATTCAGAGAAATCTAGTTCATCATTAATATGACATTCCATTGACTTTTTATTTGTCATACTCTAATATTTCCCAAAAAAAGGAAAGAGATGTGTCAGCTTGTCCAGATTATCAAATCCAGACCATGAACTGGTTTCTAATTCAGAGGAGCTATCATCTAACCTGCGACTCCTTGTCTTTTCTATGATTTTTGGCAACATATTCTTATCTAAAGCCAGTTTTAATGGGGTTGGCATGATTGGTGCAGCAGGTCAGTCAAAATTACGTGACCTGTTCTCAAGACTTGTGCTCTGAATGTGCAGAGTGCAAGCATCAATATGGTCTATGGACCATATTGACGTAGTATCCTTTTTAACTTGTTGCAACCCTTAACACTAAGAATGTTATTTCTAAACCTACCATCTGTAATATTTTAGGTACTTTAATCTCGTCATAGAAGTTCAGAATCTTGATTTGGAGCTTTTATTGAATGTCTTCTTTTAGGTGTTTAAACCCTTTTTTTGTCACCTACAGGGATGAAATAGCAGGGTGTAGTGAGAAGGCATATGATTATCTCTCAGTTAGTGATGCCCAGCAAATGTTGATGTTCTCATCGGAGCACGAGTTGCTTGAATATATCAAGGAGGTAGAAATTTTAGTATTTTGACTCATGTATTGTGTTCTTTGTAATTTTATTTTATTTTATTTTCTAATTTTGCTTCTGTTATGTTGATCATGCAAATTAAATAAAGCTTCCTTGGTGCCTACTGACTTTTTACAGACTAGCCAAATAATCCAATTGAAATCAGGATAGGATCAATCCAGCCTTGTATAACAAATATGCCAAAATGGGTGGAGGGGGGGACAAATTTAGAATTTTATCCTGCCACTGATTATAACTTGTAGAATTGAGTAGGGAGGGCCACTTGTGTAGTTTTCCTTCTAGAGTTTTGTGCAAACCAAGGACTTGATTGATCACATTGATTTGCCGGGAAAAAAAATGTATATAGTTGATGTTTATTTCGTCCTTATTCAGTTTAGGTCCGATTTTAGGGGTTCAGATAATTTTTTACATCTTTGTGAACCCCGAAAAGAACTTTGTTGGGCCATAATCCATTGTACCTTCTTTTGAGCACTAGAAAGGAATAGAATATTTCATCTGCATTAACAGAGTAAAATTTTTCCTAGTTCCTTATTCTGTTTGAAAGTAGGTAATTCTTTCAGTTCAACAATTTTAGACATGAAGCTGAAACTGAACCAAGAAATACTCTTGCCTTTGAAACCGAAACAAAACCTAATTTCTTTCAGCCTGGTTTTAAATAGCCAGGTATAATTTTGGTTTTCAGTTTTAAATTGACAGTAGTATAGGCTCACTGGAGAAGCCTACTGCGTCGACAATCCATTATACTAGAAGCCTAATATTTATACCATATACTTGTGTTGAATAAAACAAACTCTTCTCAATGGTTTTAGTACTTGTAATTATTGATTTATTTGATTCATTCCTTATTAAAAGTGGTAGATCTAAGTTTGATCATAATTCTTTCATCTCTTAGAGTTTACAGTTTGATTTCTTGTTTGACCTGCATGAGCTATTAATGTAGTATTGTGTTTGAAGGATTAAAATGGTAACCAAAGAAGACCTTTTCACAGAGAATGAATTTCAGATTCGAAAGGTTATTTATAGCACAAAGACAAACAAAGACCTAGAGTGACCTTAGGGGTAACTTTAGAACAACATTATAATAATGGAGACAGAATTGCAAACACACAGTGGGGGCAGATCTGTAGACCAGAATTGAAATAGGATGAATTAAAGATTAGCAAGTAGAGATGAGCAAAGGTACCCAGGAATTTTGATGTCAAATCGGTGGACAGATTTGGTCAATTACACTGACTTGTTAATAGATGAAAAAATTGAAAGAACAATATGAGAGAATTAAGAAAACAATAAGAAACAACAAAGTAATGCCCAGGGTCACATCACAAGATGGATCAATTGGAGCAAACACCAACCATGAATTCCTTTATATAGCCCATGGAGAAGAATGGCCAAAGCAACCATTGGTTTCAATTGATTAGTGAGTTGATCCTTCCTCTTACATGAATTCCTTTATATAGCCTATCTAAAGACATACATAAAATACATCAACCAAACACTAGCTAACACCCACCTAATATTGACGCAGCCACTACCTGACTCTTGATAAAGAAAGGCTCCTTTTGACATTGAGTTTTTTATTTTGACACTACAACCCCTTTTATTGACCTCGATGAATTTCTCAAGTTCCCATTCGTATTAGACTAGAGTTGGCCTTAGGTCTAGCCTAGGATGATCATAATATGTGGGCTGACTTTAATCCACCATGATAGTCTTAGCCCATGAAAGCCATGGCTTTCTGTCATATCCTTGGGCCATTTATTGACCTAACCCATTGGGCTTCTTCTTTCTAGGGTATGTCTTTAGCTTTGCATTAACTATTTTATTTAAATTGAATTCCTAGATGCATTTTGTTCCTTCCTATCAGCCCCTAATAGTGTTCTCCGCATTCATTATTGATGTCTCTGATCAGCAATTTTATTTTTAGTGGGCCATCTTTTATTTGTTAATTTGTTAAATTGTTTAGAACTTTAAGTTTATGTAAAATGACCAATAAGGGCATGATGAGCTTGTTTGTTTGGTTTTGTCTTCATTTGTTCTCTAAAAGATTTAGGATTTTTCCCTTCATTTTGATTCTTTTCTTTGGAGGAAGAGTTCCTGCCAACCTTTTTCGGCAGACAAGTTTGGTAGGGGTAGGTGTTCGTTGGTAAATATTTGTATTTGCACTTTTATCCTCCTTTGGTTAGACCTCCTAGGAGGTTTGGCGCTTTTGTCAGCAGTGTGGTGGTTGTACTTTACGGCTTACGTTATTTGATTTTCAAATATTAGATGGAGCTAGGAGGATGTGACCATAAGAAGCCATGGGTTAAATAAACTCCAGTAATTCTTTTGCTTATAGGTTATTGCACTCACATATATATGGTCCATCATTGCATGTTGTTTTACCATCTAGAACCACTCTGCTGAAGAAAGAGGGGGTGAATCTTTCAATTGCTTTTACTCCTAATTCAATTACCTTACATACCATTGTTCTGTCTGTAATGTTTACTGCCTGAAATGGCTTACTGTGAGGTACTGTTCAGCCTTTGGTGTTTCAAATGGGATCCTGGCCATCTGGATTGTTTCTGTGATATTATTATCCTGGGCCTTCCAATCATTCTGTGAAGTGAGGGCCAAGATGTTTGGTAATTTGGGTATCCCAAATGCCATTGCAGACACTGTAAGAATATCCCATGAAACTAATGCTGCCAGGAGACAACCCTTAACAGAAAGTAAGGTAACTATCCAACTGATATCCTTAAAAGTACAAAACTGTGCACCGTCTTATTCTGCTCGAAGTTATATATACTTTCTCACATCGTCAGCTTGTCACTACAAATTTACGTTAATTTGGTGTAGTGTTTTGTTGTTGCGCTGATACTCCTATAACAGAGTTTGTCTTCACTTCTGCTGTTATCTTATCCATTAGCGTCACATGCTATCTCCTTGTTAGTTTTATGGAGAGTATGAGAGTGGAAGAAAAAAAAAGATAAAAGAAGAAAAAAGGATGTGTTACAGCATGATGGTTGATGGGGTTGATTTTCTGATCAGATGAAATTTACTGTTGTTTGCAGGAGCACCCTGAGTGGGAGATAAAGAAAGGATTTGTGTTTTTCCAGAAGGCAAAAGATTCGGCCCCATGCAAGGAAATACCATCGCTGCAACTCATCAATCAAACGCTGAGTTATGCAAAAGAACTGGAGCGGATAGTGTGAAAGTTATTGAGTTCATGGTATACCATACCCCCTTCTGGGAACAAATTATCTGAGAACCCCTTGTCACTGTTGAATTGGCAGTTGCATTTTAATTGATTACGTCAACTTGCTCTTCCTAATCTTTCTAAGTGACTTTTTGCTCTCAATAGAGCCACTGGTATTCTCTCTTTTTCACTTTTTTAGGATCATGTTTGTTCCTCGTACTTATGCCCTCATTTGGCACACACAATTTCCTGTAGATCCCCATCATATTCAGTACTCAAAACATTGTCTCAATTTCTGTGCCTTAACAGACTGTTCTTGGGTATTGTGTTGCTCTTTGAAATTTCAGGGACAAAATCTGTCATTTGGATCATCTGGTTTGATTGTGGCTGTACAATGGTCTGATTACTTACTGAGAGTTCTGCATGTCTAAAAGATGCTTATTACCATGCTGGTTACGCTGCTATTTTAGCTAAAACCATCTTTGATAAAAAAAAAAAAAAAAAAAAAAAACACTTAAACTATCAAAGATGGTCGGGGATCCCAAAAAAAAGTCAAGCTATCCTATGCAGGTCCCATCATCGCTCGTTGCTGTTCTGAATCTTCATTTGGGGAATGCTTTGTTTACTGACTGAGGCCACAACTGGCATACTAATCTAAGTTTATTACTCATATTTAATAATAATAATAATAATAATACGCCTATAAGTATTATAAAAAAAACATTGAAGACTTGTGAGAAAAAAGTTAATATTAGTTTTAGTATGTTAACCCAGTGCAGAAACCCTTCTTGCAGGGTAACGCGCCACCATCGAGTAAGGGATAGATGGTGTTTCTTCAATTCATCGTTCATCCAACGTTCATAATATTAGAAAGTTACCAGTTGTTCTACCAAGAAAAAAGAAACCAGCTAGAACATAAATGTTTACATTTTTAAAAGGGGCAACATTGGAGACAAATGGTAAGATGTGGGTTGATAAATTAGTCAAAAAGGCCATAAGTTCTGATATTCTTGAAACAAACAAATAAAAAAGTGGTAAAAAACTGTCTGATAAAACTATTTTATTTTTAGTGGTTTTGTAATATGAATTGAAATTTATGAAAAAATTTGCTATAAAAAATATTTTTTGTTTTTTGTTTTTTTTTTTTTTATGTAAAAGTTGTGGGTTGCATTTAAGTGAAACAGTCTTAGAGGGGCATTCATGAAATTTGGCATTCTATAACTCTTCTATGTGTTGCATTTTCAACCCAATGATAGGAGTTGACCTACTTTTTCATCTTCGTTTTCGTTTTATCTATGTCCAATGGAACTTTAGTCCTTGTCTTTGCAAGAGTCATTTTTCATTTTTAGCTTTTACTATAATGAAACTACCTGCTCTTCATATCATGCTTTTCTATCACTTGACACTAATTGAAGGCATTCAAAAGGATCTTAGACCTTTTAGATTTGAAGTGACGTGGCTGAAAAATCCTTCTTGTGAAAGTGTCATTCAAAGAGCTTGGAATAGAGTTGAAACTCATTATTTTCTCCTCTAGAAGTTAATATTATGCCAAGAAGAATTGAAAAAATTGAAAAAAGACTATTCTACTTGCATGGTCTTCCAATAGAAAAAAATTCACAAGGGGTCCAAGGGGAGGACAACTTACTCGAGGAATTGGAGAATTTATTGAGTTGAAGAGACTATGTGGAGATAGAAATCTAGAATTCAATGGCTTCAAGAAGGGGAGAGAAATACAACTTTTTTCCATGCTAGTACCATCAATAGAAAAAGACATAATTGAGTTCTCAAGATTCGAAATGAGGAAGGCATCGAGGAAGGCATCTGAGGAAGAGGAAGAAACATATGATGTTTTTTCAGAATATTATGCTTCTCTTTGGAGGGCAAAAAATGATCGTGCAAAAGGGGACAAAAGATGAACAACTTATGAAGTGAAACATGGAGCATTAAGAGCCCATAGAGAGTTTTAGGAGAATGGGAGGTGTTAATGACTAAAAAGGTCATTCTATATCTCCCAGTCTGAGCCAACAGTTGTACGATCCGACCAGGTTCGATACCTAGTAAGTTCGACCAAGCGGTTCATGGTAGGACCAACCATAGTGAGAAAATGGCATCCGCCTAGCAGGATGATGAAACTTCACAAGGGAAGAGTCCTACCGTCCAACAAATAGAGAAGAGTACCAGTTAAGTCGAAGAACTCTCCTAAAGAGTTACTCTCCTAGAGCAACTCATATTAGAGTCATATTCCGAATATAACTCCATTACCATACACTATATAAACACCTCAAGTAAACACTGTGAGGTAGGTATTCATATTCTGTATGATCAATTACTTGAATTCTCTATTGAGTATTTGAGATCATATCATTGGTATTGATTTGCTCGTCGGAGACATACCTTGACCCCCCAAGGTCGAGCTCGTATTGTGCAGGTTCATGGCAGGGAAGGACGAGCGAGATTTTGTATCAACAGGAGGAATCATATTAAAGAAACAAGGATAAGAAGTTTTCATGAAAGTAACAGCTCTAATTGGGTTCCTTTCATCAAATTGAATGTTGAGGATTCATGGAAGGAAAATGAGAGGAAAGGTGGTCTTGGATTTGTGGGGCATAGCTGGGACAGGAGGCCAAAGATTGTATGGTCCATACCATCACATTTTTCTTCAATCTTGGAAGGAGATGCTTCAGCACTTCATGAAACACTATTTTTCACTTTGGTAGATGGTATTTGACTATGTGCATGCGGAATCCGACAACCAACTACTAGTCAATCTAATTAAGAATCATATGACAAGTTGCCCCCCTATGGTGAAGCCTTTGGTGGATGACATTTGTAAGTGTTTTATTTTTGGGTAATTCAACATTCATTTAAAGGCAAAAAGCGAACCACCCTGATTATATAGTTCAAGGAGCCAAGGAGAGGAAGATGGCCATGTAGTCCTACTTCCAATGGACAATGCCTTCCTAGCTAGAGAATGAGCAACAAGGTTCACTTCTCTAGAACAATACACAAAGTAGCACATATGAAAATGGTGTATTACATAGGTGATATCTTTCACAATTGATTGCACCTCAACATAACCATTTCCACACCTGCTATTGAGCCATTCTTTTGGGCTTTCAACCAAAAGAGCCTCCTTAACTAAAATGTCTGCTAATACATTAGTTTTCATAGGTACATAAGAAATCACAAAACCCAAAGCCATTGTAAGGAAGGTGTTCAATGTTTTCTTTTCCTTCCACTAGTTGGGCTTCCACAATCCACATATAAAAGAATGCTATCCAGTCTTGAGCCATGTTCTTTAATTTCTCCCATCAAATAAGAAAGCATCAACCTAACTTCAAGAGGGTGATTCAATTTGTAAATGATCACCACTTTCAAGTAGGAGGTTGGAGTTCCAAATCCCTTTAGGGCCAAGGGCAAATTCCTGCCTTATAGGTAATGGCTACCTCCCTTAAAATGTAGTCAATGTGCGTGTAAGCTAGCGTCCCCAACACCACAAAAAAAAATAAAAGAAAAGTAAAAGAACAAAAAAACTGAAAGGATCCACATATATCCAATGAGGCAACTAGACCTTCACTAGAAAAATCTGAATTGGGGAGTGTAAGATGGTAATTGTGAAACTCGGTACATTATCCAAAATTGAATTAGGTATCACTCATTAATCTACGATACGATATTATACCGGCACAACCCTAACCGATGTATTTCTTCGTTTCGTAGTCCCACTAATTTCGGTTACGGCGAAGCACTACTCATGTTTTTCATGATCCGACAATTTTCATTTTAACCAATCAAATTCAAGGTTTACACATCCAACGGTTAGAACCGAAAAACCAACTATATACAAGGATCGCTTGCTAATCCAACGGCCATCTCAACGTTTAAGCACCTATATATAATATAGCCGAACCCGGACAACACATCTCACAGAATCGGAGGAGCAAGAAACTTGGTGAGGTGATTTGCAGGTTTTCCATTCGGAGCGAGAGAATCAGAGAAAATGTCAGGAAGAGGCAAGGGAGGTAAGGGGTTGGGAAAGGGAGGAGCTAAGAGGCATCGTAAAGTTCTGAGAGATAACATTCAGGGCATCACTAAGCCTGCAATTCGTCGTCTCGCAAGGCGTGGAGGCGTCAAGCGTATCAGTGGTTTGATCTATGAAGAGACTCGTGGAGTTCTCAAGATATTTCTCGAGAACGTTATCCGTGATGCTGTTACTTACACGGAGCATGCGCGTAGGAAGACGGTGACAGCCATGGATGTGGTTTACGCTCTCAAGAGGCAAGGCAGGACTTTGTACGGGTTTGGGGGCTAGGTCTGCAATTGAAATTAGGGTTTCTTGTAATGTAAATTGTCGTTCTAGTTCAGTTCTAGATATAGGAATTGGGTTAGGGTTTTCATGTGGATGGTTCTGCTCTTCATTTTTAGCTCAGATTCTGTCTGTACGTACTTTTATGAGTTAGTTCCAGAAAATTTCTCCAGAAAAAATGAAGAAAGAGTTCCAAAAAATATTGTGATTCTCTCAGATAGATCAAGACTTTCTCTTTGTTTTAATTTTTTTTCTTTATCTGTAAGTTGTCCTCAATCGTGATGAGGATAAGGGTGATGAGCCTTGTATTGGGGTTTGGAATTGACTCGTCCCAAATTCTAGTGTTTGCAATGGTTTTGGTCTTTTGATTAGGATCCCTGTAGGTTTCTGTTCTTTGAAATTTTCAAGGTCAGTGAACCTGGCTGAGAATCAGCCCCCAAGAACCGTCTGATCAGAATGTTGAACTGCTTCGGCTTAGTGTTACTGGTTCGCTCTAATAGCTTTTGGAGTAGTTCTGGAATTGGTGGGAAGCTCTTTGGATTTTGAGATTTAAGAGTATTGTTGCGTATACTCTCTTTTGTTTTTGGGGTAATCGGAGCCTGGTTCCTTCTCTTTAGCCTTTGTGCTTTGACGGGTAAAAATGGTATAGCAAATGAAACTATTTTATTATTAATTTCTCGTGGATTTAAATTTCTTGCTTAATGGTTTGTTAGAGACTTTTCCAGTTGTTTTCGAATTCGATCTTGAATTGGTAAGGTGTCACGAGTAAGCCCCAAAAAAAGCCAAGATGTCCTTCTATTCGACAAGAAATTCCATTTTCCCCCCTTTTTGATTCTATCTTATTTTCTTTACTCTGGTCTCAATTTTGTTTTTCGTTTCTTTCATTTTTTATGGTTCCTTTTTTTTTTTTTAACATGAAAAATCCATTTATAGAAGGAAAACCCGCAAAACATCCCTGTTTTTTTATGGTTCGGTGCTTCTTGTTCTTTTTTTCAGCCCTTTTTTCTCATTCATTTCTAGTTTGTATCAGTGGGAGTAATTTGTATTTATGATAAGAGAGTTATTTGAAATAGCATGGCCGTGCAAGGAAGGTCATTAAATTAAAAAATAAAAATAAAAATGGTCTTTAAACGCCTCTAAGTTGAGAGGTCAAATATAATAGTTGTAGAGCTTACCTGGAGAAAGTTTAATAGGGCTGTGAAGCCGAGTTTTCTTTTCATTGGGAGTTGTATCCATGGTTTCCGGTAAGTTATGGCTTAGTCCAGGAAATTCTGATTCTTTTTGTTAGGTTAGTTAATGTTAGTTTTTGCTTTATCTGGTAATTCTCTTGCTGATTTTTTAGCCTTGGCTTGTTTCCTCTCAATTGTCATGGTTTTAGCAATTAAATTGATTGATGATATTTAGGGCTTTAACTATAAAGGCAAACGAGGGGATTTACACTAAATCCTCTGTTAAGGGGTAGAATATTTTACATGAAGTCTCATATGTTTTGGTAACTGAGGTTTATTTGGGCCAACTTTTGTATACTTTGATGATATCTACTATTTAAAGTCTAAATTTATCAATTGTAAAGTCCAACACATTTATAGGGAAAGCAACTCGTGTGCAGACTCCCTATCTTGGAAGGCGCTATCTTTGACGAGTGAGATAGTCTGGCCTATTTCTTCTCCTTGGATCCTCTCAATGATTGAGTTGGACTCTTCGGCTGTAATTCTCGTTGTTCTCTTGATTGAATGAAGTTTATTACAAAAAAAAACAAAAAAATAAAAAAATTTCTTTGAGGGATTTTTGTTGTTTGCAAGGGTTGAACCCATGATATCTCTATTGAGAAATATAGATTTTACCATTTTATTAAGTCTACATTGAAAGTTCTTTTGTTTTCATTTAGTAAAAATACATAGTTATTATTAATTTTATTTTTTGGTTACAAGTTATTATTAATATTAGAGTGATAAAATGATCATACAAGAGTTTTTTAATTGGAAAAAATTTTCTAGGCTAATATGTTGGCTTTAAAAATATTATTTAGGATTTTCAAATGAATAATACAAATATTTATTATTTTATATATTTATCAAACATGGGTAAAAAAGTAAATTCATATTCACCGTTAAAGGAAAATTGATAGTATGAAAATATAAAAGGGGTTTGTAAGAGTTTAATTATGGGAGAAGTGTGGAGTGTTTCTAATAGAAATGGAGGATCTTCATGTAAAATTTTTTTAGGATTTCAAATAAATTTATCAAATAAGAATAAAATCAAATTAAAACTAATGAAAACTTGGTGTTAAATGTGGAGAGTGCTTTGTAAGGATTCAATTTGGAGAGAGTGTGTGGAATTTTAATAAATTTTGTGGAGGCTCATGTAAATAATTATAATTGAAAGGAAAAATTTGTCACATTTTCACGGCAAGAGGGGGTAAGCCTGTAAGTCTGTAACTACCATTATTCAAATAATAGAGGATCTAAATGTTATTTGATAAACTAGGAGAAGGGATAAAAGTGTCATTTACCCTTAACAATTTTGCTTAATCATTTATCAGAAAAAAAAAAAAGAAGAACAATTTTGTTTAATCAATAAAATAGCCATTAAAACTGACTTTACCACTGATTGGAACAGAGCAGAGTCCTCGAGTTCATTTGTTGAATAATCGCTGCATCAAATTTGCTTCTTGAATGAAGTTGTAATCTTGAAAAACCCCGAACAGCAACTGCTCCATTCTCTCTCTCGGGGAATTCAGAAGCAAGCGACTTCATATCGCATCAATCTCATTGTCAGGTGGGTAACCTTCTCTTTGTCTCTCAGCACAAAAAATAACTCTCAGATCTTTAAGAATTAAAACCTAGAAAGAAAATTTCCTGCTTCAATTTGACTATAGAGAAGAGGAAGAGACCTTAGAACCGTAGTTGTTAAACTGAAAATTAGTTATGTACTTTCGATGGCTTTAGCTTCCGAAACAAAACCTTAGATCTCTGTAGATTCTGAAGAGAACCCTAAAATAATGGCTTGTTTAGCTCTCTCGCTTCAACCAGCCAACGGATCTGATATCCTTCTCCAGACTCGCGAATGGTTCCCACCCGCGAGAGCTCTCTACGCTCTCGATGCTTTCCGCCAGACTCGAATCGCTTTTGCGAGCGGAAAGCACAATTCGGCTGAAGATGGTGATTCCTCTCTGGGTGATGATCCACTCGCTGCATCGAGTGGGCAATTGATTGTTGGTGTTGAGAGCAAGTACCGTGTCGTTTATCGACTCGTTAATGGGATCTATGTTTTGGGGATCACGACAGTTGACAGAGATGATTGTGTGAACAATGTGTTTGAATGTATTGGGATTGTTAATCAGGCGGTGAGTGTCGTGGTCGCCGCCTGCCGTGGTGTCGATGTAACGCCGGAGAAGCTCCATAGGAAGTACGCTGAGATATACATGGCTCTGGATATTGTTCTCAGAGGCGTGAGTAGCATTAGGCTTGCGGCAATGCTTGCATCAATGCATGGTGAGAGTATTGCCAAGATGGTCCATTCTGCAATGGATGCCGAGAACAAGATCAGAGGAGCAGATAATTGGGTTGCTATTGAAGGTCTCTCGATTGAGCACCAGGCCAACGTAGAGGTCTTCTCCAATCAGATGTTTGAGCTGCCTCTAGAGACATTGGCAGCGGGTGATGAAGTTGCTGTTACCCTTGCCCCGACAGGTCCGGCTGATCAACAGGATGAGCAGCAACAAAAAGAGGAATCTCCGACCGAGAAGGATCCTTTTGCTGCCAGTGATGCTCTCAATAAACAGGAGGAGCTTGTGGGTGGGTTCAAGAAGAACAAGGATCCATCTACAAACGACCTGACTTCAGCTCTAGCAGGACTTGAAGTCACAAACCTGCCACCAGCCGTAGCCACACAACCAACTAAAATTAGTGTAGCAGGATTTGAAGGCGATTATGGTGGTATTGAGTATGGTAATGAGGAAGCGAGTTTACGTGAAGCTTTTGAAGGCTTTGATGCTGCCTTTGGTGGAGGTTTGGATCCATCAGAGTTTGTGGAGCCAGAAAAGGTTGTGAAGCCACGGGGACTGGGACTTGGTGGCCTGGAATTACTACAAACAGGGCAGAGTGATACTGCAGCAGCAGCAGGTGCGGCTGGGACTGGCACTCCTCTTGAAGATTTGGTGACCAGGAAAGAAATGAAGGGTCCTGAGATGTTCATATCTGAAGAGATCAATGCAGAGTTTAGGGAATCACTGCTTGCTAGAGTGGGCTTAATGGGTGTGATATATTTAAGAACATTGCCTCCCAAAACTTCAGGTGAAAAGGAAACTGAGTTTTCCTTTCGGCTTGAGGGAACAACTGGAATTAAGAGAATCGTGATGCAAAATTCTCGCGTCAGCAGCCTGGGCAATGGGATGTTTCATTTGAGGACAACTGCTTCTGAGGAGCCAATACCACTCTTGAAGTATAGCTTGCTGCCTCGTCTAATTCCATTGCCTCTAAGAGTTCGTCTTATCCAGCGTCATACTGGGACTTTACTTTCTGTGATGATCCAATATGCTTCCAATCCAGAATTGCCTGCGCCCTTAAATGATGTAACATTTGTTCTTAAACTACCGGTGGAGCCGACTTTGTTGAATGTATCTCCTAGAGCTGTTTTGAACAGATCCGAAAGAGAACTTAGATGGCATGTTGATGAGATTCCTCTTAAGGGTAGTGGTCGGTTGAGGGCCCGGATGCCTGTTGATTCTGATGAGCTTGCTGGAGAAGAAATTGAAGTTACAGGGCTGGTTAAATTTTCTGTACAGGGAACCAAAACACTGTCTGGGGTATCACTACGGGCAGCTACTGATGGTATGACAGACTTCTACGAGGTTAATCACACATATAGTAGTGGTGTTTACATGTGTAATTGATCTTCTTGCCGAAGGTGTTTGTTTATTTTCATCCTCTACTGGTTCTGAGGTGAGTGGCTTGGAAGAATTTGCAATATTTGTCAAACTTGATCATAATTTTGATTCATCTTTTTCCTTATGTGAGAATCTTATGTACTTTTCTTCTCAAGGTTTCATGTACTTCTTGTCCTGTCTGTGTTGTAGGATGTTTCCTTGTTCAGTCCAAGTTTTGAATTCGACTTGTCATTTTATACTGCATGTAATTTGTCTTTATTACGTGTCAGATGCATTTTTAGGGTATAAGAGTAGCCAAATTGATTTTAAAGTTTTTTGGTGCTCTTGGGGTGTACCAATCTTTTCTGTCATTTTTAAACTAGCTCTATATTAGCCTTTGATCTGTTTGCAATCATGAAATAAATGGTGAACAACCTTCTTCTAATTTCTGCATTCCATCTGAAAATTTGCAGTTGAGACTTACTGTTGAACACTGTAAAAATATGATCTGAAAACTGCACAAAATTAACTACAACAACAATAACAGGAACCCTTGTCCCTTCTAAATGGGGTCAACTACATGGATTCTTGCCTTCTAATCAGTTTTGTTTGCGGCCACACTAGATTAAAGGCCTAAGCTTATGCAATTCTTGCTCACCACTTCTCTTTAGGTTATCTTAGGTCTGCCCCTAGTTTTTCTAATTCCTTCAATCTGGACTGAAAAACAGCATAAATTAATATCTCTGAAAATTACTTGAACTCGTTTATGAGAAAATTTTGTATGCTAAGTGTCGTTCAAATAAGGTGAAATGGTTGGAACATTCTTTTCGAACCCTCTGCTGTCAATTGATGCTGATTAGGCAAATCATACAACACATGGAATTGCTGTGAAGAAAGGATTTAGGTTTGGTGATTGATCTATCCTACGACTAGTGATAGGCCATAGGTGTTTCCTAAGTCATTACAGTGATCTCTTATCTGTGTTAACATTTTAGCCATAAAGAGATGCAGTTAATGATGCAGACCAGCCCCAAATTGGACAATTTTCCTTTGTAATCAAGCCAGGGTTGATAGGTATGGGTGTGCCTGAAATTTGAGTGCTTAGGCCAATAACGGAAATAGTTTATGGATTGGTTTTATTATGTAAATCCTTACTAACTTAAGTTATAAAAACAGAATAGTCTTTGCTTTTCAGTGCTTTGTTTCAGTTTTAAGTGTCTAAGTCATAACTGGTAGAAGTCCTTGGTCTAATAGGTTTTCAAGTTTTATTTCTTCTAGAATTTTATTTCTAGTTCTATTATGAGTTGTGAGGCTGGTTAGCCATCTTTTATACCCCCTTTGAGGGAAGAATAAAGGACAGAGGAGACTTTTATCTCATTTCCAGCTTTTGGCTTGGGTTTTTGTTACCTTTGTGGAGTATTATTCTGGTGTTTAAAGTCTGGGACTGTGTTGTGTGCTTGATGTCCAGACCTGAGATCCTAGGTATTTCAAATCCTAGTTGGTTAAGAATCTTATTGATCAGAGTCCAAAAATCATGTTTTAGGCTGTGGATTTAACTTGCCATCACCATCCTGACTTCTTCCATTGAGGCATGGCAGGGCAAAGTTAGTACATCACAACCCAATCCCAAACTCTTTCCCTTTTACTCTGCTTTGTGCTAAACCCCTAGCTGAACTCTATTTACCTCCAAAATCAAGAAACTTTATAACTCCAGATTTTCGTATCAGTTTTATCCCGGATTCTAACCACACATGCCCACTAATCCCTTAAACTCAATCCCAGTTTGAAAACTTTCTAACCAGCCAATTTCAAGATACTATCATAAAGCATCTTCTGGAATTTTCTTATCCCTACTACTGTAAGGTTTAGGCCAGTTTACCCATTGGGACATCACCAACCTTGGAGGATCATCTCCCTACATCAATGTCTACATCCCCTCCAAGTTTATTCTGAGTCCTACGGCTCTACAAGACCGTATTTCAGATTAACTCTATTTTTACCCATGGCCAAAATTGCTAGAATCTGTCTGTTGGACTTATTTAGGTTGGTTTTGACACTTGGCTATTAATTTGCCCTCTTTCAATGAGGCTACGTCAGTTAAGATTGTCCAGTTGGTTCAATTTTGCCTCCAATGACTTACTTTGACCCATCATTCGGTTCTATGGACCTTAGGCTTCTTATTTGGGATTTATTGATGTAACGAACTTAATAAGCTTGTAAAGTGTGAGTGATGCCTGTGCACTGGATTGATAGTATAATTGAGTTTTTGAATTAGATTAGGATACTTAAAAGCTAGATAGAATTTCAGTTGACTTTATTTACTTTATTGAGTTTTTTTAGAGTGTCTAGGAGTCTGTTAATGAGTCAATAGGGAATTCTAGAAGGTCTACATGTATATGTAATGCATCCCACCATCAATTATAGATAGTTTGAATTTAAAAAAATAGGTTTTCTTATGAGAGTTTTGGTTCTGTTGAGTGATGCATATGGGATTGACATGCCATACCTGGTTTCTTCGCTTCTCTATTTTTTCCTGCTCACCCTTCCAAGAAGATTGATCTCCTCTCTTCCCTCTGCTTCAATCAGTCTAATTCTCTCCTTTTACTGCACGGTCAGTCCTTTCTGACCTTAGATTTCCTAGATTCCTTCTTCTTTTCAAAATCTATTTGCTGCCAATTAAATTCTAGAATACTTTACACCATTACCTTCACTGATGGGCCCCTATGTAACAATATGACCTGACCTTGCCATCAAGAACCTTGGTCCCACCAAACCTAACCCTAATTTGACCCATTTGAACTTGCCATTGCATAGCAAATCCTGGTTATTGGCTTCTTATAGGATCCTTTCTGATGTAGAACTACATTTTCTGGAAAAGCTTCTTATTTTGGTTGTCCAGAATTCATGAGTTGAACACTGTAAGAGAATGCAAAAGTTGACTTCAAACTAGGGAAACCAGTGGGTGATCAGTTGCTGCCAGGATCAACACAATATGGATGAACAAATTGAACGACTTGAACTTATTGTCTCAGTGTGAGTGTGTGTGCGTGGTTTTTATAAAAGGATATAGAAGGTTGGTAGGCTCAGCTCTTTCAACCAGTCGTCCTCTCACCCAGGGCCTCTCGCCCGTGGTCTCTCGCAGCTTCAACCTTTAACCCATCGTCCTCTCATTTTTTGAATCTTTGCCCTGTTCTGCTCGGTCAGATACTCTTATTTATTTTAGTCCAATTACAAAGTAATTCAATCCTAGTCTAGGTAAAAAACAAAAAATTATTAGGAAAGGAAACTACTAAACTTTCTGTAAAACTAGCTGCTATGCTTCCGAGGAAATTCCTTAAACCAAAATAATACCAAAGTGAAGTTAGAAGCTATACCTAAATGTACATAGGTGGTTTCAATTATCAATGAAGAACCACGAAATGCTTTGTCTTTCATCGAACCAGTTCATTTTGTACTTCCACATTGCTTCTTCAACGAAAGTTTCTTCATTGCTGAACTTTTACCACTGAATTGTTATCTGATTGGTGGTTTTGTGAGATCAAGGAGAATAGTTGCTGATTGTGAGTTGAAGATCCTTCTGTTCCACTTTTCAACCAAGTGAAAAGTGATGCTATTGTTTTAGACATTGATCCTGTATGGATATCTCTATGCTAGCTTGGGAATCCTAAAAGATGCTTGTGCTGCTTCAATGTGCTGAAATTGACCTTCTGGGTAGTTATATTGGAGACTGGTTTTAACTTTTTTGGGTTCATTTTAATGGATCTACTTTATAAGGCCATGCAATGGGATAAAGATGTTATATGGTATTAGTAGTTTCTTTGAATGTTGAGTTAGACTTGATAATGTAATAACTATATAAGAGTTCTGTTTTGAGTTTATATTATTTTATTGGGTGTGCTAGAGTATTAGAAGTCCTTTTATTAGTCAATTTGTATAGTTTGGGAGGCCATAACAAGTCAGAAACCTGGTCGTTTTGTTTATTCTAGTAACAGAACAGACCTGAAAAACTTGATGTTATTTTGATGATAGATCAAGGAGTTGATTTGCATCATATGATTGGGAATTCCTCATTTGGTTTTCATGTTTATTCCTTAAAACTGCTTGTAACTAGAAATAAAGCTGGGAACTGCTATTAATATGATGTCACGTTGTGTGTTCCATGGATTGATGATTCAATACACAAGTTTGAATACTCATATTAAAGTGGATAACTGGAATATCTTGAATGAGTTACTGTGGAATGGTTATGGATAAGATTCTGTGATAGTCTGTAGTTGGTCTTCTATCTAACAACAAACCTGAAACTAAAAATATGACAGAGCAGTAAATCACAGACAATGGGGGTAAAGAAGTACTGACCTGAATTGGAAGAAGAATGATTAGAGGGTACTTGCTAAAATGGCAGAAGTAGAGCTAGCAATGGTCACTGCTGTGATGCAAGGAGGCTGTACCCTAAGTTGGACAGGAAAAAGATCCATAGGAATTGGTTAATCTGTCCTATGGGAGGGCATTTATATGATGTTATCTGGTGAATAAACATTGTATTGATAGTACCTTCTCAGAGCACACCAAACTTCAAGATTAGAATGTTAAGTTACCCTAGGGAACTGATAATTTCCCAAAACGTAAATATGACTTGGCTAAAATTGCTAGGGGTGGAATTTCGAGGCACAAGGGAAGATTTTGAAGCTTGGATGGAGGTGAAAAAAACACAGAAGATATACAAACAGAAGGAACTGAAGAGGTATCAAGCAGAATTGGGAAAATCTGATGTCTTGAGAGAGAGTGGTCTAATTGGCTTGGAAGTTGAACCTTGGTTGGGTGACTTCGGGAATCAGGCCTTTTCAAATATAAGATAAGATTTAGTTTGATGGGTATGTTTTGCAGAACATGGGAAAACAAAAGGTGTGTATTAGAATATGAAGGAGCCAAGTCTAATCTGAAAACCAGATTGGAGAGGGACGCAGCAGCGATCAGTTAGGGGTTGGGTACCAAATCTTGGAATAAAGTAATTTATGTTGGGTAAATTTGTGATGATCTGAAGACTAAATTGGTGAAAAAAGGGTTGTTGCAGGGTATAAAGGAAATGATAACTGATCTGAAGACTAATCATCGTGTTGAAAGATTTGTATGGCCAAAACAGAGGAAGGAGATCGCAGCATAGTAATTTTTGCATACTAGGCTCATGCTTTGCTTGCGGACAAACGATCCCAGATTATCATTTAGCAATCTGTTGAGCTGTGTATGGTTTTGCTAGATAACTTATGTAAGTTGAAATTAGACTTGCTATCACGATCACCTAAGCTTCCCTGATTGTAGGATTTCTTCAAGATCTCCTTACTTGATATACAGCTGGCATTGCTCGTGCTTCTTGTGCAAATTTCTGCTTCAATCAGCCTCTCTATCTAGAATTCAATAAGGGGATAAGGGGGTCCATGCTATCAGAACCTTCTATATGAATATCAATGATCATTATTTGTTCAATAAAAATGCATATAGAAGCTGCGGGCAAAGTCTACAAAGACTGCAACAACAAACGGTTCCCTGCTTTCTCTCGATATAAATCATTCTATTTTTCCGGTATTTGATATGTATATCATTGTGTCAAATGGGCCCTGACCAACTGATCCATATAAATTTAGATATGGAAAGTGGGTTGCATGTATTAAATACGATGTAAACTGAAAAAGAATCAATTAAATACAATCAAATATCATGTGATTCATGTCTACATCGCCCTCTGTCTTTCTCGTGATACTCATTAATCGTCTCGTCTTGATGGCTTCTCAAACTGATCACGTACAAAACACTCAATCTCTTACGTGTCATGTGTGTGTATCTACAGAGAGAGAGAGAGGAGCGTAGGACCAGCCTCCTCACACAGACACTCAGACACTCTCCTTCCTTAAATGCGACGGCACGCTCCATTCATTCTCCCTGGCCCCACCCTACATATCTCAATCAACTGTCCTTTTTTTCAAAATTTCAATCTCTGACTGTTTTGCCCCTACACGGGTGGCTACACTAAATCACGAGAAAGCATTCTCTCAAAACATGTTTACAACGGGACGGGGAATATGGACACGATCTAGGAAACAGCGATCAAACCGTAACACTCACAGATTTGGAAATTGCCGACACGTGAGAGTCATACGTGTGCGGGCTGGCGGTGGAAGAAGAAGAGCCAATCCTTCCTTCCGAACTCCTAAGACGCAGTCACCATGGCACACGCAGGTCCCCTGCAACTCAACGCTCTAAGCAATCTCCAAGACCCCTTCTCTGTCTCCCTCGTCACCTTGGCCTCCTCGGCCCCACCACCACCGCCGCCGCCGCCGCTGCCCACAATTGCCGGAAAAAACAACGGTGGGTTCCGGCGATTCTGTCGATTTTTAATATCTTTCAGCTCCATCTCCTTTGGAACATTCACCATTCCGAACATCAGCAAAGGCCACTTGGGTTTCGCCGGAATCGTCGATGTCGAGTTAATACCAGAACAATTCGCCTTTCCCTTTACCGGATCCTTACTCTTCGTCGTTGTGCTCGAAACTCTTTGTAATTTCCGATATTCTAACGCACCACTGGTTCGCATCACGCGATCTTTCGAAATCGTTTGGGATCTCTCTAACCCACTCATCGATTCCGAGCGTCTTCGCCGACGACGGAAGAAGTTCTTGAACGTGCAAGATTGACTCCCATCATCGTCGTCGTCGTCATCGATGACATCAAGAATGTCATTCTTATCTTCTTGTTCATGGCAACATTCTTTCTCTTCTTCCTTATAAGGTATTAGCTTACCGCAGAAGATTATATCATCAGCAGGACACACATCAGCTTTGAGATCAGAGAAAAACTCGAACAATTCTTGATCCGTCGACAAACGCCTGCGATCATCATCACCAACCCAATTGGGGGTTTTTGTAGCTGTGCCATCATCGTATATGGGCAAGTCACAGAATGAGAGACACTCTTCAGCATCTGAATCATCCATCTGCTCCAGATTTTCTCTTATGGGTTCCTCTCTACTGGCAACCATGATTTACAATGAAGAAAGAAACAGAGTAGTAGTGGAAGGTGATGGGAAAGAAATTTAGTTTTGAAGTGATTTGTCTTAGAGGGGAGGCGAAGATGAAATTATATATAAGGAGAGGAATATGGGGGGTGGTGGGGTAAGTTTTCTCGAAGACAATTGAAATTGGAAGAGGAAAGATGAAAGGAAGAGGGTGGGCTTCCAGATTACTTAGTTTCTGTTGTTTTGTTTTGTCTGCTCATAAGCTTCTAGAATTCGATGAAGGAAATTCTTGGTGGCATCTCATTAATATAAAGGGTTGCTTTTGGACCCAAGTGCTTTGTTTGCTTCCTTATGGGGCAGAGCGAGTTAGTTGGTAAAATCACACATAAGCGTTGAAGGAGTAAATGGGTAATGACTTCAAGAACAGGACAGATTCGTATATCCCTGAAGATGATGAAAATTTGCTAAATTCTATGGATTTCGTAGTGGGTCGGGTCGGGTTTTTAAATTGGGGCAATGAATATTCACCCGTATGAGTCGCAACTGATCTTGGGAAAATTAAGTCAAAGATTCCTTGGAGTGGCTTAGCTTTATAAAGTGTTCAAGGGGCCAAACTGGTCAATAGGGGCATGTAAACCTCATAAAGTTGAACAGTCGATGGCTAATAAAAAGGCCAAATTTTGTACGATTTTTATTTCAAAATTGGATTCTTTGTAATAAAACGATTAAATAAAGAGATTATTTTTCTTTAAAAAAAATAATTTCATTACGTTAATATGAAATATTTCTAAGAATAAAAAATATTTGATAGTTTTAGTTAGACCGGCAGATAGATTTTCTATACTTCGTTCAGATGAAGACAATGGAAAGAAAGAAGAGAAGGTATACACTATACACTAAAAGAAATATTCGAACATTGGCTATGGTAGAACCGTAGAAGTCTAAAAAAAATCAGATAAATTATATACTAAAAAAAAAAATAATACCAAGTATGGCTTATGGATGGACGAATATAAGAACATAAAATTAGAGAAATCGTAAACAAGTACATAGATTTTGAAGAACCTTACTTCTAGATTTACCAGAAAAAAAGGACATAAATTCACCTGCCAACAATGAGCAAGACAAATAGAATCATAACGTAGCTGATACGAAAGTTTCCTACCCGGCCGGTCTGCTGGGCTCAACATACCTTAAGTTGGGATATAAGCCGATTGGCCTTGTCAAAGTGTAAAACATGCTAGACTAATATAGCAACCGTTATCGATGAAGAAGGTCAACCCAGTTCTTGATCGAGCGGGACCAAAGACATGGAGGCATAATCTCAGGTGAAACAACAGCCTCCGTATGGTAGACTTGCCAAATATATAAAAAGTAACACTTACAGTATAAGAAGATGGACATAACCCTTCGGTAAGCATCCAATACAATTCTGAGCATAGTCTTGTGTAATCCTTGCACGAGATCTTAGTCAGTTCACTGTCTGACTTAGCCATCAGAAGCGGTTGCCCAATATTCTAGCCGGCCCCGCATCTAACCCTTTTTGCAGGACTCATCGTCTTCAGCTTGAAGGGAGGCTTAGTCGGGAGAAGCATCAGCATCAGTATAACTATTACGCATCAAGCAATATTGTTGCCTTGTCACCAAGGAATTGAGTCAATTGGACACATAATATCCTAACTCTTAAAGAGCAACTTAAGCAAGTGATTAAATTTAAAACGTTTTCTCAATTAATCTTTTAAGTTCAAATTAAATCCTTAAGCTCATGATCAAGGTTGAGATCGTCACTCGTCAGTAAAATTAACTACATGCTTAATAGCTTATTTTGTGAAAGAATCAAAATTTCTTTTAATTGCAACAAATGTCTAGGTAATTCAATAGTATATCAATGACTAATAAAACAAAAGTAGTATCCATTAATGACACTGTATTTTCAATTACGACAATACGCTCATATTATTTTGCCGCCTAGTCCTTGATGGATAATGTGAAAAGGACTTGAAAGTTAAAACTATCAACTTGTCCCAACCCTCAACCATTTAATTAAATTTCAAGATTGGGAGGGATAACTAATTGATTCCCTCTCTCCTCCCTCCTCGGAGCTCGTCCATTCGTTGGGTGATCCCTTGCTCTCATGTTCGAGTGTTTGTCGCGTAGGCCGGGGGCTCGGAGCGTAAGGATGGAGATTTTCAATTACGACAATACGCTCGGATATTTTGCCGCCTAGCCCTTGATGGATAATGTGAAAAGGACTTGAAAGTTAAAACTATCAACTTGTCCCAACCCTCAACCATTGAATTAAATTTCAAGATTGGGAGGGATAACTAATTGACAATCAAAGACCATTCCTAACGAACTACATTAATTGCGCAGAAAAATTTAGAAAAACTGTAGAAAAAACATAGATGTCAAATGATGTAGATCTTAGGTTAAAATCCTGAATATCAATTTCAAAGTGCACAACAAATCAATGCATGATTTGTTGTCTTAGAGTCTTAAGTAACTTGAGAGGGCCTCCGTGATCAATTGGCCCCTTTTTTTTTTAGCTTTCTTGGTAAGAAATTTATTGGCTAGCTTTATTGACAATTAGAGACCATAAGAGTTGGCTCAGCAAAAACAAGTGCTTTGTAGTATGGAATCAAAGATTTAAATCTCAGATGAAAAGTGAAAACCCATATCTATGAAACAGTTATCCTTCTTATATAAACTAATAATTTTCAAAAAAATGAAAAATTTGGAGGTATACTGTGACAGTAACTACTGTTTTATCTGTGAAACTTGTGAGGTTGATGAGGAATCTGGGATTCGGTGATTAATGGAAGAAACAGTCCTTCTAGAAAAAGGGACCCTTTGACCCATTTCGGCTTCAACTGTATTTTCTAAGTTTGAAGCTTTGAGCTATCCATATAAATAAATAGTATTGAGAAGAAAAAGGCTTGAACAAAGATAAACGCTGAAAGAAAAGAATAAGTCCTGTGGTCAGCACCGGCGCTTCCGTTCTAGAGAAGATGTTTGCTTTAGCTTTTCTAAAGTTTTTTCGGAAAGAGGATTTTGCTTTTGCATGTCCCACGTAAACACGGTTTTGAAAAGGAAGGAATTCTACTTACTACATAAGAAAATAATTCCTCGATGAAATTGAGTTCCTTATGATATGGGTTCTTATTCCTTAGTTGATGAGAAAATCTGGGAATTCATTCCTTGGAAGAAGTCTTGGAGCATTCATCTTAAATATAAAAAATGGAAATGCATTGACTTCTTCATTTGAAAATAGAATGGGGGAATTCCAGAATGCTGATTTGCTTCCAGATGAAACTTTATCAGGAATCGATAGCTCTAATTACCTCAATGTTCTCCCTTAGAGACCAACGGTCAAATACTGATAATCTAGTACCTTAAAAGTCCATCAGAAACTTTATCAGGAAGATTTTACATTAAAAGAATGTGAAAAAAAAAAAAAACTTGTAAATTTAAAGAGTGACTGCAACATAGAGATCGAGATCTCCTTTGCCAGGCCACTGGATGCCCTACCCATGGTTACCCAATAGCCAAACGCCTTGAAAGCAGAGGATTTGTATCACAATGCAAAAATTGTTTTGTTATCATAATTGAAGCTGTTGACCAAAAAATTATTTTATCAAAATGTGTAAAAGAGTGATTTTTTTTTGGGGGGGGGGGGGGGGGGTATGAATGGGGTAGCCCACTTGGATAGATGAAGCTGCACAGTTCAACAAGTTCCCGAGGTGTCTACTCCATTTCAAATGATGATTAGTGTAAGTTAGATAATTGCTTCCTCTTGTGTGGCAAAACCTTGTGAAGTCTTAATATACACTTCACCATGATTGCCATTTAAGTTGCTGTAAATCATATAATGAACATTGACGAGTTTTGCCACTCAAAGAGGAAAAGAAGAAGCATGATTGGAAATTGAGTAGAAGGTATTCAAGTTGCACGAAGGAAGAGGCAAGCAACAATGATGACATCCTTAGCGTGTTTCTACAAACTTCTATTCCCAGAAGCCATAAAACCCACTATGTGTAGCACTCTCAGTCATAGGATTCTTTTTTGAGTCTCCAGGATTCAGAGCAAGTGTAGCTCCAGCAACTGAGATTCAAGGGTGCAGAATCTCCTACCTTGAAGCCATTTGCAACTGAGACTTGAAGCCAAGGACCACATATACAAGCTCTGATATTGCAATTCCCGAGCCTCAGGTTCATCTGCCATGAAATTCCTATTTAATCTCCAAAGAGTTTTCTCATGGTTTCCTTCAGATTATTTGATCTTGCAGGGAACATGCTGCAGGGTCATTCAACAATAGCACTTCTTTACTCATTCTCTCAACATTAACAGTGAAGTTGGATCATAAACTCATTACGTTTCCACCAAATAAATCACAAGACAGCAACAACAATAATAAGCATTTTCTAGACTCAATGGTGTCATCCAAATGGATCATTGCCTTCCAATTGGCTCTACTTGAAATCATACTTATCAATGAATTTGTTTAATCACAAATCATTCTCTGAACCACTAACAATGAAGTTGAATATTCGCTCTTCCACCTCAGGGCATCTATCATTAACATAATTATGAATGACACAGTAACCAATTAAGCATAAGGTCAAACATTAGCCGTCGCATGTTCTACAGAACCAAAGAGATTCAAAATGTCTGAATGATTGCGAATATGACGAGGACACTTGTAAAGCAAATCTTGAGCTTCAGATTGCCTTCCTTGTTTGAAGAAAGCATTGAAGACATTCAGGTAAACTGAAAGAGATGGGTGTGCCTTTACAGTTAATGCTTTCCAGAATTCCTTAGCATCTTTAATTGTCCCAGACTTCGCTATATACTGAACAAAAGGTTCCTGGAAAGGTGGAAAGTTCTGTTTTTTCATTGAACAAAGAAGGTTCAATGCTTCCTTGAGTTTTCCTTCTCCAAGTAGCCTTTGAATCAAAAGCTTATATGTAGCATGCAAAGGTCTCAAATTGGCCTTCTCCATCATCTCAATGAACAAAGCATATGCACCATCTACCTTATTCTTAGTACACAAGCCACTCACCAGGATTTCTAAGAGATCAGCATCAACATTCAAGTTCTTGTCAACCATCTCAGTGAAAAAATTTAATGCCTTGACAACTTCACCAGCCATGCAGTGCCCCTGAATCAAAATGGTCCAAGTCTTGAAGTCAGGTGAACAATCCTCTGCTTCCATCTCATTCAACATTTTTGACGCCTCCTCTAACCTCCCTGCTTTACAAAGTCCATAAACCAATTGGCTGTAGGTAATGTTATCGGGTTTATAACCAGCATTTCTCATTCTTTCCAAAATCTCTTCTGCTTCATCGAATTTCCCAATGCTGGTCAGAGATCTGTGGATCCCATCATAAACAGCCTTAGAGAGGGAATGCCCTGCTGCCTCATATTTCTTTACAACTTTGAATACCAAATCCATATCTGAGTTGCCACTCAAGGAGATCAGACGTAAAAGCTTACTACAATCCTGATCTGAGGGCTTGTAGGGACTATCCATCATAAGCTCATAAAGCTCTACCAAATCTTTTATCATCTTTCCCTTCTGAAATTGCCTCCAAACTTTTGCGTAGGTGTCAATATCAATCACATGACCCACTTCCTTCATTTCCTTAACCATGTCCCAGAATTCAATTGATTCATTAGACCCAAG